>NW_028227267.1:36516351-36956351 GCF_978045245.1 Mus caroli | reverse complement strand
GATGCCATGCTTTTGCCAAGACAAAAATGTACTAAAATTTTGAAAATATAAGCCCAGTTTCAACCTACCACATCCAAGGCTACATTTTCCTACTGTCTAATTAGTGTATCTGCATTTTCATCCAGGTCAATACCAGACAGAGGGATTATGGTAAATATAGTCTAACATCTCTGCATTTGGTCTGCCCAGTGGTTTTTCCACACCTTTACTGCAGGGAAAAAGCAAAACTGCACTAAGACAAGGAGGTAGTATGGAGGTGAGATAACTGACTGAAGTCTTTTGAAAGGCTACATGGAAACCAACCATTGTAGAACCTTTATAATATACAAATAAATATAAACAATGTTTAAATAAAATTACTCTATTATGCTTTGAAAATGCCTCCGCTAAATCCCATAAACTGTCAAATGAAAAACCCAGGGGCAGCTTTTGGTTATTTTGTTTTGGGTTGTTCATCATGGAAGTCTAGTACCCACTCAGGAAACATTAAAGGCTATTGTGATTGCTCTTGGATACTTTCTAGAAGTCAGTGGTAAGACCACAATGCTGAAGAAGATGGTATTTGGCACATCCATCAGGTCAGACATCTATCACATTAGTTTGTGTGTGTGTGTGTGTATGGATGTTTGTGTGTGTGATGTGTGTTGTGAACATACCAATTTCTCTTTAGCAGTTACTTGGAGATATTTGGCCAATTGCTGCCCACTACAGTACTTCTACAGAAGAGCTAATCCATTGGTAGCTGAGTTTGCAACTCACTGCCTACCATGACCCTCTCAACATCTGTCCCAAGATCTGTCACCTGCTGTTCTGATTTCAGCTTTTCTAAGTGGGCATTACTAGAGAGAGAGCCCAGGGTCTTGGGCACACTAAACATTAAGCATTACATTAAACTACACTTCACTACACTACACTACACTACACTAGCCAACCCCAGTCTTCCTGTTTCTCTAAGATCAACTTTTGACTTTCCACTGAGGGAACATGTCTTCTTTATATTTCTATACTGGATTCAGAAAACTATGTTTTAAGCAAAATCACTTTTGGCTTTGTCTAGCAGGCTGGTTGGCAATATTAAGGTTTTTAAACTGGCATGCAAATTTATGTTTTTTTGAAGCTTCATTACAAGAACACAATGTAAAACTATCAAATCATTTAACATTTCTTTTCCTTGGGAGCTTTGAACTCCCATTTCTGACTGACCTAATGTTTTCTTCTTGGTTTGTTTTTTTGGTAGAAACAGCTTCTGACTCTTTAATTTTATTCTGACAGGTATAATGTCCATTACCATATGAACCTTAAGATACTGAACTTACGAGATAGCTTTAAAGTTGTGAAATACTCTTTTGCACAAAAAATTGTGGATTGTGGAGAACACAGGAACTGGTGTTAAGATACTTTTCAAAAATAGTTAAATATAAAAGTTCTTAATTAGAACCTTCTCTATTTTTAAGGACCAGCTTACCTGAGCAGAGATGTATAGGCCTCTCAACCTGGTACTTGGGATGCTAGGGCAAGAGTTCATGGCCAGCATGGACAACATGGCAGGACTCAGCCTCATTAAACTGAAAAAGAGAAAGCGCCTGACTACCTGATACAAAAATGACCTTTATAGCCTTAAATACATAGAGAGTAGAATATAAATGTTTTTCTTAAACAAATACTTTTTCTAACCATAAACTTGCTGTCTGTGAGGGTTAACTTTAATTGTCAATTACATCCAACCAGGGGTCATCTCTGAGGAGAGTCTCATCAAGGGATTATCCATGGGTGGCCTATGGGCATATCTTTGGGGTTAGTTCTCTTAGTCAAATTAATTGATGTCAAAAACCACAGCCCACTGTCAGAGGCACTATTGCCTAGGCAGGGAGGGGGTCCTGAACTGCATAAAGGTGGAGAATTGAGCTGAACACAAGAGAGCACTCAAGTGAGCTAGTGAGCATATATGTGTTCATTTCTCTCTGCTTTGGACTGTCTGTGTGATGAGTCCATTAATGTCAACCACCAGCTGTTATTCCTGCAATGATGAACAGTCACATAAAACTGTAAGCTAGAAGAACTGCTTCTTCCCTGAGACATTTTTGGCTTGGATATTTCATCACAGCAAGAGAAATGAAACTACCACCTCTAATGAGCCTTTTCATTTGTCCACCCTTTCACATTTTTCCATTTAGAGACTTTGAACTATTTACTTAAGTTCTCCATAAAATATATAGTATGTTTCTGGGGAGTGAACATTCCCTTCTACAGTGTTATGTACTAGAGTATATTTCTAGAGTATATTGTTGTTTGAAATCTCTTATCTATCAGTATCCATCTCCTTCCTTCTAAACAAATCTCTGCAACAACCATCTCATCAACTCTGAAATCACACCACACATCATACATCCTTGCTCTGCTTCCCGCACAACCTATGCACTATCCATACCATAAGCATAGCTTATGTCTTTTGGCCAAATTAGATCCTAAGAGGATACACAGTGGGGTGATACATGGAGGAGAGAAAAATACATTTAAAGAAAGGAAGACCTGGAAAGATAACCCAGACTGTAAATATTCTCTGCAAGTAATAGGACAGAAAGTAATAGAACAGGACCCTTGATGTTCTTATCTGACCTAGATATGCCACAAATGTGTGTATCCCTCCATGTTAAAATGTTCATGTGTGCTACATATATCAGGCACACACACACACACACACACACACACACACAAACACAAACACACACACATTTTTATAAAAATTCTTTATCTAACAACCACTGAAGAATATCTTGCCCTGTACCTGACTTTCCATTCTTCAGAGAACGATGATGTGTAAGCAGAACCAGAAGTTAGAAATGCATAAGGCATTCAGTACTTAATGAAAGGCTCTGGTTCTGGGTAACCACCTAGGCTGCTCCTACCATTTCTCCTTGCATGCCATCTGTTCCTCACTGTCATGGTGACTTTCTTCTACTCTGTACAGCTATAGTCCTTTCATCTCCTCATACTTGGAAGACCTACTGAGATTTTTTGAAAGTTTTGTCTTTTTTGTGTCATAATCAAAGGAATGTAGACTAGAATAAAGCCAGTGTTGCAGTAAATCTCTCCAACCCAAATATATCCTGGCAAGGATCAATACAATATGATTACATGCAGTGCACCTAGATTGGGCAGACCTACCACTACACTAACATCTTTCAGAGCTTAAGATACCCCTTAGAACTTGCAGTTTCTCCAGACCATGTGCTTCTGCTCCAATTTTCTCCTTCTTCCTCCTCCTCTGTGTCCTCTCCCTCTTCCATTTTCTCCTTCTTCTCCCCCTCCACCTTCCCTTTTACCTGCAAAATCATCAGCTCTCCTCTATTTTACAAATTAAAATGGGAATAAGGTTTACAGGAAATCACCTGAGTGCTGACTCATTCCTTGTTCACAACCACTCACAGGAGAACAGAATTAATATCTTATATAATTAGCCCCAGGGCTGTCCACAAAAATCCTGTGATGGGATCATCTCCAGTTTCCTCTCTATTATTCCTGCTAGGAATAACAAGGGGCAATGCCCTTGAGCTTCAGTGAATGTCAACCCTGGTTATGCATGCTGACCACTGGAGGTGTCTTTCTACTAAAAGCTCACCCCTATAATCTACAGTCTTTGACTCTAAACAGCAGGAATGGGATCAGTCATAGGTGTCTTCCAGGAAGCTCTAATGGTTATTCTAATACTCAGGTACTGCTCCAAGCCACAATGTTACCTTCTCCCTCATTAGAGCAGTTTTCACTAATCCCAAGAAATAGAGATTTGGTGCAAACTAATAAGAGGTCATCAGGACTTTGAGACAGTTGGTCTGGGGAGGAAAGGGAAAGATCAGAAATTTTGCATCTGAGGCCCCTTCAGGAGGTGTTCATGTTTTTAAAAAGCCCTTGCATAAACAGGAAAGATGCAAGTCTGGTACATTCTACAGGAAACAAACAGATTTCATATGAGTGAAGGCTGACATCATTATCCGTGAAATAAATATCAGCAAATATTTTAAGAATAGCCATTTGAAAAGTCCCATGTTAATTTTCTGGAGCTATCATTACAAAGTACCACAAAGTGGATGCCTTAATCAATAGAGGATTTTTATCCTCGATTCTAAAATTCAGGAGTTCAAAACTATGGTGACTTAATTTCTTTTCCTGTTGCTGTGATATAATATCCGTAGACAAGGGCTAGCTTTCTGTGCTGCCCAGGCAATTTGCAGGACTGCTCTCCTGAATGCTTCAGCTGGTGAGGAGCAGGGCCAACTGTGACACTTGTATGGCCCCACATCCTGCTCCACTACCTGGCACAGGGTTGGGAATTTGGGGACAACCTCTCTCCCATGCCCATGCCACAGCTCAGCTGCCAAGTGACAGAATCATGTCTGCTGTACTCACATTCTTGGGGCTGGGTCACTGTTGCTCCTGCAACCTGGCCCAGATCTAGTGTGCAGCCCAGGTGATATGCTGGGTGTGCTGCTCTAACAGCTATACTTTGTGAGGGATGGGTAAGCTGTCACTCTCTCTTTTCCCTCAGGCTTCCTTCCTGTCTAACTAAGGTGGCAAAGGGTAAGGGCAGGAAAGGCATCTCCCCTGCATTCTGGCTTCCTCACTGCAGAAGAGTGGCAGGACCAGCTATCCTGTGGTGAAACAGGGGAAGATCAAGAGATGTGGCATTAGTGTGTGTGTGTGTGTGTGTGTGTGTGTGTGTGTGTGTGTGTGTGTGTGTGTGTGTGAAGTTGTAATCTCTCAGTACAGTGACTTAATGCCTGACTGCCTGATGCCATATTCTCTAGCCATGATGGCCACAGACACATTTTCTGAAATTTTAAGTTCCAAATATGCATTTAATGGTTAAATTCTTTTGCAAATTTACTGGATTAAGAACTACCTAGTGGGCAGGGTGTGGTGGCACATGCCTTTAATCCCAGCACTCAGGGACAGGGGGGTGGGGGGCAGAGGCAGTCGGATTTCTGAGTTCAAAGCCAGCCTGCTCTACAAAGTGAGTTCCAGGACAGCCAGGGCTATACAGAGAATCCCTGTCTCAAAAAACAAACAAACAAACAAACAAACAAACAAACAAGAACTACCTAGTATCGGAATGAGGTTAAAAACTACAGATATATGTACAAGGACATTTCCAAAGAGGATTAACTGGGTACAAAAGACCCACCCTGCAGTTTGGTGGCACAGTTTTATGTCCTTAAATCCCAGACATGTAATTGAAGAAATATTATTAAAATGGAAGAACTTAGAGATATTAATTTTCCTTGTAGAACAGTTTTGACATGTGCTAGAGATACTGTTGTGTTGTTCTTTCCTGGAAATTTTCTACTTTTTTTCTTTTTTGATTTCTTCTTTGATGTATCATGATCTAGCACTGAGTTGTTTAATTACAATGAGTTTTGTACTTATTAGAGATTTGTTTGCTGTTGGTTTTAAATGTTACTGTACTGTGTTGCAATAGGATATGTAGACTTATTTCAATTTTGCTCATATTTCTTTTGTGGCCCACAAACTTGTCTATTTTAGAGAAGAGTCCCTGGATTGTTGAGTACAATGTTTATTCTTTGGTACTTGGGTAGAATATTCTGCACCTATCTGTCCATTTGATGTGTAATATTTATTTCTCATGTTTCTTTATCTTTTGTCTTGATGACCTGTGTTCTGGAGAGTAGCATACTGCAAAATAGCTCACTACTATTCAATTGGTATTAATTAGCAGTAACCATAGAAAACAAAAATGTAAATGGAGACTATGGGAGTAGAATAGGCTATTAGGATACAGGTGATAAGGTGATATGAAATGGAAAGTGGACAAAACAGGGAGAGGCTTAATTTGAGAAGGATGAAGGGGATAATACAGAAGGAGAGGGAATTTGTGGGAAAAACTAACACTAAATTAATATGACTTAAGCGGTCATATTAATTTACATATACGAAAAATTGTATAACACACATACACACTCACACACAGTAACACGGGGAGAGAGAGAGAGAGAGAGAGAGAGAGAGAGAGAGAGAGAGAGAGAGAGAGAGAGAGAGAGAGAGAGAGAGAGAGAGAGAGAATTATGCTACTGGGATAAAAAGTCTTCCCCAGAGCCATAGGCTATCGAACAAAAAATCCCAATATAAGGCATGGAATACATCCTTTGGCTGTGTTAGTCAGAAGGCTCCAAGAGTCTCTTAATGAATCATAGACTATTGATTTTTGTGAGGCCAGAGAGCTAGGGGCTGAGGGAAGCAGGCCTGGAGCAAGAGGCAGTTGAGGCATGTCCAAACCCTGGAAATTTCATCCTCAGAGTGGCAGCAATAGAATACATTTTAGACTTTCAGACGGATTATCTGAAAAGGTGTAACTGCAAATCATGTGGCAAAAGAGCTTTTCAGAGGATTCTACTGGTTGTAGTGTATAACTGTTGTCATTCATTTCTCCAAGTTGTAGGGCTGGACAAGATCACTATAAGAAATAAGTGTTTATGGACAATAAGAATTTCTATCATGCTCCAAGCTGAGAACCTAAGAAACTTCATTATTTGCAGCTAATGTGTAGACTTGGGGATGAACAAAGCTTTGAGTTCATTAGGCTCAATAGCCATTTCAGAGAGAAAGGAGCAATACCATACTCAGGTCTGTGCTGCTGTGTGTAGTACATGTCAGGAAAAGGGGGAGGGGAGCTATGTGCTCCAGGACAAAGCATTGAGAACACTTAGGTTGCAAGAATTTGTATTCTATACTATATTGGTTATGCTATATTATATTATATTTATGCTACAAAATTATTAATGTACATCAAGAAGATATTCATCTTCTTAGGAGTTGAAAGACCTGAGCAGAGATTAGATGATGTTGCTGGTAAGCAGGGGTAGTTTATTTCCACATAGAGGTGTATGGGCTTCCCCTCTTGCTGAGGTTGCACCTTGCAGTGCTTCAGAGAAGGCAGAAGCTCATCCAGAGCTGCTCAGAATTCAGGAGAAAATGTCTAAGACTGTAAATTAATACTTGTCCTCACCAACCACCAAGAATATTTAATCGATGTGAGTTAAGTAAATTTAAAAGACTTTGAGCAAAATCCTGTAACATGTGTCATCCTTGGTCTTACAAAGTCTTAAACTACAAAGCCCCCAAAGAAACATGGCAATGCTTGCCTTGATAGCTATTACATCTGAAACTTTCTACCTTGTCTTCATGGCTGACCACTTGTTGTAATTCAGTACCACTAAACTGCCCCTGTTTATTTGGGTTTTGTTTGCTTACAGGCTTAGCTTTTTTGGTTGCATTAGTTTGAGGATTTGATATTTATTTTCTCTTTCTTTTTTTCTGGTCACTATTTTGATATTTTGCTAAAGCTATATACACTGCATATACTGATCCAGGTGAGTAGAGAGAGGTTCTTTTTATGCCAGTACCGAGTGAAATGTCTGCATTTTTATGAATTGAAAAACAAACCAACAATAAAGAAACAAGTTCAAAGCCTACACTCTCAAGCCCAGCATTTTTAGCCAGCTATGGTGTCACACTTCTGGAGCTCCAGAATTCACAGGCAGAGATGTTTTTCTGTACTCTCCAGGCATCATGGTCTAAATCATGAATTCCCAGTGCTTCACAAGGGTATATTTTGGGGTGTGTGGATGCCATGGCCTACTCTGTGAATAAGCACTTCATGATAGAAAATGGATTTATACTGTATCCTTTAGGTCATATATTTAGATACCCCTAAAATATGGTATATGGTATTCACATGTTCCTGTAATAGTCATGCTGACCACATTTGCCATGGCACTGTGGTCGAGTCAGCTTTTCAGGTAGGGATGCCTAAATAAAAGCTGCTCATGAAGCAAAAAGAGTTTCACAGAAACTTGCTCCTGGAGTCTGGCTTTCTCTTTAACCCATACATTAATTTTCCATTCCCACGTTAGTCTAGTCGATGGATCCACGTGCTCTCTTTATTATAAATGCCTTTTAAGATTGAATTCTGACATAGCTAAAGCCTTAGTGTTCCAACAGTCCTAGAACGTCCTTGAGCAAGAACATGGGCTTGAAATTCAGTAAGAATGTTGCTTATTCACTGACATTCAGAATAGCCTCTGGTACTACACTATCACTTAGAATAAAAGTCAAGTCGCTCCCATATACAGGAATTTACAATGGTTTAGGAAGTAGTTTAGGGCTGTGGTTTTAGAGTATTGCATTATTCATGAGATGGTTAGCTAGAATGGAACTCCCTAGTTAGAACCATGACTTGGGTGTGAAAGCCCTTGCCCTAGGAGTGAAAAGATCTCACACCAGGCTTCTAAGACTATAGCTGATCTTAGATAGGGCTGACTTTGTCTCAGTTATTTTATTGCCCAGTTCCTGCCAGTCTTTGTGTTTTCATTCCTCTGTTCTGTGTAAGAGTCATTAAGCATCCGGTTACCTCATTTGTACCTTGCGAGTATGTCACCCAACTTCGTTATTGTCTTATGCATAAAAAGTCTGATGCTCGAATTGGCATTACATTCAGATTCCACAAGACCTCTCCTGTGTGCATCTGTTTGTCATTCATCCGACGCTTTGCCCACAGGTGACTAAAGACCCGTTCCATGCAGACAAAGGGGCCCAGAGGGTCTGTGGCACATATTAATAAGAGTCACAACTGTATTGCTCTAAAGCTTCTTAGGAAATGAATATTCATTTGGGGTTCATAAGAAATCAGGACCCAGATATAGCTGTCTCTTGTGAGACTATGCCAGGGTCTAGCAAACACAGAAGTGGATGCTCACAGTCAGCTATTGGATGGATCACAGGGCCCCCAATGGAGGAGCTAGAGAAATTACCCAAGGAGCTAAAGAGAACTGCAACCCTATAAGTGAAACAACATTATGAACTAACCAGTACCCCCCAGAGATCGTGTCTATAGCTGCATATGTATCAGAAGATGGCCTAGTCGGCCATTAGAAGAAAGAGAGGTCCATTGGTCGTGCAAACTTTATATGCCTCAGTACAGGGGAAAGTCAGGGCCAAGAAGTGGGAGTGGATGGGTGGGGTAGTGGATGGGGGAGCGAGTGGGGGACTTGTGGGATAGCATTGGAAACGTAAATGAAATAAATACCTAATTAAAAAATAGAAATCAGGTAACCCAGAGCTATCTGCTTCTCATTTCCTCAAAATATAGCATTGGTGATAACTGTAAAGCAGAAATACTGACCTTTAAGAAAAAGACCTCCCTACTATCCATGTGGAGATTTCCCATACATGTTGAGATAGGGCTTTCTTTTTAGGTAATATTAGTGTGACTACACATTTGATGCCTTTATGGTTTTTGTTTATTTGTTTGAATTTGGAGCATTGCTATTTTTTTTAATATATGTATGTTTTACCTACTGCAAGCCGCACCTGGTACCAGCAAAACCTGCAAAAGCAAGCCAGCCAGGCAGGAGGGGCAGACCCCCACAGGATCCCAGAGGGGGCTCTAGAAAATACCCCTGGACCACATCTGTGCACCAAATGCATGCAATTCCTCCAGAGGCCAGAAGAGGGCATCGTGTTGAACCCAGAGACTCATTAATAGGATTGTTAACTGCCCTCTGGGTCCTCTGTTGGATAGACAAATGCTCTTAATGGAGGAGATTTCTTTCCTGTATCTACACTATATTTCTTCTTTGTCCTTCAAGATTGTGTGGTTTTCAATTGAACAAGATCATCCAAAATCAAAGATAGAAGTTTATGGAGACCTATAGGTTCAGGTGCTTGAAGAAGGAATTCTAATTTTCCTAGGTTACCTGGCACCCATGCAGATCTGTTGTGGGTTCAAGATAATGACATAGAATTGTCAAGGTTTGAGCAGATCTGTCACCTCTCATGTAGGATAACCAGGCAGACTAGGCATGAAATGCCTACTTGATGAAATGCAGAATTGAGAAGTTCTTCAGTGGGTAGAAATGGAGGAAGGAATAACCATTTAAGGCCAGCTCACCAGTGTTGTGATAAAACTTCAAACTCTCCTGCATGGATGGAGCCTGAAATAGAGGTCACATGCCTATGGTGGAGAGCATGTCTGTGCAAGGCTAGGAAGGGAGAGCGATGGTTGAGATTGATCTTAACCACACTAGATCTCAGAGTTTATTGAGGTAGTATTTCTTCCAGTGGATGCTTCATGCTTGTGAAGGTCTCCTGGAACAGATCTCATTTCTGAGACTAAATGTGAGTCAGAGACTTAATGTGTAAAGGAATTCATCCCCCGAATCCCCAAACTGGTGCTGTCAAACCAGGGCTTTAAAGCAGAAGCCTGAGAATGACTGGGGGATGTGTTAAGTTGCTCACTGTCTTTGGACACCTTCTCTTTCTAAGCTAACCCTGACACAGAAAGGGTCACCTGTAAATACACAGGAAACCAATCATTATCAAGTGATACGGGTCTTCTTGTCCATCTCTTAATTCTCTGGTGGGTCCTGAGCCTTATTTACTTGTAGGTCTTCAGTGTAGTGCTTGGCTGTTTTGGTAAATGCTACCTGTCAGGTAGCTTAACCTGATATCTAGTAATGCTATTTGAGCAGGTAGATAACAGCTTGACATCAGTCTTTAAATGACTAAACTGTCCTGAGCATGCAGTGTGGACTGAGACACTTCCTTTTCCTTTTCAGATAGATATTCCTAGTCTTGAAAGTATTCTGAAAGCCATTCTCAAGGACCAATCTTGTAGCATCCAAACTGACTATGGAGTATCAAATTGCCACTTGCTTGTAGCTGTTGTAGCAGATGAATGAAGTTACAGGCCTGGAATGTAACTCAGGGAGCATGGACATTATTAGGTTCAATCATAGCACAGGGAGGTCAAAGAGAAGGAAAAATTACCCCATCTCATCCAGACTTGTTGGAGACAAAAAACTGTGAGGCTCCATTAAGTTTTAAATCCTGCCACCCTCCTCATAGATCCCTCCCAGACTCCATTTATTGCCCTTAATTGAGTAGATATATTCTCTGGGGAAAGTTTTCATAGTCGGGTTATAACCAGAAAATAAATACAAATACATAGATCATTAAATTCTGTGTCTGTGATGACTGGCTGATGAGATGGCTCAGTGGATAAAGGTAAGGCAACCAAGCATAGAGACCTGAGTTCCTTCCCTGTGATCCACATCATAGGAGAGAAAAAACTCTATCAGTTGTCCTCTGACTTTCATGTACGTGGGGGAACCAGGTCTTAGCCCACAGCATCTCAACTTTCCCACGGCTCGCTTACACTGAAAAATTTCCACCTGATACACACATGTAAGTATATGACTCTGTGCTCCATTTGAGAGATTCAGTACTTTTTTTATTTTTACTTTTGTTGTCCAGAAGCGAGAGAAACCAAGGAGGCCAGCATGGGACCATCACTTGAAACCCAGGTTAGGCATTATGGATACAGGGAACTGGTAACTGAGGTGTGAACATCATGAGGTCCAAACTGCTCTAAATGGTTTTCTATACATTCATGGCCAACTGTAGCTGATGCTGTTGTTTCACTGCAGTTTCTTTGTTGCTATTGTTTTGTTTTATTGTCTACCTCTGATTACCTCAAAGAGACAAAACCTGTGATGAAATTCCCAATAATTCCTCTGTCCTGTTGAATCCTCATTAGATGTTAGAGTCAGCTTTAGTGAGGATGCTGCCCTGGATGATGCACAGCAGCTCCGGGTTGCCTGTAATGCCATGATAATATCTTCCTCTGACAAAATAGCAGTTATCAGTGATACAGAGTGAAACGATTTACAGTGCTAGCACTCTTAGGTTTAAACAGACACCAGTTGGAAAGTACAAAGTACCCTAAGATGGAGGCATATGCCCCGGCTGACAACAGTAGGCTTTAAAACGATTATATTGACCTGGGAGTAGACAGTGGAATGTGAGGTGCATGCAGAGGCCTAGTACAGAGTGACTGACAGTTTTCCAGGTAGAAGGTATTCCCACTACTAGAAGGTCTTTGGATCTGTGGTCTAGGCAGCATATGGAGAGTAATGAAAGTCACTGTCTTGTGAATTTGCTGCTGAGACAATTGCTTTCTATTCTGAATAAACATAGTGGAGTTGGCTCAAGGTCAAGAAGAAACAGCCATTGCTGTAGTTCATTCCTCTGAAGAACATTCTCCTTCTCTTTTCAGCCCACATAGATTAATCATGTACCACCTTGTTACCTGGACCCTCACATGACAGGGATGTGGTCCTACTTTCCTGTTATGTGTACCAGAAGATCACTTTATAGTGGCCCAGATGATCTAGTTCAATCTTGCAAGACACAATAATCTAGCCTAGTATTGTGACACTTGCCTTTAATACAAGGAGAGGCAAGGGCAGATAGAATGCTATGAAATCAATGCAGTCTAAACAGTTGGTGGAGATTATGTTTTTTTATTCAGGATCAAGTCAAATAAATTCCTGAGGTTGGGAGGTTTTAGGTTTACCTGTTAAGGGAACTTTGTACTTGTAGGAGGGGATAATGAAAATATTCACAGATAAATTGTAGAACCCGGGCCATCCATCATTCAGCTACAAGTAAAGTGCATCCAGGGGAATAATTAAGAATCTGCTTTGGGGATTCTGACTAGGCTAACAAAAGAGTACTAAACGTAGTTATTATAAGGAAATTGTACCACCAATTCATATACAGTAAGATGCATAGCCCACATTTGGACAGGTTTTTTGGCACCATGTATTTCCATGCATGATGTGGGTACATGGTGTCAGGAGACACAGAAGAAGGCCTCATATCCCTTGAAACTGGAGTTACTGACATCTCACACTATTGCTTGAAATCCAGCACTTGGGAGTGGGGGTCAGAATCAGGAGTTCAGGAGCATCCTTGACTACATAAGGAATTTTAAGTCACCTTCATTACTATAAGAACTTCATTGAGTTTCCATCTGTTGCTACGTATTGTAATGCTAAATTCTTTTCCTAAGAAGGTCTGGGCCTAGGAGAGAACTGTCTTATAAAAAGATTTTGTTGTGAAAATATTGTTGCTTAATTTAAAACCACTGGTTAATTAAAATTGGCTACTGGTATTTACTGAAGACATTAGACATATGTGAGTTTTAGTTATCTGGTTGCTGGTGGAGAAGTGAAAGATAAGAGGAGAAACTAGAAAAAAAGAGAAAGGCACCATGGAAGACAGGTACCATGAGAACATATGGAGGAGAAACAGCAAGTATTTGGGGTCCACCCCTGGGGAGGTAGCCAGGTGAGCTGTCAGAAAAGCAGATTACGGGTCACCCCACAGTAATTATCTCTGTGTTTGTTTTTTAAGACAGGGTTTCTCTGTATATCCCTGGCTGATCTGGAACTCACTTTGTAGATCAGGCTGGCCTCAAACTCAGAAATCCTCCTGCCTCTGCCTCCCAAGCACTGGGAGTAAACATGTGCACCACCACCTCACAGTAATTGTCAAAGCCAAATGATATAAGCATAGTCTGAGTCATTTGTTTGGAAGCAAGTCAGGATGAGCTTAAATTGGTTCTACTAAACGTTTGTCTCAAAAAAGAAAGTGATGGGGAAGGAGAAGAGCATTGGCTGGAAGGGAGAGGAGAGAAGACCATGGAGAAAATGGTCAAAGACATACTTGAACAGATATTCTCCAAAAGCCATAGTATGTACACTTTTTTATTGAATTATTTATTTATTTCCATCTGATCACAGCCCCTCCCTCTCTTCAGATCCAATGTCACATCCTTCCCCCTCCAATTCCCTATCCCCTTCTCCCCAGAAAAAGGGACCATCCTTTTTCCCCAGTACCAACCCACCCTGGCACATCAAGTTGCATCAGGAATAAGTGCATCCTCTCTCACTGAGCCCAGACAGGGCAGCCCAGCTAGGGAAAGGAGATCTAAAGGCAGGTAACAGAGTCTAAATCCGAGGTAGCACCCACTCCAGTTGTTAGTCGCTCACATGAAGACCAAGCTGCACATCTGTTTCATTTATGTAAGGGTCCTAGTTCAAACCCCTACATGGTGTTGGCTCATGGTTCAGTCTCTGTGAACCCCCATGGGCCCAGATTAGTTCACTCTGTAGGTCCTCTTGTGGCTTCCTAACCCTTCTGGCTACTACAACCCTTCCACCAACACTTCCACAAGACTCTGACCACAGTCTAATATTTGGCTGTGGGTCTCTGCATCTTTACATTTAAAGGGTGATGGAGAGAGCATGCAATTAGAGGGACTGCCCACAACAGGTCACAATGGAAACCTCTCAGGAGCCTGCAGCAGTTACTTGTAAAAAAGGATGGTGACTGTGGTCTTGAGAAGTAGGAGACACATTCCTCCTGGGTACCTGCCATTTGAAATAAGGGACTGCCTGATGTAGGCTCTGATAGAAACATCTCAATAGCCTGTGGAAGGTCTTCATACTAAAACGTAATTCCCCTTTATCTTAACCTTAGCCCTGTACAATCACTGTATAGAATTCATTGTGTATGACTGCTTTTCACCTGGCCTTGATGGGTAGAAATATTCTATTATATCTGAATTTCCTATTTCTTTCTTCTTCTGCTTTGGTGGAGTCTGTGAAACTCGATGTTTCTTGATGTAATGATTCTTTTTTTTTTAATTTTTAATATTTTTATTACATATTTTCCTCAATTACATTTCCAATGCTATCCCAAAAGTCCCCTATAGCGCCCCCCACTTCCCTACCCACCCATTCCCATTCTTTTGGCCCTGGCATTCCCCTATATTGGGGCATATAAAGTTTGCAAGTCCAATGGGCCTCTCTTTCCATTGATGGCAGACTAGGTCATCTTTCGATACATATGCAGCTAGAGACAAGAGCTCCGGGGTTCTGGTTACTACATCATGTTGTTCCAACAATAGGGTTGCAGATCCCTTTAGCTCCTTGGGTACTTTCTCTAGCTTCTCCATTGGGAGCCCTGTGATACATCCAATAGCTGACTGTGAACATCCACTCCTGTGTTTGCTAGGCCCCGGCATGGTCTCACAAGAGACAGCTATATTTGGGTCCTTTCAGCAAAATCTTGCTAGTGTATGCAATGGTGTCAGCATTTAGAAGCTGATTATGGGACGGATCACTGGATACGGCAGTCTCTAAATGGTCCATCCTTTCATCACAGCTACGAACTTTGTCTCTGTAACTCCTTCCCTGGGTGTTTTGTTCCCAATTCTAAGAAGGTGCACAGTGTCCACACTTTGGTCTTCATTCTTCTTGAGTTTCATGAGTTTAGCAAATTGTATCTTATATCTTGGGTATCCTAAGTTTTGGGCTAATATCCACTTATCAGTGAATACATATTGTGTGAGTTCTTTTGTGATTGTGTTACTTCACTCAAGATGATGCCCTCCAGGTCCATCCATTTGGCTAGGAATTTCATAAATTCATTCTTTTTAATAGCTGAGTAGTACTCCATTGTGTAAATGTACCATAATTTCTGTATCCATTCCTCTGTTGAGGGACATCTGGGTTCTTTCCAGCTTCTGGCTATTATAAATAGGGCTGCTATGAACATAGTGGAGCATGTGTCCTTTTTACCGGTTAGGACATCTTCTGGATATATGCCCAGGAGAGGTATTGCTGGATCCTCCGGTAGTACTATGTCCAATTTTCTGAGGAACCTCCAGACTGATTTCCAGAGTGGTTGTACAAGCTTGCAATCCCACCAACAATGGAGGAGTGTTCCTCTTTCTCCACATCCTCGCCAGCATCTGCTGTCACCTGAATTTTTGATCTTAGCCATTCTGACTGGTGTGAGGTGGAATCTCAGGGTTGTTTTGATTTGCATTTCCCTGATGATTAAGGATGTTGAACATTTTTTCAGGTGCTTCTCTGCCATTCGGTATTCCTCAGGTGAGAATTCTTTGTTCAGTTCTGAGCCCCATTTTTTAATGGGGTTATTTGACTTTCTGGAGTCCACCTTCTTGAGTTCTTTATATATATTGGATATTAGTCCCTTATCTGATTTAGGATAGGTGAAGATCCTTTCCCAACCTGTTGGTGGTTTTTTTGTCTTATTGATGGTGTCTTTAGCCTTGCAGAAGCTTTGTAGTTTCATGAGGTCCCACTTGTCAATTCTCGATCTTACAGCACAAGCCATTACTGTTCTATTCAGGAATTTTTCCCCTGTGCCCATATCTTCAAGGCTTTTCCCCACTTTCTCCTCTATAAGTTTCAGTGTCTCTGGTTTTATGTGAATTTCCTTGATCCACTTAGACTTGACCTTAGTACAAGGAGATAGGAATGGATCGATTCGCATTCTTCTACATGTTAACAACCAGTTGTGCCAGCACCATTTGTTGAAAATGCTGTCTTTCTTCCACTGGATGTTTTTAGCTCCCTTGTCGAAGATCAAGTGACCGTAGGTGTGTGGGTTCACCAGCAGTCTCAAAATCCTGTGGCGGGGGTCGTGGGTAGCTGGCGAGTGTCAGCCGACCCTGCGCCCTAGCTACCCTGGTGTTTTTCCGTAATGATTCTTAAACTATGAAAAACTGAGATATAAGGGCTCAGTACAGCACAATTCAAAATATTCCAGGTGTAGGCTGTGTGTTCTCATCTTGGAAACAATGTAATAATAACTGTATAATGGTCGTTCTAAATTAATGCATAACTTTAAAAGAAACTTTGAAGAAATTATTAGAAAATGAATCAGAAACAACGTTGCGACCTGAGAAATGTAAAAGTTATTGAAGTTATGAAATTAGTTTTACAAAACATTTGAGAGTAGTCCTGAATAGTAAAGTATAGAATATGTCATACTGTATGCCAGTCAAACTAAGCCAAAACACTGGGACTCTTACAATGGTTATTGTGTGCAATGTACAGAATCAGAAAGCTAGCAGAAGTACTGAGATAAGGGTTAAGCACCTCTGACCCATTCAGTGCTTTGGTAGAGGCTTTCCCATCAGAGCCCTACCCTGCAAAGCAGAGGATGAATCTCCAGTACACACCAGCTATTCAAATGGATACCATGTTAACTATTGTAAAGAAATGGAAGAGTCCATTCAGCCACCATCTGGGAAGGCTCTATCTCATTTTCAGAGTCACTGCAATTGCAGGGTTTTACCTTGGCACCAGCTCCATTGTCTTATGCCAGTATTCTCTGCATTGTCCACTTTCCTGTGGTAGTGTCAGTGATGGGCTCTGCACTATGATTTGTCCCTGTTACCTGGTGTTGCTGCTCCCAAAACCTGCTTCTCTTATCACAAGAGAAACTTCAAATCACATCCTAAACTGCTTTGGCTCTGAAAGGAAATGGGTGCTTCCACTTTTTTACAACAAAGTAAACATATCTCAAGAAACAGTTTCTATATGTATGATACATTCCACTAATATAGCACACAAGGAAAGACAAAGGTCCATATTAGGGGATGGAGAGATAGCTCTTCATTTGAGAATATGTTTCTCAAAAGACCCACATGGCATCTTACAGTTCTCTGTCATTTTAGTTGCAGGTGAAACCCAATAACTTCTTCTGGCCTTTGGGGAATGGCATGCAAGTGTTGCACAGACCTACAGAAGGCAAATCATGCATAAATATAAAATAAATGCAAATAACAAACAGAATCATCACTGGGGGAAAAAAACCCCGAGGGAGAAAACTCATAGAGCATATGGGCCTGGATTTTGTCTCAGCTTTTAAAAACATCTGGATACTGAATACTGGACTACATTCTGTGCTTGTGTTAAAACTCCCTTAAAGAACCAAATGTATTGTCAAACACAAAATTCACTCTCATAATAAAAAAAACAACAAAATAACCAAAAAAATAATAAATCCCTATCTCAAAAGGTCCTAAAATTGAATCTCTCTAGTAGTAGTTACCACTGATAGAACATTTAAAGGAAAGCAGAAGCATACATGTCTGTGTTTTCTGAAAGCTTTTATATTTCCTTAGAATATGTTTTTATTTCCTGAAAGACATTTCAGAAATGCTGATATATTTCCCATTAATTTGTTCAACACTATCATTCACAGTATTTTAGCAGCACCTAAATATTTGACATGCAAGGATACAATATGGGTAATTTTTCCATCATGACATCGGTATCCACAGAGTTGGACACACTATCCACACTGAATGTAAAATCAATCGCTTTTGTTGCTCAGTCTGGCTGGGAAGTCATTATGGAACCCACTAAAAGTGGGCAGTCAATATGTACAGTGTGTAGACTTATCAAAATATTAAATCAACTACAAAACAAAACAACAGCAAAGAAACAATGATAAAACTTCTAATGAAACAAAAAACCAAATAACAAAATTAATCAAATCTCAAACCAAAATCTAAAAACAAGAATTGTGCTAAAGAGCCTTCTTTGGCTGTCATTTTGCAGCACAGACTTACAGCCCATGGCTGTCCTTGGCAACACAGTAGAAAATAAGTTACTTCTGGTAACAATCTTCACAACAGAAATTTAAGTAGGTCTCCTTTTTTGGAGTATGGGTTTGAAGAATAAGGACACCCAAGACTAAGCAGAAAACATGTTACAGACTTTGGCTCAAAGTCTTTGCAATTTTGTAGAATGATTTTGTAATTTTCCTTGATGACCTATCAGGACAAGAAAAATTTACACTCTCAGAATCTTCCTGTTTTCCCAGCAGCTCTTGATGTGTCTCAGCACATGTCTGAATCCCTCTACATGCTCACTCTTGCTGAGCCAGAGCCCAGATGAAATTAAGGGCTATTCATTCCAATAAAACAAAAGTAAAGGAAGAAAATGCAGCAGATGATAGCCATGATTACTAGGGATGAGACGAAATATTTGCTTCGCACATGCAGATCTCCCCCTATAGAAGTTATCTTCAAAGGAGACCTTGTCCTGGTCTGTTCCATGTTCCAGTTTCTGCTGGAGTATTTCACACCTAGTGAAGGAAGGAACAAAGGCCTGATTAGGATTTGTCAATTCAGCTCTCCATCCCACACTAGATCTATTCAGCTGGATAATCTATTATGACCTATCATTGGCTGAGGTCATTCCCTGCATCCCCAAGTGTCATAGAGCACCTGGGCTTGGAATTATTTCTCAGCCTTTAAAAACTGTTAGAAACTGAGCTGTGAACTACACACTGTACTGTAGTTTAAAAGAAAAACACTATATTACTCCAATAGTCCAGGTATAATATATTGAATACTAACATTGTAGGAATGCCCAAATCTGAGTTCAAGAGAGATGTGAACAACCTAGAAAATCATGTGGATGCCATATGGGGAACCTGCCTAGAATTAAGCGAAGATTATGATTATTTCTCTAGTGCAGGATCCTGACAGGGTACCACTCATCAACCCTTATATCTGGAAATAACCAGAGAAAACCTATAACATGAAATCCACAGGCACTGCATGTGTTCTAAAATCAGAAAGAATGTGCTAACTGAAAATATTCCCCAGGCTAGGAACTGAATTTAAAAAGTGATGGTCATGAAGGAACATAACAACACACCTGTACATCTGAGACTGTTGTAGAGTACTCTGTCAAATATGCAAATTATTTGTGTTCACACATCACAAGCACAGTATACCTCAGTAACCTGTTTAGTTTAGTTTCCTAGCTAATGCTATTATAAAAATCTCCCAGGATATTTTGGAGTCATAAAAAACAAATCTTGAATGGGATAGGTACGTAATGAGCAAAGCATATAGACAGCTCAGTCAGTGATAAGCTTTCCCCTCATAAACACAGACTCGGAATCAGGGTTCTTGGCATATTATTCAATATGTCTTAGCAAGTTCAAAAAGCTATGTAGAGTAGGCTTGTCTGCCAGCAAAGGATCACATGGTGGTGGTGGACTAGCCTCTCCTTCACTGTTTCAGTCTTTTCCCAAAGTAAACAGTTCCTTCCTTTAAAGGCTCCCTTTGTCATTGCCTGACTGAATCGGTGTCCAAAGGTATGATCCCAGAAAAACAGGAAGTCACTATAAATAGTATGTAATGGAACAATTTTCACCCAATAATGTGAATGTGTCAGGGATATTTTGAGTAAGATGAGGCTAACTAGTTGAAAGTAAAATACTTACATGGATTATCTAACACTGAGCTATACTTCATGAAAGGGCTGCATCACATAGTATATTTTCACTCTTTAGCTGATTGACATCAGGATATCATCTTTTTCTGGGCTACTCTGAGGACAATTACAGACCTCATGTGCCCTAGAGACTCTCTGGATATGTACTTATTCTGGAATCAGTGGGTCAAAGGGGACTTTTTTTCTACTTTCTGAACCTCGCTTCTCAAACACCTACCTGATTTTATACTACCAGACCTGTCTGAAGGTCCTCATTTCTCCCAACCCCTGTTGAGGCTGATTTTAACACTGAGAAAATGATTTTGAATAACAGCAATTGCAGAATGCTACACAGATAACATAGTGTGAGTTCTTTAGATTATCATGATCCTCAAGGGGTTCCTGAAACAGCCCCGTTTTGTACCACAGTATGGGAATTCTGCTGGATGCATGTACAGCTACGTGCAACTCAATCTCTCTATGATTAGAATCCAAGCCAAATTATAAGGCAACATTTTACTGAGTAGAGGTAGCTGGAAAGTGATGGAGGAAGGCAATGATGAAAACAATCTGGATTGCTGAGAAGAGACAGTGAGCCACCTGACATTACAGTGGGCCTTCTTAATTCTTCCAGAGCAGAAAAGGGACATAACACATGGATTTTATACACCAACCTCCTCCTCAACACTATGTACCATATTCCATTGATTTTCTCCAAAGGATTTCAATGAGGATCAGCAATTTGGTGCCTAGTCAGTTGAGAGTCTGACTTTACATGAGTTTTTGTGTCCTTTTTTTTTCCCCTTGGGAGCTAGGTAGAGTTGCACACTAATTGGACTGCTGTATTTGATTTTTCATGGGTAATTTGAAATCTCAGGGGCTTTACTCATTATGCTTGGCCTCTACAGACAAACATGGTTGCATGTCCACACAAACACACACACAAACACATATACACACACAAACACAGTTGTATATAGAGCATCCATACCAAAAACACTTGGAAAGGCATTTTGCATTATACAAACACACAACTTAGAATAAACACACTGAGTCACAGCTGGTACACACACACAAACACACACACACACACACCACATACCACACAAAGACTGACACAAACACACATACATCAGTGAAATTCTTGCTCTTATCTAGCATATTTTCTATTGTATGAGCATGTAGTGGGACCTATGATGTGTACAAGGCTTTTAGACTCAAGGGGGCTTCGAAGCCCTGACCTGTACTTATCTCCTCTTCAGGAACTTTTTCTATGCAAATATTTGCTGGTCCTACAAGTAAATTACAAGCTCTACACAGATATCGTGGACAACACAGTACTCAATTGCCATGAAAGAGATTTCTGTGTATAGCCTCCAGTAAGCCCCATTTTGACTCATCAAGGCCCTCTCACTAAACCTACACTGAGTCCTTTTGAGCATCCGAGGAAGACTGCGACTTTTGGTCATTACTCAGGATCTTTTCAACATATTACTTATTATATGATATTAAATCATCCTCAAAATCAGTCAGGAGAAATCTAGTTAAATGACCTGCTGTGACATTTCTGAAATGCAGCACTCTGCACAACTCTCAGTGAGAATCTATCCTGAAACAAAGTCATGCCCAAAATACAGTTAGCAAAACAACGTCAGTAGAGTGATACACTGTAGGCTTCTATGTATGCCGATGGTTAAGCCAATAAGACAAGCCAGAATCTCCCAGGCAATAACCATAAGCAGAAAAAATTAAGAAATGTAATACTAATTTTAAAAATAGTATTATTGTTTAATGATTTGTTGATATAAAGAAGAAACAGATCTCTACCTGGTAGTGGACAGGAGATGAAAACTCTACTGGACATTAGACAATAGGAAGTATCAGGTTTATTGAGAGACGTAGGCCCAAAGAACTAAGTTAGAGAATGACTACACAAAATCAGATGTCCTTAACTGGCCTTACAAAATACCCACAAAGGTACAGATTGGCATAAGCATCCATAAACACACATACACACACACACACACACACACACACACACACATCTAAAATCATAAGGGAGCAAAAAACAATGAAGAATCTGTCATGCTAGTGGAACAAAAAATTTAGACTATGCAGAGTAGATGTTTCAACTGAGAAACACAACTCTGGTATTCTTACTAGGAAATAGAAAGATCTAGACAACATTCTTCTTGGTCAGAATGAGGGCTATATATGGAGAAATTTTTTCATGAAGCCTCAAAACTCTCACACCAAACCTGAGACTGTGAGAAGCCTTTCCTACATCCCTGCTCATTCAGCCAGCACCAGACCAGAAGGCCCAGGAACTCCAACTCCAACAGCACTCAAAGAAAATAGGACTGACAAGCTGCTACTCAGGCTCACTTAGTGTGAATCAAGATCTACGGTGAAAGGGTTCGGGTGGGGAGCAAAAACTTCCAAAAGGCAACAATGAAATCCACTTATTTGTCTATTCCACTAAGCTCTCATCCATGGCAATCTACTTCCTTCCAGAAATCCCACCTGATCCCTATAAAGCAAATGAGCTTCAGGACTTCTTCCTTCAAAGCTCTCTACTATTCCATCTCTACTATTCTAAAGAAAGGCTCCAGCCAAGTACCCTGCAAACTTAATGTCATGTAGAGTTGTGATGTGTAATCAACTAATCTCCCTTAGTAAACTGCACATTCTAGCAGAGCAGAAATATTTGCTTGCTAAACATACAGTTTCTTGAAAAAGGCTACCTCCAGAGAAAGCCTTGTAGATGATCACCTAAATAAATACTTGGAGGAGACACAGGTGAGTGCCTGGATAAGTTGGTGGATGTTACATTGGATTGTCTATGTTTATGGTTAGCCATGAGGGCAATCTGCCTCTGATACACATCATCCTACCTGCTACTGCTTAGCACTTGGGATGCATGTTCTTGCTGACCTCATCACAGAACCTCTTTTCTTCAACATAAGATGCTCCCTGGTCTGCCTGCTCTACCAGCAGTTTTCTGGTCTTATTCAGCAACATCCTTACTTTTTCCTTCAATTGATTGCATTCTTTCAGGAGGTAGGTGTGCCTGAAGCTGAACCACAAATAAACAAAAAAACAAAAAAAGGTGATTCCCAGCAAGCTTCCTTTTGTCTGCCACTCCTCCAAGTACTATGATCCCTGCAAGAGTCCTGATACCCAATCAGCCCCAGACTGGAGTCCACAGTATACCCATCAGTACCAAATAGAGGCAGGTCAAATCCAGAGACCAGCCACATGCCACAAGAATCAAAGGACTTCTGAAAACCCTGACACCAACAGTGTCCCATGTACATCACAGAAGAAGAAATGTTCCCCATGGGTGCTTATATGTCTGTGGTACCAGAAAACCATCAGTAGGGAGAGGGCAAATCCCCTCTGAGGGAGGAGAGGATACCCAAAAATTATAAAATCTTTCCATTTTTGTCATGGATCCTGTTGTGGCCCGCCCGCAGTCCACAACACGAACGGTTCAACTGAGAATGGCAGTTTGAGCTGAAAAAAGAAGAAGCTAGACTGGGCGGGAGAAAGAATGAGGCCAAGATGATTCCATGTTCGAGGCCCCCCTTTACTAATTCCAACTTTTAGTTATAAAGGAAGGGGGAGGGAACCCAATTTCCCGCCAAGTAACTCGGGGTCCAGTAGCAGGATGAACACGTGTGTGCCTCCAAGCAGCAAAGCTGACAGGGTCCAGCAGTGGGCGTGGCAGAACGAATGAGCAGGAAACTCCACCCTTGAGCAAGCAGGTTCAAACAGGTGGGGGAAGAGAGACCACAGGATCCCATATCTTTTAATCTGCTGTCAGAACCCTAGAGATCAGGGTTGCTTGTGATTCTCAGCATGGTGGAAATTGTTTCTATAAAGAGGATCCTGAATTTGGAAGAATAAAGACAATCTTGGACAATCTTCACACTTAGGAAAACTGTGTCCAAAGGTACAAATCCAAGACTCTTGCCTCAAGGAAGGTCTACTATTAAGAAACAGATATTATAGAACAGAGCTATTACTTTTGGTCAAAGTCCTATCCTTATCTTTTATGAATTCCTTGTACTTCTCAATGGTATCACTTATTGACTGCATCATTTTTCCATATCCAACATTGTCTTCTCATGTTGTGATTTAATGATGGTGAATTCAATGTTCATCCTGTGGTAGAGCATGGCCCAAAGAGCAAATAATCCTCTGAACTAAGCAATCAAGTATCATGTGTAAAAAAGCTGTATTTGGAATACCCAAGCCAATTGTATGCCACATCCTTGCTCCTTCAAAGTGGGTCCTATTGGTACTGATTAAATATCTTGGGCAGAGGTCAGCAGAGCCAGGGGATCAAATGGAGATAGCTGATCTCCAAGCGTTTCTTACGTGAGCCTGAAGGAATATACTAGTTCTGTGAGATGTTTCTACAAGACTGTGCCATAGTCTTTGGTCCTTAGATTTAAGGCTTTTTTCTCCTCTTAGTTTTAAGGCAGGGATAATCCTTTGTTCCTATTGCTACATGAATTCTCAGAGGACATAACTAGTATTTACAAGGAAAAAGGTTTTATAACACCTCCAACCCCAGGCCATTCCTATGTGACACCAAGGTAAACACAGAGAACAAAGTACCCTGATGATCAATATGAGCCTCTAAAGGTTCAACAGTAGCATGCCCTACAAACTGTGCATCACACAAATCCTCAGATCCCAACAAAGTTCCCATAACTCCAGATCCTGAAAAAAACGCATAAAACAAACTTCACACACAGGAAAATTAAAATGCCAAATAAATCCAGGTAGGTTCCATAGTTTCAGAGTACAATGAAGAAAACAAGAGTAAAGCAGCAATGGCCTGCAGACATTACATTCTTACACAGTAAGGCAGCTATTGTGACCAGGTCCTTCCAGCTGTTGACAGAACCAATCAGACTCCAAGTACCACAAGGGCAAGTACAAAAGGTTGGTGAAGAATTTTTCCCAATATGTAGTTTGCCTATTTGTCCTATTAGCTATGCCCTTTGGCTTACATAAGTTTTTCAGTTTCATGAGGTCCCATTTATCAAGTTTTGATGTTAGACCTGAGCCATGAGAGCTGTGTTTAGAAAAATTGCCCCTGTTTCGTGAGTTTGAAGCTCTTTCTCAATTTCTCTTGAATTAGATTCAGTGAATCTGGTTTTATGTTGAGGTCTTTGATCCACTTGGACTTGAGTTTTATTCATGGTGATAAATATGGATCTACTTTAATTTTTCTACATACTTACTGCCAGTAGCACCAGCACATTTATTGAAGATGGTTCCTTTTTTACATTGTATATTTTTGACTTCTTTGTCAAAAATCAAGTATCCATACGTGTGTTTTCATTTCTGGGCCTTCAATTCTTTCTTTTTTTTTCTATTTTAAAATATTTTAATCTTACTTTTCAAACTTTATCCTCTTTCTTGGTTTCTGGTTCAGAACTTACTATCTCATGCCCTCTCCACCTGCATCTATAAGAGAGTTCCCCACTCACACACCCACTGCTGTCTCCCTGCCCTGGCATTCCCTACATTTGGCCATCGATCCTTCAAAGGAACAAGGGCGTCTCTTTCCATTCATGTCTGGCAAGGCCATTCTCTGCTACATATGTAGGTAGAGCCATGGGTTGCTCCATATGTACTCTTTGATTGGTGGTTTAGTCCCTGTGAGCTGTGGGGTATCTGGTTGGCTGATGTTGTTCTTTCTATGTTTGCAAGCCCATTAACACCTTCAGTCTTTTCTCTAACTCCTCCATTGGGGACTCTAGGCTAGGACCAAAGGGTAGCTGCAAGCATCTACCTCTGTATTTATCAGTCTCAGGCAGAGCCTATGAGAAGACAGCTGTAGCAGGCTCCTGTCAGCAAGCACTTTTTGGCATCTTTCATAGTGTCTGAGTTTGGTGTCTGTATATGGGATGGATCCCCAGGTGGGAAGTCTCAGGATGGCCTTTGCTTCAGTCTCTGTTCCACATCTTGTCTCCAAATTTTCTCCTGTGATGCTTTTGTTTATGCTTCTAAGACATTTTTTTTTGTTATTCTAAATGAATTGGCAAATTGCTTTTCTAAGTATAAGAACAATTGATTTGGAATTTTGATGGGGATTGCATTGAATCTGTAGATGCACGATGGCCATTTTTACTATATCAATCCTGCTAATCCATGAGAGCTGGAGATCTTCCCATCTATTGAGATGTTCTTAGATTCCTTTCTTCAGAGACTTGAAGTTCTTGTCATACAGATCTTTCACTTGCTTGGTTAGAGTCACCTTCAAGGTATTTTCTTTTGTTTGTGACTATTGAGAAGGATGTGGTTTCCCTAATTTCTTTCTCAACCTGTTTATTTTTTGAGTAAAAGAAGGATACTGATTTGTTTGACGTAATTTATATCCAGCCACTTTGCTGAAGTTGTATATCAGGTTTAGCAGTTCTCTGGTGGACAGTGCTTCTAACCATTGGTTGTGTGCTGACCCCTGTGGTTGAATTATGGAAAGCTGCTAACCCCTGTTGTTAGAAAGCTGGAAGAAGCTGAGGACTGGGGGGGGGGGAACCCTGTTGGAGGACCAGAACACTCAGTAAACCTGGACCCTGGAGATATCTCAGACACTGCAATACCAACCAGGCTGCATACAACAGCTGTTATGAGGCCCTCAAAATATATACAGCAGAGGACTTCCAGGTCTGGATTCAGTCAGAGAAAATGCACATAAGCCTCAAGAGAATGGAGGCCCTAGAGAGTTCAAAGTTCTGGTTAGGGTGGGCGTGGGGGTGGGGACATCCTGTGGCACAGGGGTGTGTGGTGGAGGTATGGGATATGGTATGGGGTTGGACCAGGAGAGGAATAAAATCTGGAGTTTAAATTTATAAAGGAAAAAAATTTTAAAAATAGAAAAAGAAAAAAGAAGGAATTCTCTGGTGGAACTTTTGTGTTCAGTTAAGTATATGATCCTATCATCTTCAAATAGTGGTAATTTACCTTCTTTCTTTCTAATGTGTATCCCTTTGTCCTCCTTCTGTTGTCTAATTACTCTGGATATGACTCTGAGTACAATATTGAATAGGTAGGGACTGAGAGGGCAGCCTTGTTTACTCCTCGATTTTAGTGGGATTGCTTCCAGTTTCTCTCCCTTCAGTTTGATGTTGGCTACTGATTTGCTGTATATTGATTTTACTATGTTTAGGTATGGGCCATGAATTCCTGATCTTCCCTAGACTTTTATCATAAATAGATGTTGAATTTTGTCAAATGCTTTCTCAGCATGAAATGATCATGTAGTGTTTTTTCTTTGAGATTGTTTAGATAGTGGATTATGCAGATGGATTTCTGTATATTGAAGCATCCCTGCATCCATGGGATGAAGTCCACTTGATAATGACAAATGATCTTAATGATTTGTTCTTGGATTTGGTTTTTGAGAAGTGAATTGCATAATTTTGCACTGGTATCCATTAGTGAAATTCAGAAGTTCTTTCTTTGTTGGGTCTTTATGTGGCTTTGGTATCAGTGTATCTGTGGCTCCATAGAGCACATTGGGTATTATTCTTTTTGTTTGTATTTTGTGGAATAGTTTGAAGGGAATTGGTATTAGGTCTTCTTTGTAGGTTTGAAAGAATTCTGCACTAAACACATCTGGTCCCCAGCTTTTGTTGGTTGGGAGATTTTACCCATTGCTTCTATTTCTTTAGGGGTTATGGGACAGTTCATATGTTTTATCTGATCCTGATTTAATTTTGCCTGTATCTGTCAAGAAAATTGTCCATATCATACATATTTTCCAGTTTTGTTGAATACATCTTTGTAGTAGGATTTGATGATTTTTTTTTGATTACCTTGGTTTCTGTCATCATGTCTCCTCTTTCATTTCTGATTTTATTAATTTGGATACTGTCTCTGAGCCATCAGGTTAGTCTAGATAAGGGATTTTCTATGTTGTTGATTTTCTCAAAGAATCAGCTTCTGGTTTTGTTGATTCATGTATAGTGCTTTTTGTTCATTTGCTTGATTTCAGCCCCGAGTTTGATTATCTCAGAGCATCTACTCCTCTTGGGTATATTTGCTTCTGTTTGCTCTAGAATTTTCAGATGTTCTGTCAAGCTGCTAGTATATACTCTCTCCAGTTTCTTTTAGGAAGTACTGAGAGCTATGAGTTTTCCACTTAACATGGTTTTCATTGTATCCCATAAGTTTGAGTGTGTTGTAACTTCATTTTCACTAAATTCTAAAAAGTCTTTCATTTCTTTCTTTATTTCTTCCTTGGCCAAGTTATAATTGAGGAGAGCATTGTTCAGCTTCCATGTGTATGTGGGCAATCTGTTGTTTTTGTTGTCATTGAAGATCAGCCTTAGACCGTGGTGATCTGATCCGTTGCATCACATTATTTCAATTTTTTTTTAATCAGTTGTGGCCTGCTTTGTGAACGATTATATGGTCAAATTTGCAGAAGGTGCCCTGAGGTACTGAGA
This sequence comes from Mus caroli, assembly GCF_978045245.1. Taxonomy (NCBI): domain Eukaryota; kingdom Metazoa; phylum Chordata; class Mammalia; order Rodentia; family Muridae; genus Mus; species Mus caroli. The sequence goes on along the minus strand of NW_028227267.1, from coordinate 36,927,910 downwards.
AGAAAGTATATTCTTATGATTTAGGATGAAATGTTGTATAGATATCTGTTAAATTGATTTAGTTCATAACTTCTGTTACGTTCACTGTGTCTCTGTTTAGAATCTCTATCCATTATCTGACCATTGATGACAGTGGGGTACTGAAGTCTCCCTCGAGTATTGTGTGAGTTACAATGTGTGCTGTGAACTTCAGTAAAATTTCTTTTATGGCTTTGGTTGCCTGTGCAGATGGAGCATAGATGTTCAGAATTGAGAGTTTATCTTGGTAGATTTTTCCTTTGATGAATATGAAGTGCCCTCCTTACGTTTTTTGAAAACTTTAGGCTGAAAGTCCATTTTATTCGATTTTAGAATGCCTACTTCAGCTTATTTCTTGGGAACATTTGTTTGGGAAATTGTTTTTCAGCTTTTAATTCTGAGATAGTATCTGTCTTTGTCAGTGAGGTGCATATCCTGTATGCAGCAAAATCCTGGGTGCTGTTTACTTTTCCAGTCTTTTAGTCTATGTCATTTTATTTGGTAACTGAGTCCACTGATGATTGAAAACCACTCTAGAAATCAGTTTCCTGGTTCCTTAGAAAACTGGACATAGTCTTCCCTGAGGACCCAGCAATACCACTCCTGGGCATATATCGAGAAGATGCTCCAACATGTAATAATGACACATACTCCACTGTGTTCATAGGAGCCTTATTATAATAGCTAGTAGCTGGAAAGAAACCAGATGTCCCTCGAAAGAGGAATGGATGGAGAAAATGAGATGTATTTACACAACGGAGTACTATTCAGCTATTAAAAACAGTGAATTAATGAACTTCTTAGGCAAATGAATAGAACTAGAAAATATCATCCTGAGTGAGGCAACTCAATCACAAAAGAACACACATGGTATGCACTCACTTATAAGTGGATCTAGCCCTGAAGCTTGGAATACCGAAGATACAATTAACAGACCACATGAAGCTCAAAAAGAAGGAAGACCAAAGTGTGGATATGTTGGTCCTTCTTAGAATGGGGAACAAAATACCCATGGGTGGAGACAGAGAGACAAAGTGTGGAGCAGAGACTGAATGAAAGGTCACTGAGAGACTGCCCCATCTGTCTAACCATTCCCTATACTGTCACTACACCCAGGTGCTATTGTGGATGCCAACAAGAGCTTGCTGACCAGAGCCTGGTATAGCTACCTCCTGAGAGACTCTGTCAGTGCATGTCAAATACTGAGGAGGATGCTCTCAGCCAACCATTGGACTGATCACAGGGACCACAATGGAGGAGATAGAGAAAGGACTCAAGGTACTGAAGGGGTTTGCAGCCCCATAGGAGGAACAATAAGATCCAACTAGTACCTCCAGTGATCATAGGGACTAAAGCACTAGCCCAAGAGTACACATGGAGGGAACCATTTCTCTAGCTGCCTATTTAGCAGAGGATGGCTTTGTTGGTCATCAATGAGAGAAGAGGTCCTTAGTCCTGTGAAGGCTCAATGCCCTAGTGTAAGGGAATGCCAAGACCAGGGAGCTGTAATAGGCGGGATAGTGAGCAGTGGGAAGGGGGGATGGGACTGGGGGTTTTAGGGGGAAAAGCAGGAAATGGAATAACATTTGAAATGTAAATAATGAAGATACTTAATTTAAAAATATTTTAAAAATAATAAATAAACTGAACTTCTAAATTATCCAGAGATTATGAGACTTGAAAAGGTTTTGGCTAATGCTCCTAACCTGGTTGTCCTGGTATAAATCAAGACAGGTTTCTTTGTGTGCTGGGGAGGGTAGTTGAAGGAAACAATTTTAATTTTCATCTGGAGGTGGCTTATTCCCTAAGGATGAGGAGGAATTCTGACCATGTCTGTCAGGAATGGCACGGTACCATACATTGTTGTCCCATTTCCAGACTGTAGAGCCCCACTGGTTTCTGAGCCTTATTGGCTGTTTGCTCTTGTCTACAAACCATGCTCTCTCTTTTGGAGTAAATTGTCCGCTATTATATGAACTTAATTTCGTGTTTTGTCTTCCTACAGGATGTTGAGTAGCTGCTTAAGTAGTTTCAGGACAACTAACCTTAGTGCTTTTATATAAGATTGAGTGGGATTATCATTCAAAGTCTGCAGATGACCTCCAGAAATCAAAGAAAAGGAGTCAATTTGATAATCCTGAAATAAAATAACATGGGAAAAGCTTAAAAACCAGTGACTGGACAAGTTAGTCATTTGGAAGAGGTGTTCATCAGCCTCTGGTTCTATCTGTACCTTCAAAGTCTACTCAAGGCTGGACTAACCTGAAGGAGTAAACACGAATCTCAAGGAGTACACAGTGGCCATGGAATACTTTCTCCAAAGATAGATTCAAACAGTCTACAAGGATGACAAACAGAACTCACCTGTGGAATGGGAACACTCTGGCTGCACAGTCTTATTCTGACAAAGGCTCCAGAATTCAAGATTATGAACCATAAAAGTAGAGCAAATCTGTGTGTAGGACACTATTGGCTCATCAAGCCTGGGACGCACCAGGGCATACAGTAGGCACATATTTGTTGTAAGGAATCCCTACAGGAATGAGAAGACAGGATGAAGATGCCAAGATCATCTCTCTAAAAAGAAGACCTGAGAATGTTAACTCATTACCTAATTTGTAGAAAAGTCTGTGCATTCCCTTTTAACTTCCAGCTATGCATCTGTTTAAAAGAGAGAATGAGAAAAGGCACAATGGGGAAATCCCAGCATCTTCAAGAAAACACCATTCTCTTCAATCACAGGAGAGTGGGTTAGGAATGCCTCCCCCACGCACCTGCACAACTCTTCCAGGGAAAACAGAGGCTTTAGAATCTAAAGCACAGACTCACATCTAACTAATGAGAGAGGCATTCTAAGTCAGATCATACCAGTCCACAGACACTAAATGAAACAATGAGAAAACCTTTTCAGAAGCAATTGCCCTCCACCCTACCACTCACTCTCCCTCCCTTTCTTTTCTCAGACAGGGTTTTTTGTAGCTCAGGAGGGTCTTGAACTCTGGATCTTCCTGGTTCAGTGTTCCCAGTACCCAGCTTTGAAAGACATTTTTCAAACAATATTTAACACCAGGTGTCAGAGTCTAAACTTCTGAACTTCTAAGAGTATCAGAAGCCATTTTACAATTATATAAAAAAAAAAAGTCACCACTGTGGGTGTGATTGGTAAACACATTCTTGCACATTTCTGCATTTTCTTAAACTTTATTTACATTATGCTCCACCCTTAAGGTTTCGGTCTAATTATCTGCAAGTTGGATAACTATCTCACTCTGTCTCTCAAAAATCCCCCCAAGGACAGGAAAGTTAAGTAAGGGCTGGAGGGTCATTTCTGGGGTTGTCTGGTTTTGTCCCTAAAAGACACCCAAATCCCCGGACCCCTTGGGGCAGGCAGAGGAAAGCTCTTCAGAATAGCTTGGCTGCCTGGAAGCCACAGCTGGTCTCTTTTTCTGCGCTGTCTAGCAGGGTCACCGGTTTTATCTGGGGAAACTCAACTCTTAACTTTAGTTAGGCCACCAGCAGCCCCTTGCCCAGCACCTTCCTGGACCCCATAGCCAGGACTCCTGGCTCACCTGACCAAGTTGGGGTGCTCAAATTCACCAGGTGCCTTAGCACTGCCACCTAGCGGATGGTGGAGAGCCGCATGTCCTCCTAGCTGGTCTGCACTCATATGAGCTTCAGAGTCCTGAAGCAGCCACCTTTCTTCAGGTAGCGGGCCTTGAACACCTACCCTTAGGTGCCTTAGCAGATCTCCTCCAAGCACTCATACTGCTGATAGGTGAAACTCAGGCTGTCATTCTCCATGCTGGCTGCAGTCTATCGGTGCAGCACAGTGGAACCAGGATGTGCACTCCTGCCTTACAGGCCTTAGGGATGCCTGGAGTAGGAATCTTGGCCACAGGGCAGGACTGACCAACCTCCTTGCCCTTGGGCGCAAGCCTCGTGCAGCCTCCAGGAAACTCCACCTAGCCAAGTCTCTGTGCTGGGCCGCTGCCACTGCAGAGAGCACCAATCCCACCTCTTCACCCTCCTCAGTGATTACAGAGTCTGCCCACAATCTCTGCACCTAGGAGGAGGAGGCAGGAGGAGAAATCGTGATCAGTCTGCCCTGGAGACTTCCACCGGGTTCCACCAGCTCCCTTCTCCTCCCCTCTACTCGCCCTGGCTCCCTAATCAGGCTGGGTTTCTAGGAGAAAAACCAAGTTACTTTTCTTCCCCAACAGGGCTCATGCAATCTTCAGAGGATAAGGTTGCTGGGGCCCCTGGGGGATGAGGGCCAGGCAGGAGGCAGCAGGACAAGAGGGGGCATGCTGAGCAGCCCAGAGTGTGCCCAGAGCACAGGGGAGGGGAGGCGCCCGGAGCATCAATGTTATGGCTCAATATTTATACCTACATAGTTGTTCTCCGTTGCCCTCCCTCACTCCGGGGGCCTAGTCCTGTGGGGTATGGGGCGACCTGGGGGAGATCTGAAGCTGGCATGAAAGCACCTAGGGTTCACCAGTGTGGGGCCACAGAACAGGGATGGGGCTCCTGGGACCCTGTAACCCAATGCTGCAAGTATGCTAATAGGGGTGTCAGACATCTGCTCAGAGATTGCTTCCTTTCTTTCTACTTTCAGTTTTTCTACAGGGAGACATTTGAAAGGGACTCATTCTCACAAATGGTCTTTGGGGTATGGCAAGCTTAGTGGGAGACCAAATTCTGCCTCTGACTTGGAGGACCTCCCTGGTGGATACTCTGGGAGGATAGACCATCTGGTAGGGGAGTGCTGGGGCTACTAGAGGTAGGAGAGCAAGGAGCCCTGGAAGGGGAGAAGTGTTGTGCCCCCGCACAGATAAAGCCCACATGCACAGGATGAGTGTGCCCCCAGGCCCTGGTCTGCTCCTGCCCAGGGTGTGCATTTGAACTGCAAAGCTTTAAATAAGAAAAGTAAACTTGGGGCATGAAGCAAGAGTGCACACTTGCAGGGATTAAACCATGGTGGGCTGTGTGCACTACTCCATGCATAATGAACCTGAGGGGTCACCAGCAGGAAGCCTGGGCAAAGGTTTTTACTCCTTAGTTGGGAAGATGGGGCCCATACCCACACCCCTCGGGAGGCTACAGAGGGAACTTGCACAGGGGAAATAAACGTGGGGCACGGAAACACATTCTGCAGCACAGAATCCCACCCAGATGGTGCACGTTCAATTTTAAATGTGACTGTCCAAGTAGAGTCAGTTTGGGGAAGCTCGATGAAATGTGAACATATGAGTATTTTATGCACGAAATCTGTTCAAGCTGGCATAGGACCCTGGTATCAGGGTGTCCCCGCTGTGGGAGGTTCCTCTGGAGACCTCTAGCTCCCCCCAGGTGGCCCCCATAACCTACCCAGTCCCAATGTTAACCCAAGTAGATTCCGAGGGGCCACACAGCCCCCTACACCCCTTTACTCTCACACACTGGGATCCTAGCCGGGACCCCCGCCCCTCAACCCACCCACGAGAGTCTTTGGCCCCTTTCCTGTGGGCCAGGGGCGCCGGCCTCCTGAGAAGCTGGAGTGTCTGTCTGCCCCCACAGGCATTTGCCCCTAGAAGCAGGTAAGTGACTACTGTGGCCCAGGTGAGTGGCACTCTGCGGGCAGGGGGTTGGCACAGCCAGAGAGGGCGGAGGGACAGCAGAGTGCACTGCCCATGGGCAACCCAGAAGGCTCAGGGGCCTCTGGCTCTAGCCCTGGCTGGGGGCCCGAGTGGAGAACAGAGGGGCTTGGACCTTCTAGCCTCTGAGAACCACCTGGGGGTGAGCATGCAAATTAAAGCCTTCAGGAGCAAGCAAGCAAGGCTGTGTTCCCCAGTGAGCAGCTCAGAACTGGGGACCTGGAGGGCCGGGAAAAGGTAAATGAAAATTTCCAGTTCTCACTGCAACCACTCTAGTGGGGGAATCTAGCTACTGAAAATAAGTGGCATGAAAGGCATCCAGTGGGATTCTGCATCGGGGGTCTGCAGGGTTTCCACCAACCTTAAGTTCCCCCAGAGTTGGGGTGTTGACAGGATGGGTGAAGGTTATCAGTCTGATGAGGACAGAAGAAAACAAAATAAAGCAAAGTACTTATGGGGGTTCCGTGGTGTGGCAGATAACAACATTTTCTTACATGCAAAAACCGGACCTTATTGAGGAGTGGGGTGTGGGGGCGAAGAAGATTGGCAGGATGCCATGCAGAAAAGAAAATACCAATCTGTTCTGTCCAAGCACTTTTCACTTTCAGCTTGAGCTACATTTGTTTTGTTTTCTCTCACTTCCTTTCTGCCTCACAAAACTCTATCTTTTCTTTTTGGACAGAGGCTATGGTTTGGGAATGGCCAAGCACACTTGTGGTTAAGGATCTATTTGAAGGGGCTGGTGGGGTCACATTATTAAGTGGTTAGAAACTGCTGAGGGCTCACCAAGGTATTTCTGGAGAGCTAAAAAGATTCAATTTCAGTATTAAAAATTACTGCAAAATAACAGACACGTGCACACATAAGGAAGAGTGCTCAATTTAAGTACTTTATTGGGGACTTTGAGATTTGAACCTTTGTAAGAATGTCTCTTTTACCTGAGAAAAAAATGGATGCAGCTACTTTAGGTGAGAATGAGAATTTTGGTGAAGGGGAGGAAAGGTCTTCAAGTCTTTCTACAAGGAGTAAAAGGAAATAGCTGTCTTTGAAAATAATTCAATATTTCCCCAAATCTAGATCTGTAGATCTCAAAACTTTTAAACATCTTAAAGCAAGAGAGAGAAAAAAGTACAGGAGGGGCAATTTCTGTACTTTGTAGAAAAATCAACAAAATTCTGTTTAAATTGGAAATATTGCTTTTAAGATTTTTTTTATATTAGACCGTGTTACTAATTTCACCCTAGGGTTTTTTTTCCTTTTTAAAATTAATTCTGTTGCAATATGAGCAAGGTTACAGGAATAAAAGTTGCTCTAGAAAACTGCAAACGGTTTTTTACTACACGTGAATTGTAGTAATTTTTTAAAATAATAAAACAGAGCAATGATGTGCCTTTAAACTTAACTTATAAAACACATTTTGTGTTTGAGCGCATCTTCTAAAATAAAACCCAGTTTCTGAGCAAATTTTACTTATGGTTTAAGATGTATCACATACACAAAGCAAATTATTAGATTTTATACTTATAAAAGCATTACTACCAATCACTAGGCTCTTAGCCAAAGATACAAGTGAGAGCCTCCCCCATTTTGATGACTGTTCACACTTAGCAATGCTTTTTAAAACAATTTATTTGCTGGTAATTAATATGCTTATCTCATCTAAAAATAATAGTCAATAAATAGCTGCAGGAACAAGCACTTGGTGTCATGCATTCATTTAAGTAAATAATTAATTCAAAAAAATAGTAAGTGGCAAATAGCTTATAACAAAAGAGTGTTTATTCTATACTATGTAGTATTTTTAATTATAGTGTTAGAAAACAACTGTTGCCAAGCAGATGACAATTGTCATGGTTTAGATTACAAAATCACCTGGGCAATGTCAAAAACAACCCCCCAAACCAATGAAGCTGACTGTATCAGATTTTACCTCTCTTGGTGTCCTCTTTTCTTTTCTGCTGCAACTTATGTTTTATGTTAATTTAGCATTGTGTACTTTCCCTGGTTATGGTTCACATTAAGTACTAGCTGGTTAAAAATTCAGACCCAAAGAGTTACAATGGCTTGCATTAAAATATTAAACTAGGGGTTGGGGATTTAGCTCAGCTGTAGAGTGCTTGCCTAGCAAGCACAAGGCTCTGGGTTTGGTTCACAGCTCTGGAGGGAAAAAAAAACAAAGAAAGAAAAACAAAACAAAACAATAATAATTAATAAACTATAAGGTTGTTTTTGTTTATGGGTATCTTCCTCTGTTGTCAGCAGGCGATCATAACAAAATTTGTGCAAAGTTTACAAACTGAACCAAAGTCTGACTCCTTTGTTGAATATCCTTCACATGAAAAAACAGCATTTAAGACTCATGGCTGGACCCAGTGTTTTTATACTGATACTGCCAGTCATATTCCACAGTTGCAAATCAAAATCATCTTTGTGAATTTCATAGAATTCATGAATTTAAACTCTAAACTGGGAGTTTAGTGTTACATAAAGGATATGTGTCATATGGGAAGCATTTTATGTCAAATTATGTAACTTTTTGTTTTCCCTTGAATAAAAATTAAAACTTATGAAGTTCTAATGTAAAAAAAAAAAAACCAGTGAATGAATTCTTTGCATACTTCTATGACAGTGAAAGGCTGGGAAAATCTCTAGGAATTGGAGTGTGAACTGAGACTCAGTACAAGGTCTATGGGCACAGAAATCAAATGTTGAAACAGCTTAGAAGACAGATCAGGACGAAATATATTGAGTCCAGACTGATGCTGGGGAGTCAATGAACAATCCAGAGAACAATGGCTCAGCAAGAAAGGAGCAGGGAGGAGAGGTACTCGGGCATTTCTTGAAGTCAACCTTTGCTAAAAATGAGTAAAAAACTCAATTTTTCATAGTTGGTGCATTCATACAGGAAAGGAGTAGATGACTCAGTCACTAAAGGTCCTGAGAGGCCACACTGAGCTGACATTCATGAGTTCTCCATTATTTATTAAGAACAACACACTTGATTAAGAAGTTTACATGACCTATACACCCAGCACTTCTCTCTCTGCTACTATCTGTCATGGTGGAGGATTTTCTCAGGGTTGTCTCTTCCGAGCTGTCAGGACACTGGCAGGCTTTTCCTCTCACCTGTTTTGGTCTCAACAAAGTCTTCCCTCACCCACCAGAAAAATCTCTTCTTGAAATTTGAGCCTCATTGTGAGGTAGCAAAAGAGTGGAAACAATTTATGGCATTAAAGATGAGGCCTTTGGAAGGCAACGTGGGTTAGATAATGTCATCAGAGTAAATTCTTGCCTTTTGCAAAAGCCTTCAAAACAAATGGTTCCCTAGAATAGTTTCCCAACCAGAGAGCAGGATAGCATGTGGCTTATGTATTTGCAATATGGTTGTGGGAGACAGGCTACTGATTTTAGATAGTCTTAAGTAGCCAGGGCTGGTCTTGTACACAACCCACTAACATGGTCAAGGTTGACTTTGGATCCCAAAAGCCATCCTAAATATTTGAATATCAATAATTAAGAACCACTTCTTCATTTCTAAAATTAGTAAGTATTTCAAGTCTAAAATAGTTTATCTTTACCTTCTCTTAAGTTAGTATGTAAATAATGATATCATTGTGTAATGATGATTTAATTTTCCCCACCAAGAGAATGTTGCTTTTTTTTTCTTGGACCTAAATGGTTAAATGGAACCAATGATGGAAATCTTCTGACAAAGTTCCCTCTCTAAAGAAAATGCTCCTGATTCCTGACTAAGGAACAGAGTGTGATGTGTGTTTCTGGTTGAGGCCTCTTATCAAGTTAAGGAACTACACTAGATTTTCTTTTTAGAAACCCATAAATAGGTGCCATCTTGTATCAAAAGTTTCTTCTGAGTGTGATGAGAACAACGTTTTTTTTTTTTCCACAGAGATATTGTCAAGACTGAAGCTTCTGTGTGCAAAGCAGAGATCTGCTGTACTTTTCCCAACTCAGTCCATGACTCAGTTTATGTTCAAATAATGTATGATCTTATTAGTAATGCAAGGTAGATGAATACCTCTTGTGTTCTCCTCATAGTCTAGACCAGAGTGAGATTATGTCTCTCTTTCTGTCTCTCTCTGTGTCCCTAAATTATGTTTCTCTGTGCCTCTGTCTCTCTGTCTCTGTCTCTCTGTCTCGCTCTGTCTCACTCTCTGTCTCATTCTGTCTCTGTCTCTGTCTCTGTGTCTGTTTCTCTCTCTCTCTCTCTCTCTCTCTCTCTCTCTCTCTCTTTCTGTCTCTGTGTCCCTCTCTCTCTGTCTCTGTCTCTCTCTCTCTGTCTCTGTGTCCCTCTCTCTCTGTCTCTTGTCTCTCTCTCTGTCTCTGTCTCTCTGTCTCTGTCTCTGTCTCTCTCTCTCTCTCTCTCTCTCTCTCTCTCTCTCTCTCTATCTCTCTCATGGTGGTTTTGAGACAGTGTTTTTGTGTGTTATTCCTAGCTGTTCTGTACCTCACTCCATACACCCTGCTGTCCTTGGGAGATTCAGGTTAAATCATGCACCACAAATGCCTACTGCCTCAAAATACATGCCTTATTTTCATCTCTCCAATTCTACATAATTCCCCATTCATCTGCATTTTCTTTACCACATTTAAAAAGCTAACACACTATTATATTTCACTGATGTATGCTTAGAGTATAACACTACTTCCCTTACAGCTATTGGTCATTGCTAATATGTATTAGTGTTGCTAAAATTTTTCTGTAGAATAAGATTCAGGACATGAACCAAATCCTTGCTCCAGTTTTTGTTTTCCTGCAATAACTAGCTGGGCTGCAATTCTCACATAAAATCTTCCAGAACACCTGGCCAACATAACCATATATTGGTCATTAGTGGTGACATTTTCCATTCTGTCCAGGTCAGTCCTCATAGCATAGAAACTGGCTGGACGTGTATTAACCTCTTCTGGATAGGTTCAGTACTGCAAGGGGATCTATCACACTTTATCCTGATATGTTGTATATTGCCTAGTATCTTATTCTGGAGTCTGGGTATTTCATGTGGATTTGCATGGGGATCCAAAGGATCTCTTCTGGATATGTTTGGCATTGGAAGGTGATTGATAGCCACCTTTTAATATTTTGAGTACCAAAAGGCAATCTATCCCACTCTCTGGAAAAGGCACTTTGACTTCAGGTCAATTTGAGTGAGGTACTCAGCAGGAAGGCAAGAGCTGTCCTGTGTGACATCAGAAGTCCCTTCCCTAGATGTTGTATTGTAACCTGGAGAGCCCTGGCATTGTCTGTGATGTTACTAATGTTGTGGTGACTCCAACTGCTCTTGGAGCATTCATTAACTACCTTTAAGGTTCATCCTTAGACATGCTGACAAAACTGAGCAGGCTTCTTGGAGGAGAGAACAATGAACCTACAGAGACCAGAAAGAGGCAGCCACAAGATGGCCTTTGGTCTTAGTGTTAAAGAGAAAGAATTAATGGTCCTGGGGAAGTGACTATGAATCCTGGGCATGAAAGAGGGAGCTTCCTAGAGAAGGTGGGCTTGAGCTTGGAATTCCAGTAATAGAATCAGGAGCTTGGGGCTTCTGGGAAGCAGTTTGTTTGACAGGGAGCAGGAATTGTCAAGGCTGCAGCTGCTGTACAAGAGCTCCTTAATTTCATTCTGACTGTCAGAAGAGGGCATCAGGCGGCAGACTCCTCCTCCTTGCTCCTAGGGCTATACCACAAGCTGACTTTGATCTTAAGATGCTCTCTGGATGTCTTTGGTACTGGATGGCAATCTGTCTTATCCCATCTTCTGGATAATTTGGGTAATGAGGATCTAGCACCCTCTTCTGAGTAGTTTTCATAATGCATAGAGGACTTTCATCCTTTGCTGTCTGCTTTGAGTATAGGAAATAAATCTAACCCATTCTTCTACTCACTGAATTTACTCCATGACACAGGCTTCAAGGATCACGTGAATTCAGGCTATGTCCTGGACTACCCTCATGCAGTGGATGTCACATTCTGCCTCCTATATACTGAGACCTTCTGTTGCTTCTTAAACTCAGTATCCTGATGCCAGGACAACACAGGTTGGGGTTCCTTAGTAAGGGATAAAGTGCTTCAAGACCTCCCTCATGGGCCTGGAAGGAAAGACTACCCTTCTAAAAAGTTCCCAGGAAGTCTGTGCCACAGGTCCTGGCCCACCTCAACCCTGTTACCACTTTTTCAAAAATATATCTTCAGAACACAGATTCTCAGTTGTAGGTTCTTATTGCTACACAGCTACCGAGAGCAAAAAATCAGTATTTGCAGGGAGGAGACTCAGTATCAGGATGGCTATATATAATCCTCATGTGATTTCAATGTGCCACCAAGGTGAACATATAGACAAAGAGCAGTGCTGACTAAGGAGGGGCTCCCTGCACATGGAGACAGCATCACCTTGCAACAGGCCCCACTGTAGACTCCAGATTCGAAGGATGCATGGACCCATGGGGGATACAAACACATACACACACACACAGACACACACACACACAATTGGTCCTCTATGAGGAGTCCATGTCTGTAGGCTTTTGCTACACTGCATCCTTGGTGTATTGCTTTAAGTTCCATGTATGTCTGATAGCAAAAATCAAGGAAAGGATATTCCAAGTTCTCAGACATTTACTACTTTCATCTTGTACACAGGCAATCACAGCTTGGTGGTGCTAAGCACTAGGGAATCCAGGACCTACTTGCATCACATCAGATACTAGCTGACAATGCCCTCCAAGCACAGCATGGCTGACTAGCTTATGCCATCCAGAGCCAGTAGGACTGCAGTATTGCTGAGGTACATGACTAGCCATAATGGTTGGGAATGATATCCTATCTTGAGAATAGCTGCCCTGATTTTAGCCCAAGAAGTGGGAGTGAGTAGGTAGGGGAGCAGGGCAGGGGGATGGTATAGGGCACTTTAGGGATAGCATTTTAAATGTAAATGAAGAAAATATCTAATAAAATAAAATAAAATAAAAAGAAGAGGATACTTCTCAAAGAGTAGCTGAAAAGCTCTTCCAGATACTGAACCAACAGTTTTACCAGTCCCTTTGAATTGTGTCAAACCATAGCAAAGAATTCATAGACAAAACTTGTCAATAAACAGTGAATGATTTATGGATAGATGGGAAACTTCATGGTGCATTCAGACTTCAGAGTTCTGGTCTCATGCAGTAAAGAAGATTTCATTAATGAAAACACTACAAAACACTTAGTAGAGTGCAGAAAAAGGTAGATGGGCCTCCTTCTTACTTTGGGCCTATTGTATGTAAATACAGGGAGGGATTCATCCCAATACTATTTGATTGGAATGCATGCTGCATTGCTTTCCATGCTCAGAGATAATCAGCTACCCAATCTATAACTATTGCTTTTTCATTACCCATTTTCTCCAGTTCTCCATAAAGGCTGTTCATCTGACGACCTGAGAGACAGATTGGGCTTCTGACTACCCCACCATCCCCCCAGACACTTTGGAGCCTTGTCATAGTTATATTACATAGCTCAAGAAGGTAGACAAGACAACATAATCAATTTGGAAAGGCTTTACATGATTTTTCCACTATTTTACTGGAGAGTTTAAGTATCATTTTAGCATGCACTCAGCACACCCAGGTCAAGAAGGCAGAAGGAACAGATGTCAATACCAAACAGATCCCCTCCTGAAATGATGGATCCATTAAAATTGAGGTTTCACTGGGCCAGAGGCCTTTCCATCCCCTATCCATCACCTATCCATTATATTGAGTCTTAAGCATCTCATGAATACAGGATCATTATGCAATCTGGAACAGTCTCAGGCCTGGAACTGAGAACTCAAAAATGTAGAAACTGGAGAAGGGATAGGTAATGGGACTATGGAGCAGCAATTCAATATCCCTGTAGGCCTTTGTTCACAGATACCTATTTTGTGTGGTTGTTTTGGAGACAGGAATAATGTGGGATTTTATCTTTTGAAGAATGGATGTAAACTTTACAAGTTGATGCCCTCCCTGAATCTGCCTTCCTCTATTGCCAAGTATAAGGGAGTTTTCTTTGCAACGAAATGGGGTTGTAAAACATTGATTTAATGAAAACACATGGCTCAGTATAGTGAAACAATGTGTCCTTCCAAGGCATGTGCAGACTAAAAAATATAATCCAACTTGCATAAAAGTAAAGGTGCAGGAGGATGTTTTTGGCCTCTGGGAAACAGGGCCTCCTGGGGAATAGGATTGTATGTTACATGAATACACCCCAGATCTAGATTTATATTGAAGAAGAATCGCCCACATCCAATGATGCTAGAGCTTTAGATCCTATCACAGATGCGCTACCCATGCCATGGCCCTAAGAAAATCTCCCCATTCAAATCATTTGACTTGTAGTGAAGCAGAGAGAAATGTCTCATTTTGGAAGGAGAAGTTGCCAAGGGTTAACCCCTGGGTCAAAAGAGAGACTCCAGGAAAGGGCACTTCAGAAACTGGTCAAGATGGGGCAAGCTGGCAAGCATGTAAGCCATGGACATTCCCAGTGACATCATCAGTAGTCACTTCCCTTGACAATCTCTTGTATCCAGGAGAACCTTAGAATCTTCAGTGATGTCACCAGTGTTGTGGTAACAGAGTTGCCTGTGAGGTATTCCATTAGATCCTAATGGGTTCCCAAGCAGGTATGTTGTCCATGCTCCTCAGGGTATTTTGGAGGGAGAATATAATACAAACTGAGACCAGATCAAGGCAGAAGGACACTGTCCCTCTATCATGTTGGGAGAGGGCAAGAAAGAACTGGTCATGGAGAAGGCACAGTGAGACCTGGGCAAGGTTGGGGGAGATACATGGGGGATGTGGGCTTGAGCTGGTCCTTGCAGGAATATGGCGTTTGATCTGGATCCTTCAGATTCCTTAATGGTAAAGCCAGAGACAAGAATATCTGATGATTAGTTTTTTAGACAGTGTGGAATTGACAAGCCTGCAGTTGATTTGCTGAGAGATCTTTATTTTCCTATGAATGGCAAATTATTCAAAGACCAAGCTCTATGAGATTAACAAAGTGTTGCTCTCAGGAAAGAGTGTTGAAGCACTTCATGCTGATACAGTTTCCTCTAGGTTACATAAGCATGTGATGCCAAGAACTGAGAGCTATATTCCCCTGCTCATGTATCAAGGTTTCAGACACTTTGGTATTGAACACATATGATGTGGACTGATTCACAGTCTGGGGTCAGTGTAGTAGTGTATGAGCTCTCACCACACATTGTAATAAGCCTAGAAAGGTGTTAACTCATGGAATGTTAGGGGCTGGTGTTTATTGTCAATTTTCTTGTGCTAAGAGGGATGGAATATGTTGTAAGATATGAACTGAAAATGCCCTCCAATTCTTCTTTCTGGAGCAGCTTATTATGCATTTCAGGCCTGGGAGATTGCAGTAGGTTGTCAGGCATATATTTAGTGATGGTGGATGGGAACAGGGACTTAGCTGAGGGGACCAGCTTGAAGATAGCTTTCCTGCTCTTTCAGGGATTCACAGTGTCTCTAGGTTTTGTTCTTCCTCAGGCTTCTGTGTGTGACAATGCATGGTTTCTGCTTTCCCTGCCCTATTTTCTCTACAAGTTTACTAGTGTTTATCTACCTACAGGGTCTTTTAGGAAGGCATCACCCCAAACTCCCAACATCAAAGAGCACAAGAAAAGAATCAAGAGGTTGGAGAAGCTCAAAAGAGATCTCCAGAACATAAAAAATGAGAGAGACAAACTCCAGGGAATCCTGGCCAAGTACTCTAACAAGGATTTGAATGACAGGTAGTCACTGTGCCTACTTCTTTACTATCTTGGGACCTTCCTGTTAAGCACAGATTCCCTCGTAACAGGACACTACAACCCCAGGCTGTCCACATATACAAACTCATTTGGCTGATTGGAGTTTCAACACAGAACTTGAAGTTCAGATACGAGTGAGATGGGGGTCACAGGAATTTTGATGCCTCCAAAACTAAATCAGAGCCTTTAGCATGAATCACCACCTGGGGACGACGGTAGTAATGTGTGAGCTCTCATCCTGCCTTTTAAGAAGCTTGCACAGGTGTTAGTTTGGGGGAGTTGCTTGGTATTGTGTGATTATGGCCTATCCTTTTAAAATTGATCTGGAGGTAATTTGGGTAAAATTGACCCTGTCAACAGCTGGAGTATCCAAGTCCCACATATTACCTCTCAGTATGACTGGATTGGCTGCAGTTCATCACTGCTTTTCTCAAATTTTATTCATTATACTCTCAGATAATGCCACATCATTATATTTATTTAGCATTCTGATTGAGTGTAAGTGTGTGTGTGTGTGTGTGTTTGCTTATCATCTGGAGAATCGATGTAATGTGACAGGTCATTATGTTTTGCCTGACTCAGTTTCTAGGAAATGACAGTGAGGAAGCAAGGAAGGACCATTTTGAGCAGCACAGGAATTGACTTCTGTGCTTACATTCGAATCTCCTGGTATATGTTATAAAGGCTTTTCCCTGTAGATATGATTATGTCCTTTGGGAATTTTTGTAGTAATAGAGCCAAGGATTGCCAAATCCTTGTCTAAAAACAGGAGGAGAGTCATAGAGATTTAACATGGTCCCAGGCCTGTTGCACAGGTTCCAGGAAAGTTCGTTGAGAGCTAATCTATTATTTCAAGCCTCTTCAGTGAACTGAAGCAGGTGAGCTCCCTGCCATTACTTCCCTGTCTCTACTGGCCCCAGGCCAAAGGTAATAAATTTAATAAGCACCAAGTGGAACTGGTGACAAGAAGCTAGGTTGTGGCATACATGGGTTGGGGTAGTGCATCATTCTCCTTGAATCGAAATGATTCTTGTATCTTTAGTTCACGGGATTATTTATTCCTTGGGCCATGCCCTCCCACAGGATCAACTTTGAGACATTCATGCTTGAGATGCAACATGACCAGGTGATGACTGACCTGAAGAGAATGCCCCAGGACATCAGTGAGGCCTTATACAAGTGCCAGGACTTGACTAAAGAAAATCAATATTACTGGTGAGTGACTAACATGGTCATGAAGCAAGAACTAGACACAGGATATGTCTGTCCATATGTGTCTTTGAAACAAAGTGAGGGCTCAGGTTCTATATTGTTTTCTCTAACAGGAAGCTTACCTTGTTTAAAGCAAGCCTGTAAGATTTTAACATCTTGTACTCATTTTGGCAAAGTGTGTAGAGTCTGTGAGCCCCTCAAGTCATTGTCCTTTACAACTAAGTATCCTCAAGATAGAAAATGTTTACACCATGGTGGAAATAGTTATCAACCTTGAGCCTCTTGGGCTCTGAAATTAGATTCATAGATGAGGTTTCCCTGAGGAACATAGAACGACTGTGTGCTGCTTGGGTGTCTTCTCTCCTAGAGAAATTTTGCCCTATACCTACAGGTGGTTTTTTAATAGTGTAGACATATAAGCACATATGGACCCCATGTTCTCTTCTGAGGGATACATGAATCCCTGTTGGTATCAGTGGTTTCAGAAGTACCTTGGGTTTTCTGGAAAGTGGCTGACCTATGGATTTGACCTCCCTCTATGTGATGCTCCATGGACAATCTGGATACTTGTCTGGGGCTGTCTGGGTATCAAGGCCCATGATAGGGGAATGGTCCTTGGAGGAGTGGGAGGAAGATGGATACTGCCTGGAGTCACCATATTTTGTTTGTGGATCAGGTTCAGGAACTGCCACCTCCTGATTGAATCTAAGCTCATCCAGCTCAATGTCAGGATGTTGCAGAAGGAGAACAGACAGCTGCTAAGGGAGCAGATTGCCTTGGAAGAATGCAACATAGAAACAAAAATACTAAGTAAAGAAGGCAGCCAGAAGATCAAAGACAAATATAGCAGGCAAGCAGCAGGTAGGCTGAATGAAGCATCAGGGGCAGGTTGCCCTAATGTGTAAGCATAAACACAGTCAAGCCTATGCAACTGTCCTGAAACTTATGCAGGCTCTCTCCTATGTCCCATCCAGTTGTACAATTCTGTGATCATTACCAAGACTTTCTGTGGATTTGACCTTTTTTCAAGAAATTTAATTACTGCCATGCCCTCTCCTCCTCCTCCTCCTCCTCTTCCTCCTTGCAATTGGACACCTCTAGTTGGCAACTATAAGGCAGAGGAGATCCTGGACCCCTTATAGCATCTCGTTCTTGCTCTACAGTATGGAGAGGTGCCTCAGGATTCCACTTCCTGAATTATCTAGGAGCCAGGTCCTCTGTTCTGATCTATGGCAACTCACTCAGAGGGGCTTGTGCCCAGTTCCCTCTTAGGACAGTAGGGTAGCCTCCAATTTTAATGTTTTATAATTAAAGTCTTTAGTATAAAAGAGTAAGTTCCACAATATACATATTTTAAAAATAAAAATTAGGCTTCTTTGACTTTCTTGTACTAAGTTAACCACCTAGAAATTCAAGGTATATCTGATTGGCTTCACCAAGAGGGTTCATAGAATCCTACTCTGCATCCCTCTCTTGATGTAGTTTTCCTTAGTATATCATGGCCTTGGCTTTGCTTCAGTACAGATTCCCCCTCAGAGTTTTTCAGAGTGCTGCATTTCAGAACAATCATTGCATGTCTATTCACTACCCTCATTATGACTGACATTGGAGATGATTTTTATGTCACATGAACTGCAACATGTTGAAATGTTACTGTATAATAACCGTTGTTAACTCTTTTTATTGGTGCTACCAGGGTCTTCTGAGATGTGGCCAAGGTAGGTTAATGAGCAGAATATATTTCAAGTTTGAGCTGGCTGGAAGATGTTCTTTGACCCCTCTTTCCTAGGACCTTGAATCTTGTTTGCCAGCTTGTCTGTGCAAGGCTTATACCATACTTGTAGAATCAGCAAGTATATGCATGGAAAATGTTCCTGACAAGGAAATCAGTACAGGCCAGGGCACACAGGCCGGTTTAGTCTAAGAGCCTTTTACACATCTTAGGTCCCAATAATTCCTCAAGTGACAGGAAATGTTCTGAAACATAGCCATCTTTTCATAGAGGAGTTTGTGTCTCTATGTGTGTGTGTGTCTGTGTGTGTGTGTGTCTGTGTGTGTGTGTGTCTGTGTGTGTGTCCTCTTGTCCATGGGTGTTTAGCATGTGTGTTTTGTATTTCAGTAATCATAGGTGCTTGTTATAGTTGCTTCATTATACAAGTGTGTATTCATGTACTCTTTTTGTATGTGTGTGTGCATGTGTCTTTGAAGGGATGCAATTGTGGGTCTCTGTACATATACGTATGTAATTGTGTCTATATATATTCATACGTTTACTTGGTCATTAACCATCTTAAATGGTAATGGAGGAAATCTTTAATGAGAATTGTACTCTGTCAATTCATATTGCATTTTAAGAACCTCAAACATAGTAGCCCATCTTCATGCCTATCCACCTAGGTCACTAGAACTAAAGAAGACAAAAAATGGTATAAAATCTGATATTCCAAAATTTTTAGATTGAAAAATACTTATCTGTTTTGATTTTATTTGTAGGAAAACAAATAATTGTGGTACCTGGAAGTAAGGAGAAGGCTCCTATGTCAAATCCACATACCTGAGAGTCAAAAAAGCTGGCTAAGGCTTTGTGTTCCTTCTCTGCACTTGGTGAATAGTGATTGCCCACTGGAAGAGCAACAACAGCATCAAAAACAACAACTTAAGTAATGGACTTTGTGTGAATCTAAGGGGCATGTCTCTCTTAAAAAGAAAAAAAATGGCATCTTCTAACGGAACTGAATATGTTTGCTATGTATTTGTCAGTTTGTTTCACTAGTATTAGAAAGGTATGAGGAAGAATTTATTAACATCTCATCAGCAATAAAAATTAAGGTTTTTAAAATTATTACTAATGTTAATTATTTATTTATATCCAGATCTCAGCTTCACCCTCCTCCCTTCACAATCCCTCTTTCCAGTGGCTCCCTGCTATCTACCCTTCCTACCCTTCTCCTCAGAATTGAGGAGGCCTCCTATGAATAACAACCAGCCTTGCATTATCAAGGTGCAGTATACCTAGGTGCATCTTTGTCTTTTTTTTTTTTTTTTTTTTGGTTTTTCGAGACAGGGTTTCTCTGTATAGCCCTGGCTGTCCTGGAACTCACTTTGTAGACCAGGCTGGCCTCGAACTCAGAAATCCGCCTGCCTCTGCCTCCCGAGTGCTGGGATTAAAGGCGTGCGCCACCACGCCCGGCCCTCTTTGTCTTTTCAGGCTAGATAAATCATGACAGTCAAGACAAGGGGATCCAAAGTTAGGCAATATTGTCAGAGACAATCTCTTCTCTAGTTTTACGATTCCCACGGGAAGACCAAGCTATACAACTGTTACTCTTTGGAGAAGGCCTAGGTCCATCCCACATATATTCTCTGGTTCAAAGTTCAGTCTCTATGAGTTATTCAGAGCTCAGATTTGTTGAAACTGTAGGTTATCAAGTGGTGTCCTTGATCACTGTGGCTCCTTCAACCCTGCCTCTCCCTCTTCCACAGAATTCCCCAAGCCTCTGCATCTGTTTCCAGAAGCTGCTGAGTGAAGGCTTTCTCTCTAACAATAGTTATGCTAGATCCATGGCTGCACATATACACAAATATCATTAACTATGTCGGGGGGGGGCTCCATTTCTTGGCATGGGTCTCAAGTTGGGCAAACCATTATTTTGTGCTTTCATAAAATTCAACTTCATCTTTTACCATGCACATCTTAAAAGCAAGAAAAAATTGTGGGTCTAAGTTTTGGTGGCTGAGTTGTTGTTTCAGTCCCTCCACTGGAAGTCTTGTCCGGTTACAGGAGATGGCCAGTTCAGAATCCAGACTTTCCATTTTGACTCTTAGAGCCACCCTAAAAGATTCCTGGGTTTTTCTACTGTCCTGGGATTCTAGCTCTTCCCAGAGAGCCTCCCACCCCCAATCCAGGTGCTGCTATGAAGAGAGGTATACAAGTATCCTTGTTGTATGGTAGAGCATCATTTACATATATGCCCAGGCAAAGTTCAACTGGGTCTTCAGGTAGAAATATTTCCAGTTTTCAGAGAAAGCATCAAGTTGATTTCCAATCTGGTAGGACAAATTTGTACTCCCTCTAGCAGCAGTGTTATCCTTGGCACACATTTTCATCAGTATGAGCTGTCCCTTGAGTTTTTTACTTTATCCATTCTGAGGCTTGTAAGATCTCAGAGTACTTTTGATTTGCATTTCCCTGATGATGATGACTAGGAAAAGTGAACATATCCATAAGTGCTTCTAGGCCTAGTGAGATTCTTCTGTTGGAATACTCTCTTTAGATCTGTATCCCACTTTAAAATTGGGATAAAATTTTATTTAGTTTGTAGATACATAGTTTCGTGAGTTATATAAGAGTTAGTGAAGATCTTTTCGCATTCTGTAGGTTGCACTTTTGCCCTTTTGATATTACCTGTGCCATTGTGAAGCTTTTCAGTTTTATGAAGTCCCATTTATTAAATTTTTGCTATAAGTGTTAGACCTGTTGGCATTCTGTACAGGAGGCTGTCTCCTGTGTGATTGTGTTCAAGGTTATTCCTCCCTTTCTCTTCTATCAGATTTAGTGTATCATGTTTTAGATGAGGTCTTTGATCCAGTTAGACTTGTGTTTTGTGCAGGGTGAATAATATGGGTGTATTTTCATTCTTTAACATGCAGTCATTCAATTAGACCTGAGCCGTTTGTTGAAGATGCTTTTTTTTTCAACCCCACTATACAGTTTTAGTTTCTTGGTGAAAAATTAAGTTCTCATCAAGGTAAGGGGATTTGCTTCTGAGTCTTCAATTCAATTCCATTGGTCAACCTTTCTATATCTGTGCCTGTAGCACTTTGTTTGGTTGCTATTGCTCTCTAGTAAAGCTTAAATCAAAGATGGTGATGCCTCCAGAAATACCTTTACTGTAGGTGATTGTTTTAGTTCTACAGGGTTTTGGTATTGTTTTGTTTTTTGCTTTTGGTGGTGTTGGTTGTGGTTGTATGGTTTTTTGTTTGTTTGTTGCTTTTGATTTTATTTCTTTTCTTTTTTTTTTTTTGGCTTTCCATATTGAGTTGTGTAATGTCCTATCAAAGTCTGAAAAGAATTGTGTTGGAAATTTAATGGATGTTTTGCACTGAGCCTGTAGATTGCCTTTGGTAAGGTGTTCACTCTTACTATGTAAATCCTACTAATCCATGAAAATGGGATATCATTTCATGTGGTGATATTTTCTTCAATTTCTTTCTTACAGGTGTGAAAATTCCTGACATAAAGGTCTTACATTTGCTTGGATAGAGTTACACCAAGATATTTAATATTATTTGTGGCTATTGTGAAGTGTGTTGTTTCCCTAATTTCTTTCTCAGTCCAATAGATGGTAGGCAACTTTATGATGTACCACTTGCTCAATGCTATATACATATGCTGAAGAAACCTAGTTGTTAATTGGAAACATCTAATACATATCCTTGAAAGACACAACAGACTTCGTTTGATAATGAGTGTCTTTAACTCTAGGTTCAGACATTGGTATTCTTGTGTTACACGTCTATAGCTAGGACTATAGATACTATCTTCAAAACAGTAAAAGAAAATGAATATAATGAACTCGTGGGATGTCACAATAGTGAAGGTGATTGCAACCAAGCTGGAGACCAGAATTTGATGTCCAACAATTGAAAGACAAGAGTAAATTGATTCACAACTTGTCTTTTAGGCTTCACTCAAGTGTGGGGGCAACAAGCACAGAGATGGAGTCATTAATTCATAAGTGTATAAACAATGCACAACATGATAAAAATAGAGGGAACATGCCACAATTTATGGATTGTTATACCATAAAAACCATTACATTGACCACTATGTATGTGTCTTGTGAAGAGATTCTAGCCTACATCAGACTCTCCTGTCCTTATCCAAGTTTCTCTTTCCCTTCCACTCTGATATACTCAAATGGGACTCACCTAAATTCATCGTCTATTGCTAGCAAATAGGGTTTAACATGAAGGCACAGGACACAGTACTAACCTGATGGTGAGCCTTTGCAGTCAATGCATCCTGAAAGGCTTAGGATTTACCCATCACAGAGAGTCTTCAAAAGTAGCTTTGAATTACACTCTTTCAAAGACATGATTTCTTCCCCATGCTAATATCAATCTTCTGAGTTTAAAGAAGCCCCACACCGTACAGAAGGGACACTTTAACTTCTTCAATAACTGAATTTGAAGTACCCAGCCAGAATCCTAAAGGTTCTGTGTAATTCCAAAGCTTGAAAACTACCTGAAATATGGCATGAATAGCTGGACAGACATTCATCTGGAGGCATCTTCTCTGTCAACTTTTCAAGATGAAGAGCAGGGCCTTGTCCTCTACCATACTCTGTCCATCACAATAGGTTGACACTTTTCCTAATGAAACTGTTCATGCTAAGATGTAATCTAATAGCTTACATAATTTGGCACAAATCATCCCACTACACATTAAGGCCGGACACCATTTTCTGACCCAGACTGGTAAGAGTTAAAGAAAGAGACTCGAGTTAATTCTGTTTCCCATGTTATACAGGCTACTCACAAGCAGAGTGGCATAGTTTCCAGTATTCATTGAGATGAATATTAGGAGTGCATCCTAAAAAGGCTAGCATGTTCTGGTTTCAAAATCCACATTGAAATATGCAGCTGGCTATGAGTTAAAAAACTCTTTAATTCCAATATCTTTGTAGATAATGCATAAATGCAGGGCTATTCTAGGAAGCTAAGCAGATCACAGAAAGAGTAACAAGAGATCTAGGATTTGTTACAGGCTTGACAACACAATGAGTTCAATTTATCTTATAACTGTCAGCCTGCCTACAAAGTGACTGTGGTTTCTGAAAAACAAATAAAAATTACCTCTTGGATTTTCCAGTGTACACAGAGCTGCCCCTGAAATTTAGTCTGCCTTATGTGGAAATGAGCCATGAACACAGACAGGTATACTTAAGAAAATCCTGTTTCCTGGTTGACTCATAAACTTCCAAGATCTGCCACCTGAAGCAGATCTGCTAATGTTTCAAGGACCCTGTTTGGTCAACTCATTGTTAATCTCCACCTTCTGGGGACCTGAAAAAGAGTAGTGGCTTCAAGAATGGTGGAAACCTTAGACCTTTCTCAGTCTCCTTGCATGGATTATCAGCCCAAATAGGGTGAATGTAATAAAACAAATTGAGCATTTTCTACCTTCATAATCCACACTGAAATTTGGTGTGAACTCTCAGCAGAGTTCATGACCAACAGGAGCACCTGGCCTCCCTTCTTCCCAATGGCCCTTACTGGTGTCCCCCTCCATTTTTTCTATTCTCTTTTCTAATCTGAACAATCAGCCTTGGGAACTCAGATTTGGGGTATTTTGCCATTTTGTTCAGAATCTGTGTATTGCCTATGTCTCCCTTTAGGACTCTGTGAATCAGCCTGAGTTCTTATTAGAGCTTTTCCAGCTCTGCATCAGCAGATACCCATGGGAGCTTCTGGCCCCCCAGGCAGGTGATTTTCCAAAGCTCAGATAAGAGACATGACTGTGAACAACACCCTGACTCCTGCAGATGGATATCTGATGAACAAACTCCATGGCTAGTTGTACAAGGAGGTCTTTGGGACTCCTCCAAATCTCCTTGCACTGCAGCTTCCCCTACAGTTTAATGGGGATGCCTTACATATTCAGAGGATCAATCCAGTATCAACAAGGTGGCAACATACTAGCATCCAGAAAGGCATGGTCCAGGAGAATCTGAGAGTCCTACATCTTCATCTGAAGGCTGCTAATATAACACTAATTTCAAAGCAGCTAGGTTGAGGGTCTTGACACAATGTCACATCTACTCCAACAGTGCCACACCTTCTTATAGTGCCAATAGGACAAAATGGCAATGCACATACTGAGAAAACATCTTTACCAACCCTATATCTGATAGAGGGCTAATATCCAAAATATACAAAGAACTCAAGAAGTTACACTCCAGAGAACCAAATAACCCTATTAATGAATAGGGTACAGAGATAAACAGAAAATTCTCAACTGAGGAATCTTGAATGGCTGAGATGTACTTAAAGAAATGTTCAACATCTTTAGTCATCAAGGAAATTCAAATAAAACTGATCCTGAGATTCCACTTCACAGTAGTCAGATTGGCTAAGATCAAAACTCAACTGACAGCTGATGAAAGTTGGAAATATTTCTACCTTAAATGCAGCTATGCCACTATGGTGCATATAAGCAAAAGATTCTCCAATACATTAAAAGGAATATGCACCAGTATATTAATAGCAGCCTTATTATATAATAATCAGAAGATGAAAACAACCCAGATGTCTCTCAACAGAGGAATGGATACAGAAAATATGGTACATTGTACAGTGGAGTACTATATAGCTATTAAAAAAAAAAGACTTCATGAAATTTGAAGACCAATGGTTGGAAGTTGAAATTGAAATATCATCTTGAGTGTAGTATCCCAGTCACAAAAGGACACACATGGTATGTACTTTTGATAAGTAGATGTTAGTCAAAAAACTGCATGGAATGCTCATGAAACAATTCACACACAATATGTAACCCAGAAAGACGGAAGACCACACAAAATGTGGATGTTTCTGTCCTACTCAGAAGGGGGAAGACAAGAATGTTTGGAGATAGGAGGAGAGAAGGATCTGGGATGGAGAGAAGAGTAAGAGGTAAGAGTGGGCTGGTTCAGATATGGGAGGAGATAGGGAAGAAGTACAGAGGGTAACTCATTTGAAAGGAGGTCTGTAGCCATGGGGGAGGGGGAAGTGTTTGTAGCCACTATAAAGTCCCAGATGCCAGGGACCCAAGAGATTCCCAGGACGCAACATGGAGGACATTAGCCTAAATACCAAACAAAGGGCAGGTAGGAACTATACAAACCATATTCAGTGGATATGCATGGCCACAGTTGAAGAGTGGGGCCAGTTAACTGCCTCAAAAATACTAATTCAGAATTACTTCTCTCAAAAGAAAATGCAGAGATAAAGAAAGGAGCAGAGATTGAAGGAAAGGCCACCCAGAGACTGACACACCTACTGTTCCATCCCATTCTCTCTCTCTCTCTCTCTCTCTCTCTCTCTCTCTCTCTCTCTCTCTCTCTCTCTCTCTCTCTCCCACACAGGGGGATAATGCCCTCCTCACTGGTCTGCACTCACAGGCACTTCAGATTCAGGAAGAGGCAGCCTTTCTTCAAGTTGAGGGCCTTGAACACCTTCCCATAGGCGCTTTAGCCAATCTCCTTTCATGCACTCATACTGCTGATCAGAGCGACTCAGGCTGTCCTCCATGCTGGCTGCAGGCTGCCGGCGCTTCACAGTGGAACCGGGATGCACACTCGCTGCCTTACAGGCCTCGGGGAGGCATGGAGTCGGACTCGTGGCCTCCAGGCTACAAGGATGGATCTCAGGCACAGCAGCAGTGAAACTCCGCCTGGCCAAGTCGCCAAGCCTCTCCGCGCCAACACTACAGGAGAGCTCTGATCCCTCCTCTTCCCCCTCCTCAGTGATTACATAGTCCACCCACAATCTCAGCACCAAGAAGGAGGAGGAGGAGGAGACAGGAGGACAAGGAGAAAGTGTGATCAGACTGCCCAGGAGACTTCCACCGGGTTCCACCAGCTCCTCCCTCCCCTTCACTCGCCCTGGCTGCCTTATCCAGCCGGGTTTCTCAGAGAAAAAACAAGTTACTTTTCTTCCCCAGCAGGGCTCCTGCAGTCTTAGCAAGGAAAAGGTTGCTGGGGCACCTCCGGATGAGCACTGCGCGGGAAGCAGCAGGACTAGATGGGGCGTGCAGAGCAGCCCAGAGTGTGCCTGGAGAATGTGTGTGTGTGTGGGGGGGGGGGTATGGGAGGAGCCGGCGCTTCAATGTCCTGGCTCAATATTTATACCTATATCGTTGTTCTCCGCTGCACTCCCTGACTAAGGGGTCCTAATCATGCGGGGTACAGGGCGACCTGGGGTAATTCAGAAGCTGGCATGAAAGCACCACAGGTTCACAGGTGTGGGGCCCCAGAACGGGGTTGGGGCTCCTAGGACCCTGTAATCTCATGCTGCCAGTCTGCCAGTGGGGATGGTCAGACATCTGCTTGGAGATTGTTTCCTTTCTTTCTACGTTCAGTTTTTGTACAGGGAGACATTTGAAAGGGACTAGCTCTCACAAATGGTGTTTGGGGTATGGCAAGCTTAGTGGGAGACAAAATTCTCCTCCAACTCAGAGGACCTAACTGGTGGATACTCAGGGAGAACAGACCATATGTTGGGGAGGGCTGGGGATACTAGAGGAGGGAGAGAGAGGGGCCCTGGAAGGGGAGAAGTGTCATGCCACCCACCCCCACCCCTGCACACACACTAAGATCCTAAGGGTGTAGGAAAGGCAGGTCCATCACACTTTCAGTCATCCTGTCCTGAAAAAGTAACTTCAGGACTTTTCTAGCTAACTGGGACTGGCCCTTAAGTTTTCGACCCATGCAAAAGCAACCGCCCTTATGATGGTGGGGGTGAGGGGCAGTAAACATAGGTCTCCCAGGTGTGAGAAGGGGCAGCGCTTGTGTCACTACTTCTGAGAGTCACAACTGTATTACTCTAAAGCTTCTTAGGAAATGAATATTCATTTGGGGTTCATAAGAAATCAGGAAACCTAGAGCTATCTGTCTCTCATTTCCTTGAAATACAGCATTGGTGATAACTGTAAAGCAGAAATACTGACTTTCCAGGAAAAGACTTCCCAACTACCCATGTTGAGGTTTCCCAGGCATGTTGAGACATGGCTTTCTTTTTAGGTAATATTAGTGTGACTACACATTTGGTGCCTTTTTGGATTTTCTTTATTTGTTTGAAATTGGAGCGTTGCTATTTTTTTTTATTATATGTATGTTTTGCCTGCTGCAATCCGCACTTGGTAACAGCAAAACCTGCAAAAAGCAAGCTAGCCAGGCACCAGGGGCAGGCCCCCACAGGCACCCAGTGGGGGCTCTAGAAATCCCACCATAACCACATCTGTGCACCAAATGCATGCAATTCCTCCAGAAGCCAGAAGAGGGCATGGTGTTCAACCCAGAGACTCATTAATAGGATTGTTAGCTGCCTCTGGGTCCTCTGGTAGATAAACAAATGCTCTCAATGGAAGAGCCTTCTTTCCTGTCCATACACTACATTTCTTCTTTGTCCTTCCAGACTGTGTGGTTTTTATTTAAATAAGATAATCCACAATCAAAGATAGAAGTTTATGGAGACCTATAGGTTCAGGTGCTTGAAGATGGAATGCTAATTTCCATAGGTTACCTAGCAGGCACCCATGCAGAGCTCTTGTGGGTTCAAGATAAGGCCATAGAATTGAAAAGTTGGAGCAGACCTGTCACCTCTCATGTAGGATAACCAGGCAGACTAGGCATGAAATGCCTACTTGATGAAATGCAGAATTGAGAAGTTCCTCAGTGGGTAGAGTTAGAGGAAGGAATAACCATTTAAGGCCAGCTAACAAGTGTTGGGATGAAACTTCAAACTCTCCTGCATGGATGGAGCCTGAAATAGAGGTCACATGCCTATGGTGGAGAGCATGTCTGTGCAAGGCTAGGAAGGGAGAGAGATGGTTGATATTGATCTTAACCACACTAGATCTCAGAATTTATTGAGGTAGTACTTCTTCCAGTGGATGCTTCATGCTTGTGAAGGTCTCCTGGAACAGATCTCATTTCTGAGACTAAATGTGAGTCAGAGACATAATGTGTGAAGGAATTCATCCCGTGGATCCCCAAACTGGTGCTGTCAAACCAGGGCTTTTAACCAGAAGCCTTAGAAGGACTGGGGATGTGTTAAGTTGCATACTGTCTTTGGACAACTTCTCTTTCTAAGCTAACTCTGACACAGAAAGGGACACCTGTAAACACACAGGAAGCCAATCATTATCACGTGATACGGCTCTTCTTGTCCATCTTTCAATTCTCTGGTGGATCCTGAGCCTTATTTACTTGTAGGTCTTCAGTGTAGTGCTTGGCTGTTTTGGTAAATGCTACCTGTCAGGTAGCTTAACCTGTTATCTACTAATGGTATTTGTGCAGGTAGATAACAGCTTGACATCAGTCTTTAAATGAGTAAACTGTCCCGAGTATGCAGTGTGAAGTGAGACACTTCCTTTTCGCTTTCAGATAGATATTCCTAGTCTTGAAAGCATTCTCTCAGCAATTCTCAAGGACCAATCTTGTAGCAGCCAAACTGACTATGGTGTCTCAAATTGCCACTTGCCTTGTTGCTGTTGTAGCAGATGAATGAAGTTACAGGCCTGGAATGTAACTCAGGGAGCGTGGACATTTATTAGGTTCAATCATAGCACGGGGAGGTCAAAGAGAAGAAAAATTACCCCATTTCATCCAGACTTGTTGGAGACAAAAAACTGTGAGGCTCCATGGAGGCTTTTAAAGTCTGCCACCCACCTCATAGATCCCTCCCAGACTCCATTTATTTCCCTTAATTGAGTAGATCTATTCTCTGGGGAAAGTTTCCATAGTTGAGGTATAACCCCGAATGTACATACGAATACATAGATTAGGACATTCTGTGTCTGTGGTGACTGGCTGATGAGATGGCTCAGTGGATAATGGTAATGCGACCAAGCATAGAGACCTGAGTTCTTTCCCTGTGACCCACATGATAGGAGAGAAAAAAACTCCATATTTTGTCCTATGGCTTTCATGTAGGTAGGGGTGCCAAGTCTTAGCCCACAACAGCTCAAGTTTCCCATTGCTCACTTACTGAAAACTCTCCATCAGATACACACATCACTTGTCCAAACTCATTCTTTGCAGCTCACCTCCCAGGATTTCTATGTGAAATGACCCCTTGTTATGAAAAATCAGGAGGAGGGAGGATGCTGGCAGTTG
Organism: Mus caroli; assembly: GCF_978045245.1. NCBI lineage: Eukaryota > Metazoa > Chordata > Mammalia > Rodentia > Muridae > Mus > Mus caroli. Next base: position 36,898,364 of record NW_028227267.1, on the reverse strand, counting down.
GAACAGCTCTTATAAAGCAGAAGGAGAGCGAGTGAAGCAGGGAAAATTTTAGAGCAATTTGTGTTGTGGAGAATTTCACGGAAAAACAAAACAAAACAAAACAAAACAAAACACCCATACACTTAAAATAAAATTTAGTGAAAAGACAGGAGAATTTGGATAGAAAAAAGTTAGAAGGAGAAGCACCCACACCGGGCACTGTACACTTACCACATAACAAGTGTCTGCATGTGACCAGGATGAATGTTAATGACAAATGAAAAAGGAAATTTAGTCCAGTGAAGGAATGTCTTGACCTCCTTAAAGAAAACAACTTCAGTGTGAAAAAGACAAGCAAACATTGACCTCTGAACTCGAGCTATAAAACGTCTTCCAACAATAGGGCCAGACAGTTTTGGCAACAGAAGCAGAAACCAGCCTTAGCTACTCAGCTTTGGGGACGCACAGCTTGTCATAACATTGGGCACCTCGTCTCTGGAACTGAAGAAAACAGATAGAGTTAGTATTCTGAGGTGAGGTAGGAGATAAGGTCTGTGTGTCCTGGAGACAGGGCTGTGACTGTACCTGCTGGACTCACAGGAAAGTCAGGTCGAACATCTAGAAAAGGAGGTTGTGTGTCTGTCTGATCTTTAACCTGAACTTTCTGGAGTGATCCTAGCAGAGTCCATAGGAAATGGAGACAGAGACATTCCATCTCATGTTTATACATGGCCATGCTAATCTCTGAGACAGGTGTTGGCATTTTCTCCCTTTGCTCTCTTCCTTCTATGTAGCTAGGGTGGCTTAGGCTCTCCCACACTGTAATCTCTCTGAGAAGCAGATGTTACAGGCAATGGTCTGAATCTGGCCGGTAGCTCTTGGGGTTTAAGGGAGGTTGTGAGATCCTTTGTTTATTATCCATGTTTTTGTTTGCTGTTTTGCTTCATTATCATGGTTTACGTTTATTGTGTTGGTGGGTGCACACATACCACAGCACACTGTGTGAGGTCATGTATGTGGAGGTCAATGGACAACTTACAGCAGTTGGTTCCCGCCTTCTGCCATATGGATTGTGCAGCTCAAATTCAGATCATTAGCAGTGCCTTTTATCACTGCTGTGATAAAATAGGGCAAAACCAACTTGTATGAGAATGGGTTATTTAGACTTACAGCTCCAGGCAGACACTGGGACACAGTCCAGCATCTGTCAAAGTTATGACAGCAGACATGGAAGTCATACTAGTAGGAAAAGAGCTAGTCACATTACATCCACACTCAGAAAGCAGACAATGAGCCAGGCATGAGGCTAGGCTATGGAGCCTCAAGACTTAACTTCAAAGACTTCCTCCACTACCTTCTGAAAACAACTGGGGTCAGGGGCCCTCAGTGTTTGGACACACAGATTCCTGTGTGATTTTGGGAACCTAATTAAGACAAAGCATTAAAACCAATTCCCAACAGAAAGGATGAGATGTTGGGATATAGAAAGTGTTAACTCTGGAATACCAGAGGGAGTGTGTGCTTGCCACAGGGAGGTTTGGAAGTGCCCAACCACTGAGCTAGTAAGGCATATCAAAAATCAGCCGGCATGTGTGTGTCTTTCATTCATGAGTCCAGGTCTCTTGAGCGACTACAGAGCTATGAATGCTCCCACTGGGAGCTCAGAGCAGATTAACAATTTACCCCTACCATTAACCACTGAATCCTCTCTCCAATCCCTCTTTAATTTCTGTTTAGTGTTATGGGGGGATGTGGAAGACATAGGTTAGCTTTGTGGAATCTATTCTCCTTTTCCATCTTTACATAGGTCCTAGGAATCAAATTCGGTTTGCCAAACATGAATAGCAAGGGCTTTTGCTGGTTGGTCCACCACCTCACTCCACCCTCACCTTATGTCCATATTCCTTAGTAGCAGGATTCACATTGTTAAGACCTAGGTAAAAATAGCAAGGCCAAGATGGAATGTTAAGGCCTAAGTGAAAATATCAGGCCTAGGTAACTGTTTCCTGGCTAACCTGTTATTTTGTGCTGTTACTAATATTATAAGGAAACTTTCTCATGTGTTGTTTCTGTTGTAACTAGAAAATTTTCTCATGCCAAATTGATTAAATATTCTTTTATGTTCTGTGCCCTTGGAAATCATGATAAAAGTCAATAGAAATGCTTTATATAGGTGCCCACATAAACTTAAAACTGAACCAACCACACAGCAGCACTTCCTGCATCTGTGTATAACCCCTTATGATATTTACTTTTATACATTATGCCTGGGATGGAACCCAACAAAAGAGAGACACCTGCATCAATTTATATTAAGACTTCCATTTTGAATAAGGGTCAAGTAAAGTTCAAGTTGCCAGGACCTCTGCTTCCCTGCTCTCTCCCTATCTCTGCCTTCCTACAATAAATGCCTTAAAACCATTAACTGCCTCTTTCCATCAGACTTGCTGAGCTGAAGCAATGGAGCAGACATTCCTGTAAGGAGGTGCTTGCTCAGAACCTCCCACCAGGAGATCTCTCTGGTTCCCAGCCACCACCACCATCAACCTGCCCACTGAGGAAGCCAGCAGAACTAGGCAGACACTCTCCTCCCCATGGGAACTGAGCCAGCACTCCCTCCTCCTGGAAATTTTCCTTCAGGCCCTAGACCAGAGTCTGCCTGAGCTTCCCCTCTCCCAGTCACCCCTTCTTTGGTCTCAGCTCTACAGGGTCATCCAGTGGCATCTGCAGTGTCCAAGCCTGAGAACCTGACACCCCTGGACTCTGTGTGGACCACAGACTCCAGAACGAGGTCTTCCACAGACCCCAGAGCTGTCTGCGATGCCTAACACTCTGAACACAACTCTGCCATGTCTAGGGGAACATGTGTCACCAGATCTGGCTAGTAAACACATCCTTTTCCAAACAAAAAGATAAATAAGAGAAATTGATGCTGGATTATATTTTCAAAATCTCTTTAGAGGCTGACATCTTGATTCCAAATCTGATTTTTATCTGTACTGTTCTACATCATTATTCTGTTGAATTATATAAAGATGGCTTCATACACATAAGCAGTGGAAAGAGAAGAGCTGACACACAGCTACCACAGAAGAGTTGATGGACCACCAGGGTTATTGGTGCACACATGATGTAATCAGCGACAGCCTCTTGCTCCTGGGATCCACAGTTCTATCACTGGGAGACCCTTGACACTCAGAAACATTGTCTTGAGAGTGTTGAGGGACAAAGATGGAGACCTTACCCGCTCCTCTCATTCTTGAGACAGTAGGGTTTGGCCCTGCTGCCACTGGAGTAGAATATGCTAGAAAAGATCAATTACTAGATATAGACTTATTGGTTTATTTAGTTATATACTTGATTTACTGATACTGTTTGTACTGCCTGTTGGTCAACCATGACTTCACCTGCTACCTGAAACAGAATGGCCTGGAGAAATGGCAAGGGTCTGCTACATTTAACCTGCTGACTGCCAGGGATACTTCTGTAATCTCTTGCTTGCTTATCTGCCCAACCTTGTGGTACTAGAGTATAAAATGAGAATAAAAGACAACCCCACCCTGGGAGTCCTTCCAGGATTTATCCTAGCTTCAGTCCACAGGTGACATCACCTCTCTGCTGGTCTCACTGGTATCAGTGGGCTGATTCCAGAAAGATTGCCACAAAACCAATTTCTTACCAATGAGTGTGGGAATTCTGCCTGAAGATAGACCAAGACAGAAGAGATAGAGGGGTGGTGAAGTAATGGATTCTGCTTTCACCATCTGAGTTCTGATAAACGCCTTGTTAACCCATAACAACACCTTATTGCTTAGTGCCTTTTATCTAACATGTTCTGGGGACAACAGAATGACAACATTTTTCTTTTCCTTCTTTTTTTTTTTTTTTTTTGTTTTTTTGAAGGAAGAGGGAGTTTCAAGGCACAAGAGAGGATGATTTTATAATAAACTTTAAACTAGAACCCATGTTGTATGGTTTTGTTATTATCACATGAACATTCATGATTACAGAAAGGTATTTAAGGACAGCTCATGCAAGTATATAAGGTTTCAGGCATAAGCTGCCCTTATTCCACTGAGATCTCATTCATTACCCACCCCTCTTCTCAGTACTTTCCAAGATGAGCCATCTCACCATCTCTTAACACTCCATACCACTGCAAATCAGCAAGAGAGCTCACTTACACCAATGCAAATTCCATTTGGGTCAATTGCTCCTTCCATGATTCCAATACTTTGGGAGGAAAAAGGCAAAAGACTCAAGGTGGCCTGAAGGACATGCTGAGAAAACAAGAAACTTTAAAGAACCACAACTCCAAGGAGATGATCTGGCAGGAGAAAGAAAATAGAAGATGAATGGAACAGGCCTGAACAGGCAACCAGTGCTAGTATGCTAACCCTGTTTGTCCCTCCTACACCCTGAGTGAAGTAGCTGCTTTTTATTTAACACAAAAGCCTGGCAATCAGGTCATGTTTGCTAGGACAGACAGCTTCTTCAAACATGTTGTCCATAGCAATGTTGTGATAGGCTTAGCTAATTTCCACTAGCTGACCTGTTTGTGTGCCTAGGTCTATACTGTTCTTCCTGCAAGTTCACAGTCACAGTAAAGGGGGACGATGTGGCCATGAACTACAAAGCAAAGGATAAGGTCACTAAGTAGGAGCAGAGACCTGATGCCCCTACCTGTTTTCTGGCTGAACTACACTGTGCCTTTTATGTTTTTAAATTAACTACAAATATAAAGATTTACTGTTTTTGAGAGAGATGGCTCACTGGCTAAGAGCACTGACTGCTCTTACAGGATTCCTGAGTTTGATTCCCAGAAAACACATGGTGACTCATCTATAATGGAATCTGATGCTCACTTCTGGTCTGTGTGAAATTGGTGACAGTGTACTTACATACATTAAATAAATACATACATACATAAATACATAAGTATTTACAGTTTTCAACATAAAAGTAATCTTTATTTCTGCCTTGTGAGAAATCAGAAAGTCTACACAGTGTGGATCTAAATTTCCCAGATGCTGTGCCCAACAGAATCTGAACGAGAAGCTTTTTTCAGTGGCATCAGACATAGTGGCACAAGCTTTTACCCCAACACTTGAGAATCAGAATCAAGGGGCTCTGTCTGATTCTGAGGCCAGCCTGATCTACATAGCAAATTCCAAGCCACCCAGGGCTAAATAGTGAGAACTGTTGCTCAGAAAACAAACAAATAAAACAAACCAAAAACAGTCCTCAGCCCCTGAGAAGGTGGGAAGTTTATTCAGTAATCCAGCACTTGGGAGGCAATGCCAAGAATAGTACTGGTTCAAAGAGAGTGGCCTGGCTGAGGCAAATCAGACAGAAGTTGGACAGTTGGTGGCACCTACAGCCTTGTGCTGGGTAAGGGCCATACACTGAACAGGACCAGAGCTCCTGACCCCTTGATTCCCCCAAAGCACCATGAAACTGAAGAGAGTATTTTATTGATAAAACTGAGAATAAAAGCCTTGTAGGTTAGGGAAGGAGTCAAGAGCAAGGGTTTCCTAGAGACCAACATGCAGCCTCTAAATGACTGTCCTCAGGACTTATCCTAACTGCTTTCATCTCTAGAGTGTTCTAAACAGCTGTATCCCAGGACAGTGTCATCAAAGGGGAAGGCTGCTGATCATTGAAGCACAACCCCACTGGGATGATCTCTCATTTCAGAGTGAAGCAGCACCCCACACACACCATTACCGGTTACCCTATTAACAGAGTGAGGAGGCTGGGCAGTCCATTGAGAGTTACAACATTCTTAGTCTAGTAAAGAGACTCTAGTTGAGAAGGTTCCAGTGGGAAGAACATCCACATCTGTGTTTTCTGTGTTTCAGGAAGAAATGAGGCCATCTCCAGGCCAGGTCCTCTTTTCCCAGGCCCCACACCAGCACAGGACTACAGGCCCTCTCCTGCCCTCTGCTGATCACAGTGAGGTCTTATAGACCTCACTCTGGGCTAGCTCATAGCCCAACCATTCTTAGCCTCCTGCAGGCGCCCAGCTTCAGCCTCTTCTTCTCTTTCTGAGACTGCACACTCTGCAGGAGATCTCCACATCAACTCTGAAGTTGTCAGAGTGCTGTGTGTCCCTAAGATCGGAGAGTCACCAGTCCCATATTGTGTCAGCCTGGGACATCACCCCGGATTCTGGTCTTCTTTTGTGAAATGAAGGATCTGTAATAAAAGATCTCATAGATTCCTTCCATCTAGGAATCTCTCTAGTGCTTTGAGTCACTGAATAAATGTGGGTGCACGTGCATATGTGTGCATGTGTGCATGTGTGTGCATGTGTACATGTGTGTATGGGAACAACTATGAAGGGAAACAGACATTCATTTAATTTTAGTGTCAGGGATAACATCCCGTCAGTTGGCTTTCTTGTTTGGGGGTCTGTGGTAGAGAAATGCCCACGATGGGAGGCATGTGCTAGAGCAAAGCTGCTCAAGGTCATGGCAGAAGAAAGGAGGACAGGAAAGGGCACTGTGTCCCACAACATCCTTCAAGGGCAAGCCCACGGCATCCTAGCTTCTTGCTGCTGAGTCTTACTTCCTAAAGCTGAGCATCCACTCACAGCAGCACAGGCTGCTTACAACTTGGTTCATAAGCTGGGTCTGGAATTGCAAGTCTGGGAGCCTACAACTTCCAGCCTGAGGCAGAAGGACAGAAAAATTTGAATCCAATCTGGGTTTCTAAGCAAGTTGAAACCAAACCCAGGCTACAGAGTGATACCCTACTCAACACTACTTAGACCCCCAAAAGATTAGTCCCTAAAAACAGGTTCCTGTGACAATTTTATAAATGTTGTCCACTGTCATTTCCATAGACAGCCAGAGCACTTGACAGAGCTGTGTCAAATACTACACTGACACTGGGCATCTGTCAGTCAGTAGGTCAAGAGCAGTCATTGCAAGAGGATCCCAGGGTTGAAGAAATTCCAAGTTTTGGAAACAATCTCTCATCAATGGAATCTGCACAAAAAACATCTATCAATTGGGAAAGCAAAATAGTCTTGTAGCTTATAGGTCAAGTGCAAAAGTATTTCTTGAGATATTATTATGATATTCATCAAGATTGGAAAGAAAATCCCAAGACTTACTCTTGGGCTATAACTCTGACTGTACTTCACAACAGAACTGAGAGCAGGTCTGGGCATGTGTCTGTGGGTGGGAGTGCAAGGGAGGTTTGGATTACAAAAAACTTAGAGAGGCTTTTAAACTATGGAAGCCCAAACTCTCTATCTAGGTGACACTAGGGATGTAGACCAGCAGCAGTTCATGTCTCTAGATTGCAAAAAGCCTGGTTCAAACTCCAGTATGAAGAAAAACAGAAATCAAAATTCTTTTAGGGTTATTGCACCATTTTTAACATTGGCTTATAGTAACTCTGGCATCTTAGATAAAGAGATGTTTTCTGAGGGTCCATGTTGTAAAACTAGACCATTGGTACTAGCTCTGGAACAAATGAGGGTAGATGGAAATGTAGAAAGGAATCTTATACAGAAAACAATCAGAAAAGTACTATGAACTATGCCGTGAGTACAGTGTTTTCTTATAACTATGACAGTGTTCCTATATGCAATATTTAAAGTTTGCCTTTTTAACATTTATATGTGTCTGAACTCACATGTGCCATGTGTGTACAGGTACTAACAAAAACCAAACAGGTGTCCAATTCCCCTGGACCTAGAGTTATCTCAAGTTGTGGCCTCTGCATGACAAACTGGGGTCTTCTGGAAGAGGAGGAATCTGGAAGAGTGGAAGTTCTCTTAACCACTATCATCTCGCTGATCTCTAAGACCTATATTTACTAATGTGTCTCTGTGTGTCTGTGCACATGTGTATGAACATGCCAACAGATGCTATTAGAAGACATGAGATGTCCTGGATGGAGTTACAGGCAATTGTAAGCCATCCAGCATGAGTACTGAAACCAACCTTGGGTCCTCTGGAGAGCATCAAGTACTCTTAACAACTGAGCCATCTCTGCAGACCTCACCATCATATAATTTTAAAGATGCAAGACAGAAAGGTAAATATCTCTTATGATTCCGGCTTCCTAAGGCTTTCTAAAGTGTGTAGTCAGGCTAATACAAAACTTGTCTGTTCCTTACTGAAAACAGACACGACGCCTACAGCCAATCAACAGGCAATACAGAGATTTCTGTGGAGAGTTCCAATTCAGACTTCAAACTGCCCTGCACAAGAGGGCTTGGAATTTAGTCCTTACAATGGAGCCAGCAGCACCATGGCTTGGCCAAGTGAAGAAACAGAAGGCTGGTTGCACAAGCAGACAATGTACCAAACTGTGGGTTCTGCACCAGCTCCACCCACAGAGCCTGCTGTATATCTATGGGCCCAAATGGAGCTCACCCATTATCCCTGATTTCCAGGACAACCAGCCCTCAGGTCCATGGGATCCACAAAGCAGACGGGGTAAGACACTGACTGTCTATGCCTGGGACAGGGTGGTTAGGTGATGGAGCAGTGTCCAGGAAAAGTGGCACTGTGAACCCATAGTGACAGCAAGGGCCTTCAGGAGGACAAAGGGAAAACTAAGGCAAGGTGGGAGCAGTCACTTCTCTTCTCTCCTCACAGGAAACATGGGTCCGAAGCTGCTTGAGTCCCGACTTTGTCTCCTGATGATGCTAGGACTTGTCCTAATGCTTGCCTCATGCCTGGGACAAACCCCTTCCCAGTGGTTTGCCATCCAGCATATCAATAATAACGCCAACCTCCAATGTAATGTTGAAATGCAGCGTATTAACAGGTTTAGAAGAACATGTAAGGGCTTAAATACTTTTCTTCATACAAGTTTTGCTAATGCTGTTGGTGTGTGTGGTAATCCAAGTGGCTTGTGCAGTGACAATATAAGTAGAAACTGTCATAATAGTTCGTCTCGGGTGCATATAACTGTCTGTAACATCACAAGTCGGAGGAGAACACCTTATACCCAATGCAGATACCAACCAAGAAGATCAGTGGAGTACTACACAGTTGCCTGCAACCCCAGAACTCCACAGGACAGTCCCAGGTATCCAGTGGTACCAGTTCACTTGGATGGGACATTTTAGCTCCAGTGCCAGCACTTTGCACCTTCACTCATCTGCTACTTGCAAGATCATAGTAATGAAGAGACAGTTCCTCTCTCTGCACTCCATATAGCACATGTCCTCGTGAAACCTGTCCCTGACTACCTTTAATTTAGCTGAACAGATCTTTTCTTACTAATAAACACCTTTGCATACAAATCTAGATCTCTGGTATCTTTGTGTCTGACAGTGTTGTGGAGAGAGGAAGGGGAAGAGACACACACAGAAAAGTGTGTGTGTGTGTTGTGTGTGTTGAGGCAGGGCCTTATACCAATTTAGGAATCTTCCCAGTCCCTAGAAACAAATGAATCTGAGAAAAAATGGACATCTTTCCCAAAAGTTCCCACACAACATCTTACCTAAAGTTTCACTGTGGGAAAGAGGTAGCTGGCAGAGGAGACCAGGGAATTGGGATCTCTGGATGAGGCTATCCCTTGCCCTTTCCTTGTACAGCTGTCCTTAAAGATCAATTACGAGAACATTCAACTCAAACCAGAAGGACAGATTCCAAGATAAGGGAACTGGAATCTGCACAGGAAAGAGATGAATAATGAGAGGGCCTGCCCTGGGGTTACAGATGTTTGTTAGCTACATGGGAACTAGGAATGAAACACAGGTCCTCTGCAAGAGCAATCAGTGTTCTTAACTGCTGAGATATCTCTCCACCTCAATGGATTTTTAAAAGTGGGGTGTATGTGTGTGTGTGTGTGTGTGTGTGTGTGTGTGTAGTTATATGTAACCATACATGGATTTAGATGAAAAGCAATGATGAAATCTAAAGGAAAGTATAAAATAGGGGAGTAGAATACATGGAATAGGAAAGTAGAAGATGGGACTGTGAGAAACAAGAGAACCAGCCACACAGGGTGAGGAAGTAAGTGCAAGACAGATCAGAGAGGCAGAGGAATGAAGGAGAAATTATGATTACACAAGTGAGTGAAATGTCCATGATAAACACTACTGCTTTGTATCTAACCTTTACACAGACAAAAACCAGGAAGTGAATCTTCAAACTGTCCTTTCTTGGGTGGCCCATCCATCTGAGAAGAGAGAGGCTCAGCATTCTATAGCTTTGTCTTCCTCTCTTCATTAAGCTAACAAATTCCATAGGAAATGGTAACAGAGCCATTCCTTCTCATGTTTATCCATGTGACCGTTCTTGTCTCTGAGATAGTTGTTGGCACTTTTCTCTGTACAGCTAGCATGCCTTATGCTCTCCCACACTATCTTCTCCCTAAGAAGATTATGTTACAGGTGATGATCTTAGTGTAGATAGGGGTGATGGCATTTCATGGGGGTGGAGGTTTGTTTATTGTTTGAAGTTTTATTTTAATGCTTTACATTTATTGTGTTGGTGGGGGCACACATACCATAGCATGTATGTGGAAGACATGTATGTTGTGGTCATGTATGTGGGTATCAAAGGAGAACTTACAGAATCTGGTTCCCTTCTTCTAATACATGGACTCTGCAGCTCAAACTTGGGACATCAGCAGTGCTTTCATTTGCTGAGTCAATTCATTAGTCCATTAATAGAAGATGGAGAGCCTTCCTTGGATCATAGGTGGGGGATTATTCCTCTATGTCCTCAGGTGGAAGCTCTGCTTTGAGGTCGCTGATTTTAGCTTGAAACTATAACCCCAGGTATTAACATCAAACAATGTGACAGTCATTGGAGTTCTCAGAACCACCTGGTAAGGTCCCTTCCACAGAGGATCCAACTATTCTGTGGATTTTACCAGGAGAAGCCAGATCCATTCAGACTGAGTGTGTACAACTTTGTTTCCATACTCTTGTAGGGTTATTGGATTTGCCCCAAGTTCGTAGTGTAGTGTACTGAATCATCTGATTGACCTCAGAGTCTAACCCAGGACTCATGTGAGGAAAAGCCATACAACAACCAAGGACTATATTTGGTGTCAGTTTGGGGAGCTATTCTAACACCCCTAGGGGCAACAAGAACAGATTCACCGATTTATCAGAGGTTTTGAAAGACCAGTAAAAATTCAGACCCCTAGCACCAAGAATGTAGGTTAGCTGGTTCAGTGACCCTGTTCCAGGACCTGGCTGTCCACAAAAGTTAGATTAAAATCTTGAGAACAATCTTCAGAAGCAGGGAGTTTCCCCTTGTAATTTTTAGTACCCCTTTGGGACTTTTTCACCAGTGTTTTTGGCATTTTCCAATAATGCCCTCCCTACCCACTTGGGCTGTGTTTTTTTCCCTTTAAATACCTCCTTTTCCAGCTACTCGGGGTCCACAGTCCTCTACCCCTGCGTGGTGTGCGACCGTGGGGCCTAGAGCTTGCCTGGAATAAAACAAAAATCCTCTTGCGGTTTGCATCAAGGCCATTTCTGGTGAGTGATTTGGGGTGTCGCCTCTCCTGAGTCAGAACATGGGGGAGTCCTAACTTTGTGGGTCTTTCAATTTCTTGGTAACGTTTTCCTAGGATCTACTTAAGAGCTTGGTTAATACTTTCAATACCACATGAGCTTTGGGGCTTCCAAGCAGAGTTTGGGTAATATTTTATCCGTAGAGCTGTGAATATAGATAATCACATGTGTAAATAAAGGTAAATCTGTGAGTCTTAAATGACCAGAAGAGACCAAAGCTTGGACAGTGTCCTTTAGAAAAACATATTTGACTCCTCTGTAATCGTTTCAACCCCAGTTGCTAAGGATTCTATCTAGTACAAGAAGGTGTGTACAAACACTAACACATATTTGAAGCTGCCCCAAGGAGACAAAAGAGTACATTCTACCTCCCAGTCCTCGCTGGGATAGGAGCACGTCCTCTGCATTGCTCCAAGATGTGTAAAGAATGAGGGCAGCAACATTGTGAAGACCATAGCCCTGATATCCTTGTTTTACTGTAGGTAACTCTCTACCCAAGAACAGTCAAGTTCCCATTTACAGAGTGACATCCCTCCCTGGATGGAATGAATCATGTATTCCATGATTTTTCTTAACTGCAGGACTTAGAGAGGAAAGGTGCTCTCCACATTGATCCATGGCCAGTTTCTGTTGCCCCTTTTTCATGGCACAGTGATGTACATATAGGTTTTATATCATCTGTCTTTGGAAGGATCAGTACTCTCATGGGGATCTATCTGCAATACTGTCTTCTGTGCTTTTCTCTGCGCTGGAATATTTCCTTGGGACACATGAGACATGCATGCCCTTCTGATGGCCCTTCCAGTACATGACTGATCTTTGTCAAAATCTTCGACAGCGTCCAACAAGATTAAAATCTTTTTTGCTTATGTTTGCTTATATTTTATAGGTCAGATGTTGGCCAATAACCGTTACTTGGGTTCTAGGAATCAAACTCAGGTTGCCATACATTCATAGCAAGGGCCTTTGCTGGTTGATCCACCGCTTCCCTTCACCCTCACCCTTATCTCCATATTCCTTAGTAGCAGGATTCAAATTGTTAAGACCTAGGTAAAATAGCAAGGCCAAGATGGAACGTTAAAACCTAAGTAAAAATGTTAAGGCCTAGGTAACTGTTTCCTGGATAGCCTGTCATTTTGTGCTGTTACTAATATTATAATGAAACTTTCTCACCTGTTGCTTCTGCTGTCATTAGGAAACTTGCTAATGCCAAGTTGATTACATATTCTTTTCTGTTCTGTGCCCTTGAAATTAAGATAAAATTCAATAGAACTGCTTTGTCTAGGTACCCACAATAAGCTTCATCCCGAACCAACCACTCAACAACAGCACTTCCTGCACCTGTGTATAAATCCTTATGGTACTTGCTTTTATAAGTTGCCCCTGGGATGGACTCAATCATAAGAGAGACACCTGCATCTATTTAGATTAAAGCTTCCATTTTGAGTAAGGGTCAAGTAAAGTTTAAGTTGCCAGGACCTTCCTAGGAACTGACATCCTACTTGGTACAAAGAGACGTGTATATGGGTAACTGTCATCCTGGTTGGCAAGTTAAGACATGAAGGTTAGACAAATTCCATCCTGCTTGACAAGTTAACACATGAAGGTTAGACAAATCCCATCGTGGTTGACAAGTTAACACATGAAGGTTAGACAAATCCCATCGTGGTTGACAAGTTAACACATGAAGGTTAGACAAGGCAAGTCCTTTGCCACAGTTGAAAACTCCAACCAATGGGAACAGGATGAGTGTACAACAAAGACATGTTCCTAAGGAAACCCCCATCCCTAAATCCTGATGGGTGAAAATCTTGACACAGATATTTGTAATCTCAGGCTTAAAAAGCCCTACTGGATCTTGACACAAGGTGACAGTCTGCTCCCACATCTGACTGGACTCCCTGATCTATCATCAGCCATGGGGTATGGTGTTTGATAGACCATTCCTGTTTGATGAGAGGCACCAGTGTCTGAGTGGTGTGTGTGACGATTCCCAGACTCCAACACAAACATTTGAGTCATGGTGTCATTTTACACTCTAAAACTTGCCTTGATTTGTGGGACAGTGAGCTGTGCACCTACAGGGTGGTCCCTAGTAGAGCACAGGCCTTGAACCATGGTGACCTGGTAGGTGGTGACTTCTGCCTGCATGGGACGGCAGGTGTTCAGCCACATCTCCTGGGCCCCTGGTTCCTACTGCAGCCACAGCCTCCCACAGTCCCCCTGCAGGGGTGTGTGTGCCCATCAGTCACATAGACAAGGCCCCAAGCTCCTGGTATTCTGTATGGTCTCCACACTGCCAATTACCTGGCCACATCTAGTTTCCTCTCCACAATTACTTGGCAAAAGCCAGGTAGATCTGTGCACTCTAAAAGGGGTTATTTGCCCCCTTCTCCCTTTCTTAACCTCTTACCCTCTTACTCTCATGTCTCTCTTATTCTTGCTTCCCACTTTCTCCTCCTTTCCCCATCCTCTTCTACTTTCAATCCATATGGCCATAGCGAGCCTCCCTGTTTCCTTGCTCTCTTCCTCTCTGTGCCTTTCTAAAATACATGCTTTAAAACCATTGACTGCCTGTTCTCATTGGGACCGGCCATGCTGAAGCAATGGAGCAAGGGAAAACCCTCATAGAAGCATGATAAAGGGGGATGGCATGGGAGTTTGCAGAGGGGAAACCTGCAAAGAGTATAAGATTTGAAAATCAAATAAATAAAATATCCAATTAAAAAACAGAGTAAATTGACGATAGGGGAAAAAAAAAAAGAATTTGGAGTCATCTTAATAAGGAGTCAACAGCACCTTAAGAACACACCTAAATTCTATAGGATGAAAAGAAGCAAACACATTGAAGAGGTGTAAATGTCAGGAAATACTCAAACTCAGGGCTGAAGTCAACCAAATAGAAACAAAGAGCAAGATACAAAGAATCAAAGAATCCCAGAGCTGGCTCTTTGAGAAAACAGTTAGCCAAACTAACTAAAGGGCACAAAAACAGTACCAAAATTAAGAAAAACAGAAATGAAAAGGGAAACATAACAACAGAAACTGAGGAATTTAAAAACTCAGCCTGTCTGACTAGAAACACCTATGCTCAACCAACCTGGAAAATGTAGATGAAATGGAAGATATTATTTTATTTTAAGGTTTATTTTGGAATGTATGAGTGCTCTGCTGCATATACACACATGTGTCAGAAGAGGGCATCAGATCCCATGATAGATTTTTGTGAGCCACCATGCTGCTGCTGGAAATTGGACTCAGGACCTCTGGAAGAAACCCAGAGCTCCCAACTGCTGACCCATCTCTCCAGCCCAATACCACATACCAAACTAAAATCAAGATAAGTAAACTATATAAAAAGTCCCATAACCTCTACAGAAACAGAAGTAGTCATTAGAATCCTCCCAACCAAAAAAAAAACAAAAAATAAAACAAAAACAAAAAAAGTGAAAATGAGGGCATTGACTCTCTAATCTGGAATGAGTCTGCACAAATCATGTTTGGGACCTTAAAGATGGGGCTTTAGTTCAAAACCCTAGCAACTCCAGATGCCTCCAAGCCTTTTCATCTACAGGTCCATAAAACAAATTTTACTGCAAGTAGTGTGAAACTACGTATTTTAGGCCCATTGTACCACCGTGTAACAGCCCTGTCCAGGCTACTGGACTCTGTCTCCTCAGGTTGTTCCACTTAGGGAACAAAATACCTATAGTCTCATGTGAGGCTCTGCAAGTACCTGTCAAATACAGACATGGATGCTCATAGTCAGCTATTGGATGGAACACAGGGCCCCAAATGGCAGAGCTAGAGAAAGTACACAAGGAGCTGAAGTGGTCTGCAACCCGATAGGTGGAACAACAATATGAACTAACCAGTACCCCCAGAGCTCGTGTCTCTAGCTACATATGTAGCAGAAGATGGCCTAGTCGGCCATCATTGGGAAGAGAGGCCCCTTGGTATTGCACACTTTATGTGTCCCAGTACAGGGGAACACCAGGGCCAAGAAGTGGGAGTGGGTGGGTAGAGGAGCTGAGCGGGGGGAGGGGACAGGGAACTTTTGGGATAGCATTTGAAATGTAAATAAAGAAAATATCTAATAAAAAAAGAGCTATGTTGGCTACTACTATTTTAGCAAGAGAAACAGAGACGTTAACTCTGGGTCAGCATCTTATACTTACATCACCCCATGCAGTGAAGGTTCTTCTCAAAGGAAAACCAGAACCCTGGCTGATCAAGGCATGTTTGAAAAAGTAGCAGGTCCTTTTCTTGGACTATCCTTGGAATCTAGATAGAAAACCCCACTGTCATCAGTCCTGCTACATTCTTGCCAGATGCTGACACACAGAAACTCTTCAGTAATTGTCTGAGGAAAGAAATGTGATGAAAGAGATCTGTCTCTGTAACTCATGTACCCATAGAAGGACTTACAGAGACAAAGTTTGGATCTGAGACAGAAGGAAGGTCACACAGAGACTGTCCCACCTGGGGATCTATCCCATAAACAACCACCAAACCCAGACATTATTGCTTATGCCAGCAAGATTTTGCTGACAAGACCCTGATATAGCTGTCTCTTGTGAAGCTATGCCAGTGCCTGGCAAATACAGAAGTGGATGCTCACAGACATCTCTTGGATGGAAGACTTAGCCCCCAATGGAGGAGCTAAAGAAAGTACCTGTGGAGCTGAACAGGTCTGCAGCCAATATGAACTAACCAATACCCCCAGAGCTCATGTCTCTAGCTGCATATGTAGCAGAAGATGGCCTAGTTGCCCATCATTGGCAGGAGAGGCCCTTGGTCTTGGGAAGATTATATGCCCCAGCACAGGAGAATGCCAGAGCCGGGAGGTGGAAGTGTGTGGGTTGGGGAACAGGGTGGGAGGAGGGTATAGGGAACTTTTGGGATAGCATTTGAAACGTAAATGAGGAAAATCTCTAATAAGAAATTAAAAGAAAGAAAGAAAGAAAGAAAGAAAGAAAGAAAGAAAGAAAGAAAGAAAGAAAGAACAAATGAACAAAAGAAAGAACGAAAGAAAGGAAGGAAGGAAGGAAGGAAGAAGGAAGAAAGAAAGAAAGAAAGAAAGAAAGAAAGAAAGAAAGAAAGAAAGAAAGAAAGAAAGATCTGTCTACCTAAACCTAATAAATATCCCCACATCCAATGAAATCTTTCAGTTCTGAGGCAATGCTTGGCATTCTGAGGCAATGAGGCATGGTTGGGAGCACCATCTTTAAACATGGATTCAGAGACACAGGGGCTTCAGCAGAAATTGCAACTGAAATGATTTGGACCCCAGATTTATAGACCAAATATATGGTGAAAAAGAAGACCTGTTATCTCATACCAGGAATGTCACTATGCCTTAGATTCTGCACATGTGAATGTTCTGATCTATCAAGAAGGAGGGCTCGTCACTGCTGGCAGAAAGAACATTAAAAACGAAGAGGAGTTCTTGCCTCTCCTGGAAACTCTTTGCCTTCCTCTAGGAGTTTCTTGGTTTCAATGCTTAGGACATCAACTTTAAAACACCCTTGAGGCCATGAGTCACCAGGGAATTGACTTGGCTACCCAAAAATCGGCCCAAAAACCAGTGAGGCCTACTGACATTCTGGTGACATAAAGTGCATCACTGCTGCCTGAGAATCCATATACAACCAAGGGGACATAGGGAATATAAAAATATCCAAAGGGTAGAAGAACCAAAGGAATGGTGGTGGAAGCCAGAGGGAAGATCATTCTGCCAGGAAATATTGGCAGGGTTCTGGAAAGTAACTTTCACCAGGGTACCAGACAGAGGTCCAGTATACTTTCTGAGTTGCCCAGAAAAAGGTATGTTATAACTAGACATGACAGCCTGGCCCGATTTATCTAAGCAATATGTCAGATTTATAGTAAAATAAATGTAAAGACAGACACTTATCCCAGAAGTGGGCACATACGAGGGGCCAAACTATGGTCAATTGTGAGAAACTGACTTCAGTGATATGTGGCCTGCTAGGGGAGGATAAGAGTCCATGCTTCTTTTTAGTGATACCTTATTTGGATAGGTATAAGTTTTATCCACTAGTCTCAAAGGTCTCAAAGAGTAGCTCAAAAGCTATTCCAGGTGCTGGACCAACAATTTTACCACTTGCTTGGAATTGTGTCAGATTATAGCAGAGAACTCATAGCCAAAACTTGTCAAGTAACAGTGGATGATTTCTGAATAGCTGAGAAACTTCATTGTATATGCAGACCTCAGAGTTCTGCTCACATTCAAATGAAGAATAGTTCACTAATGGAAACGGTACTTAACTCTCAGGAGATTTCCTGGAAGGATGGATGGGCCTCCTTCTTACTTTGGCCTTTTGTACCCAAAGCATGTAGGAATCCATCCCTATAGTATTTGTTTAGAATGCCTCCCCCATTGCTTCCCAATATCAAAGATAATCAGTTAACCAAACTATAAGTATTTCTTTTTCATTGTCCAGGTCCTCCTGTTTCCATAAAGGTTATTCATCAACTCTTTGAGAGACATAGTGGACTTCTGACTTTTCCACCATCATCCTAGCCACCTCTGAGCCTTGTTGTAGTGATACTACTTGGCTGAAAAGGGTAGCTAAAGACAACACAATCAATTTGAAAAACACATGATTTTTCCACTCTTACACCTGAGAGGTTAGGTGGCATTTTACCATGCATTCAGCAGGCCCATGTCGAAAAGCTAGAAGCCAGAGATGACAATGCCAAACAGAGACCATCCTGAAATTATGGACCCATTAAAATTGAGGTTTCCACAGACCTGAGCCCTTTCCATTGCCTATCCACCATATTGAGTATTACGTATCTTGTAGTCGACTATGGGATCATAATTCAATGCCCAACAGCCTCAGACTTGGAACTGGGAACATCAGAAGGTAAATATTGGAGAAGGGAAAGCTAATGGGACTACAGAGCAGCAATCCAAGACCCCTGTTGACCTTTGCTCACAGATGCCTACTTTGTCTGGTTCTTTTGGATGAAGAGAGAATGTGGGATTTTAGCTTTTGAAGAAGGGACATAAACTTTACAATTTGATATTCCCCCTGTATCTGAGTTCCTCTATTGCCAAGTACAAGGAAATTTCATTGAAAAAAAATCTGATCTTAAAACAGAGCTCTTTTGAAAGCACATATTTCAATATATTGAAACAATGACTCCTCTCAAGGTATGTGCCCACTAAAAAACATAACCCAACATGCAGAAAATTAAATGTGCAGGAGAATGATTTTGTCCTCTGAAAACCAGAGCAACCTGGGGAATTGGACTATATGTTATATGAATGGACACCAGAAGTAGATTTACATTGGAGAACAATCTACCACATGCAAGGATCCTAGAGCTCTAGGTCTTAACGAAGATGAGCTATCCATGTTTAGGCCCTATGAATCTCTCCCCATCCTAAGCATTTGACATGTAGTGAAGCAGAGAGAACTCTCCAGCTTTGGAAGGAGAAGGTGACAAAGGGAACCCCTGGGTCAAAAGAGAGAATCCCATTTTTTTTTCTAATTAAAACTCCCTTGTTCATGGCAATAGGGAATCTCAGGTAAAGGGGGACTATCAAATTTTACAGGCACCTCAGAAACGGGTCTAAATGGGGCAAGCTGGTAAACCAGTGCACCATGGTAGTTCCCAGTGACATCATCAGTAGTCACATCCCTGGACAATCTCTTGTATCCAGGAGAACCCTTGACTCTTCTGTGATGTCACCATTGTTGTGGTGACACCAAAGGCCTGTAGTGTATTCCTTCAGAACCAATTGGTTTCACAGGCAAACATGTTGTCCATGCAGCTCATGCTATTTTGGAGGGAAAATACAATACACACAGAGACCAGACTTTGGAGGAATGAGGCCAGCCTTCTGTCATCTTGGGAAGTGGGAAGAAAGAAATTGCCCTGGAGAAGGCACAATATTTCCTGCGCAAAGGTTGGGGAGCTACATTGAGGATGTGGGCTTGAGCTGGTCCTTTCAGGAATAGGGCTTATGATTTGGATCCTCAAAATTCTTCAATCGCAGACCCAGAAACAAGAATTTATGATGATTAGTTTGCCGAGAGCCAGGAATTGGGAAACCTGTACTTGCTTTGTTAAGAAATTTTAATATCATCCCAAGTGGCAAAAATATGCCCAGAGGAAGCTCTGTGAGGATAACAGAGTGTTGCTCTCAGGATAGAGTGTTGAAGCACTTCATCCTGTTAGAGTTTCCAGTTGGTTCTATGAGGATGTGATGGCAAGTACAGAGTGGGATATTCCCCTGCTCATGAATCAAGGTCTCTGACACTCTGGCATTGAGCACACAAGACGTGGACTGATTCACAGTCTGAGGTTAGTGTAGTAATGTGGGAGCTCTCATCATGCATTTTAAGAAGCATGGACAGGTGTTGGCTTATGGGAGATGTTAGGTGTTAATGTTTATGGTCAAACTTTTTATGCTAAGTAGAACAGACTGCATTGTCAGATAAGAGCTGACAATGCCCTCCAATTATTCTTGCATGGGAGAGCTTATGCATTTCAGGGCGAGGGGAATTGCAATAGGGAGGGAGGAATATGCTTAATGATGGTTTCTGGGAACAGGGATCTAGCTAAGGAGCCCAGCCTGAAGATAGCTTTCCTGCTCTTTCAGGGATTCTCTGTGACTCTAGATTTTCCTCTTCCTCAGACTTCTGTGTGCAACAAAGCATGGTGTCTCCATTCCGTGCCCTATTATCTCTACAAGTTTACTAGTGTTTATCAACTGTTGGAAAGGCATCACCACAAACCTCCACCATCAATAAGCAGGGGCAGAGAATGAAGAGGATGGAGAAGCTCAAAAGGGATCTCCAGAAGATCAAAAATGAGAGAGACGAACTCCAGGGAATCCTACTCAATTACACTAACAAGGATTTGAACAACAGGGAGTCATTATGCCCAGTTCTTTGCTGACTGTCTTGGGCCCTCTCTGTTAACCGCAGATTCCCTCATATCACAGGAGGCTACAACACCAGGCGGTCCACATATCCAAATTCATTTTGCTGATTGGAATTTCGACACAGAACTTCAAGTTCAGATAGGAGTGATATGGGTCTTAGGCACTTTTGATTCCTCCAAAAGGAAATCAGAGCCTGTGGTATGAATCTCAGTCTGGGGATAAGGGTAGTAGTGTGTGAGCCCTAATTCTGCATTGTAAAAATCCTATAAAGGTGTTGGTTTGTGGGAGATACAAGGTCCTCTCTGTTTATGACCAATCATGATTGCAGTTTACATGGAGGTAAGTTGGGTCCAACTAGTCCAGTCAACAGCTGGAGGAGCCTGGTCGCACATACTGCCTCTCACGATGACTGGATTGGCTGTAGTTCATCACTGCATTTCTCAAATTTTGTTCATTATACTCTTAGATAATGTGTGTTTATTTGTTTATTCTGATTGTGTTTAGTTATGTGGTGTGTGTGTGTGTTTGTGTGTGTGTGTATGTTCCACTTAAAATCTAGAGTGACTGTGTAGTATGCTGGGGCCTGAGATTTTGCTTGACACAGTTTCCAGGCAATAATAATGAAGATGCCAGGGAGCCTCACTTTGAGCAGCACAGCACATGACGTCTGTGCTCACCTTAGATGCACACTGGAAACTCCTGTTGTATGTTATAAAGGCTTCCACCTGAGGATACTGATTATGTCCTTTGAGAATTTATGTAAGCAATAGAACCAAGGATTGACAATTCCTCGTCTACAAACAGATGTCCCATCACAGGTCTATAAGGATGACAAACAGAACTCACCTGTGGAATAGGAACACTCTGGCCGTACAGTCTTATTCTGACAAAGGCTTCAGAATTCAAGATTACGAACCATAAAACTAGAGCAAATCTGTGTGCAGAACACTATTGGATCATAAAGCATGGGATGCACCAGGGCATACAGTAGGCACATATTTGTTGTAAGGAATCCCTACAGGAATGAGAAGACAGGATGAAGACTCCAAGATCATCCCTCTAAAAAGAAGACCTGAGAATGTTAACTCATCACCTAATTTGTAGAAAAGTCTGTGCTTTCCCTTTTAACTTCCAGCTATGCATGTGTTTAAAAAGAGAATGAGAAAAGGCACAATAGGGAAATCCCAGAGTCTTCAAGAAAACACCATTCTCTTCAATCACAGGAGAGTGGGCTAGGAACACCCCCACCTGCACAACTCTTCCAGGGAAAACAGAGGCTTTAGAATCTAAAGCACAGACTCACATTTAACCTCTGTGAGAGAGGCATTCTAAGTCAGATCATACTAGTCCACAGATACTAAATGATACAATCAGAAAACCTTTTGAGATGCAATCGCCCTCCACCCTACTACCTACTCTCCCTCCCTTTCTTTTCTCAGACAGGGTCTTTTGTAGCTCAGGAGGGTCTTGAACTCTGGATCTTCCTGGTTCAGTGTTCCCAGTACCCAGCCTTGAAAGACATTTTTCAAACAATGTTTAACACTAGGTGTCAGACTCTAAACTTCTGAACTTCTAAGACTATCAGAAGCCAATTTAGAACTATATAAAAAAGGCACCACTGTGGGTGTGATTGGCCAACACATTTTTGCACATTTCTGCATTTTCTTAAACTTTATTTACATTATGCTCCACCCTTAAAGTTTCCTTCTATTATCTGCAAGCTGGATAACTATCTCACTCTGTCTCTCAAAAATTCCCCCCACGGACGGGAAAAGTTAATTAAGGGCTGGAGGGACATTTCTGGGGTTGTCTGGTTTTGTCCCTAAAAGACACCCAATATCCCTGGACCCCTTGGAGCAGGAAGAAAGAAAGCTCTTCAGAATAGCTTGGCTGCCTGGAAGCCACCGCAGGTCAACTTTTCTGCACTGTCTAGCAGGGTCACCGGTTTTATCTGGGGAAACTCAACTCTTAACTTTAGTTGGGCCACCAGCTGCCCCTTGCCCAGCACCTTCCTGGACCCCATGGCCAGGGCTCTCAGCTCACCTGACCACACTGGGATGCTTGAATTCTCCAGGTGCCTCAGCACCGCCACCTCGCGGATGGTGGAGAGCCGCATGCCCTCCTCACTTGTCTGCCCTCACATGTGCTTCAGATTCAAGAAGTGGCCACCTTTCTTCAGGTCGCGGGCCTTGAACACCTTCCCATAGGCGCCTTAGCAGATCTCTGTCATGCACTCATACTGCTGATAGGCGCGGCTCAGGCTGTCCTTCTCCATGCTGGCCGCAGGCTGCAGGTGGGGCACAGTGGAACCAGGGTGAGCACTTGCTGTCTTACAGGCCTCGGAGAGGTATGGAGTTGGACTTGAGGCCGCCAGGCTAGAAGGAAGGACCTCTGGTGCAGCCTCCATGAAACTCCACCTAGCCAAGTCATAAGGGCGCCCCTTGCCATCACTGCAGGAGAGCTCCGACCCCTCCTCTTCCCCCTCCTCAGTGATTACAGAGTCTGCCCACAATCTCTGCACCTAGGAGGAGGAGACAGGAGGACAAGGAGAAAGTGTGATCAGACTGCCTGGGAGACTTCCACCGGGTTCCACCAGCTCCCCCCCCCCCGCCCCGCCCTGGCTGTCTAATCAGGCTGGGTTTCTCAGAAAAAAACAAAACAAACAAACAAAAACAAAACAAAAAACAAAAACAAACAAACAAACAAAAAGTTACTTTTCTTCCCCAGCAGGGCTCCTGCAGTAAAAGATTGCTGGGGCCCCTCAGGGATAAGCACCAAGGGAAGCAGTAGGACCAGATGGGGCGTGCCTAGCAGCCCAGAGTGTGTCTGGAGCGCGGGGGAGGGGAGGAACCAGGCTCAATATTTATACCTATATCATTGTTCTCCGCTGCCCTCCCTGACTATGGGGTCCTAATCCTGCGGGGTACGTGAGGCTCCATGGAGGCTTTTAAAGTCTGCCACCTTCCTCATAGATCCCTCCCAGACTCCAATTATTGCCCTTAATTGAGTAGATATATTCTCTGGGGAAAGTTTTCATAATTCGGGTATAACCCAGAATATAAATACCAATACATTGATCATTAAATTCTGTATCTCTGGAGACTGGCTGATGAGATGGCTCAGTGGATAAAGGTAATGTGACCAAGCATAGAGACCTGAGTTCCTTCCCTGTGACCCACATCATAGGAGAGAAAAAACTCCATAAATTGTCCTCTGACTTTCATGTAGGTGGGGGTGCCAGGTCTCATCAGCTAAAGTTTCCCACTGCTCACTTACACTGAGAACTCTCCATCTGATACACTCATGTAATTATATGACTCTGTGCTCCATTTCAGAGATTCAGTACTTTTTTATTTTTCTTTTGTTGCCCAGAAGTTAGAGAAACCAAGGAGGCCAGCATCAGACCAACAACTGAAATGCAGGTTAGGGATTATGGATATAGGGAATTTGTAACTGAGGTGTGAGCCTCATGTGTTCCAAACTGCTCTAAATGGTTTTCAATACATGTGTGGCCAACTGTAGTAGATGCTGTTGTTTCACTGCTGTTTCTTTGTTGCTATAGTTTTGTTTTATTGTCTACCTCTGATTACTTCAAAGAGACAAAAAAACTGTGATGAAATTTGCACTAATCCCTGTGACTGTTGAAGCCTCACTAGATGTCAGAGTCAGCTTGAGTGAGGATGATTTGCCTGGATGATGCACAGCTGCTCCTGGTCGCCTGTACTGCCAAATGCTAATATCTTCCTCTGACAAAATAACAGTTATCAGTGACACAGAGTGAAATGATTTACAGTGCTAGCACTCCTAGGTTTAAGCAGACACCAGTAGCAAAGTACAAAGGACCTAAAGATGGAAGCATATGCCCAGGCTTACAACAGTAGGCTTTAAAACGATTAAATTGACCTGGGAGTAGACAGTGGAATGTGAGGTGCAGGCAGAGGCCTAGTACAGAGTGTCTGACAGTTTTCCAGGTAGAAGGTATTCCCACTACTAGAAGGTCTTTGGATCTGTGGTCTAGGCAGCATAAGGAGAGTGATGAAAGTCACTGTCTTGTGAATTTGCTGCTGAGACAATTGCTTTCTCTTCTGAATATACACAGTGGAGTTGGCTCAAGGTTAAGAAGAAATAGCCATTGCTGTAGTTCATTGCTCTGAAGAACATTCTCCTTCTCTTTTCAGCCCACATAGATTAATCATGTACCACCTTGTTCCGTGGACACTCACATGACAGGGATGTGGTCCTACTTTCCTGTTATGTGTACCAGAAGATCACTTTACAATGGCCCAATGATCTAGTTCAATCTGACAAGACATAACAATCTAACCTAGTATGGTGGCACTTGCCTTTAATGCCAGGAAAGGTACAGGCAGACAGAATGCTATGAAATCAATGCAGTCTAAACAGTTTGTGGAGATTATGTTTTTTATTCGGGATCAAGTCAAATAAGTTTCTGAGGTTTGGAGGTTTTAGGCTTACCAGTTAAGGGGACTTTGTACTTGTAGGAAGGGATAATGCAAATATTCACAGATAAATTGTGGAACCCAGGCCTTCTTTCAGCTCCAAGGCAAGTGCATCCAGAGGACTAATGAATTATCTGCTTTGGGGATTCTGCCTAGCCTAACAGAAGAGTGCTAAACATAGTTATTATAAGGAAATACTCCCACCAGTTCATATATAGTAAGATGCAGGGCCCACATTTGGATGGGTTTTTTGGCACCATGTATTTCCATGCATGATGTGGGTACATGGTGTCAGGAGACACAGAAGAAGGCCTCATATCCCTTGAAAATGAAGTTTCTAACATCTCACAACATTGCTTGAAATCCCAGCACTTGGGAGAGGAAGGAGGTCAGAATCAGTTCAGGATCATCCTTGACTACATAAGAAATTTTAAGTCACCTTTATTACTCTAAGAACTTCATTGAGTTCCCATCTGTTGCTATGTATTGTAATGCTAAATTCTGTTCCTAGGAAGGTCTGGAACTAGGAGAGAATTCTCCTATCAAATGATTTTGTTGTGCAAATATTGTTGCTTAATTTAAAACCATTGGTTAAATAAAACTGACTACTGGTATTTAATGGAGGCAGTAGACATATGTGAGTTTTTAGTTATCTGGTTGTGGGTGGAGAACTGAAAGATAAGAGGAGAAATTAGAAGAAAAGAGAAAAGGTACCATGGAGGAGAGGTACCCTGTGTGCATATGGAGGAGAAACAGCAAGTATTTGGGGTGCACCACTGGGGAGGTAGCCAGGTGAGCTGGTAGAAAAGCAGATTAGGGGTCACCAAACCCACAGTAATTGTCTCTGTTTTTATTTTTTTAACACGGGGTTTCTCTGAATATCCCTGGCTGTCCTGGAACTCACTTTGTAGATCAGGCTGGCCTCAAACTCAGAAATCCTGCCTCTGCCTTGCAAGTGCTGGGAGTAAAAGTGTGCACCACCACCTCACAGTAATTGTCAGAGTCAAATGATGTAAGCATAGTCTGAGTCATTTGTTTGGAAGCAAGTCCAGATGAGCTTAAATTGTTTCTACTGAAACTTTGTATCAAAAAAGAAGGTGATAGGGAAGGAGTAGAGCATTGCCTGGAGGGGAAGGGAGAGAAGACCATGAAGAAAATGATCAAAGAC
This sequence comes from Mus caroli, assembly GCF_978045245.1. Classification (NCBI taxonomy): domain Eukaryota; kingdom Metazoa; phylum Chordata; class Mammalia; order Rodentia; family Muridae; genus Mus; species Mus caroli. The sequence goes on along the minus strand of NW_028227267.1, from coordinate 36,872,331 downwards.
ATACTTGAACAGAAAGTCTCCAAGAGCCAGTGGGTGTGCATTTTTTCGTTGAATTTTTTATTTATTTCCATCTGATCACAGTCCCTCCTTCTCTTCCCAGTCATAATCAATGTCCCAATCCCCCCCCACACACACACAATTCCCTATCCCCTTCTCCCCAGAGTAAGTGACCCTCCTTTTTTCCCCTTTAACAACTCACCCGGCACATCAAGTTGCATCAGGAATAAGTGCATCCTCTCTCACTGAGCCCAGACAGGGCAGCCCAGCTAGGGGAAAGAGATCTAAAGGCAGGTAACAGAGTCTAAATCCGAGGCAGCACCCACTCCAGTTATTAGTCGCCCACATGAAGACCAAGGTACATATCTGTTTCATTTATGAAAGGGTCCTAGTTCAAACCCCTACATGGTGTTGGCTCATGGTTCAGTCTCTGTGAACCCCTAAGGGTTCATATTAGTTGACTCTGTAGGTCCTCTTGTGGCTTCCTAACCCTTCTGGCTACTACAACCCTTCCACCAACATTTCCACATGAATCTCAGACCACAGCCTAATGTTTGCCTGTGGGTCTCTGCATTTTTACATTTAAAGGGTGATGGAGATAGCATGCAACTAGAGGGACTGCCCACAACAGGTCAAAATGGATACCTCTCAGCAGCCTGCAGCAGCTATTTGTAAAAAAGATGGTGTCTGTGTTCTTGAGAAGTAGGAGACACATTCCTCCTGGATACCTGCCATTTGAAATAAGGGCCTGCCTGTTGTAGGCTGAGATAGAAACATCTCAATAGCCTGTGGAAGCTCTTCATACTAAAATGTAATTCCGCTTTATCTTAACCTTAGTCCTATACAATCACTGTATAGAATTCATAACTGCTTTTCAGCTGGCCTAGATGTATATAATTATTCTATTATATCTGAATTTCCTGTTTCTTTTTTCTTCTTCCCTAGTGTAGTCTGTGAAACTCGATGTTTCTTGATGTAATGATTCTTAAACTATGAAAAAATTGAGATATAAGCGCTCAGTACAGCACAGATCAAAATGTCCCAGGTGTATGCTGTGTGTTCTCATCTTGGAAACTGTGTAATAACTGAGTAATGGTAGTTCGAGATTAATGCATAACTTTCAAAGACATTTTGAAGAAATTATTAGAAAATGAAATAGAGACAACATTTGGACCTGAGAAATGTAAAAGTTATTGATGTTCTGAAATTAGTTTCACACAACATTTGAGAGTAGTCCTGAATAATAAAGTGTGGAATATGTCATATGCTATATCCCAGTCAAACTAAGTCAAAACACTGGGACTCTTACAAGGATTATTGTGTGCAATGTACAGAATCAGAAAGCTAGGAGAAGTACTCAGTTAAGGGTTAAGTACCTCTGACCCATTCAGTGCTTTGGTAGAGGATTTCCCATGAGAGCCCTAACATGCAAAGCAGGGGTTGGATCTCCAGTACACACCAGCTACTCAAATGGATACCATGTTTCCTATTATAAAGAAATGGAGGACTCCATTCAGGTACCATCTGGGAAGGCTCTTTCTCATTTTCCAAGCCACTGCAATTGCAGGATTTTAACTTGGCACCAGCTCCATTATCTTATGCAAGTATTCTCTGCATTGCCCACTTTCCTGTGGTAGTGTCAGTGATGGGCTCTGCACTATGATTTGTCCCTGTTACCTGGTGTTGCTGCTCCCAAAACCTGCTTCTCTTATCACAAGAGAAACTTCAAATCACATTCTAAACTGCTTTGGCTCTGAAAGGAAATGGGTGCTTCTACTTTTTTACAACAAAGTAAACATATCTCAAGAACCACTTTCTATAGGTATGATCCATTCCACTAATATAGCACACAAAGAAGGACAAAAGTGCATATCAGGGGATGGAGAGATAGCTCTTCATTTGAGAATATGTTTCTCAAAATACCCACATGTCATCTAACTGTCCTTTGTCATTTTAGTTCCAGGTGAAACCCAATAACTTCTTCTGGCCTTTTGGAATGGCATGCAAAAGTTGCACAGACCTACAGAAGGCAAATCATGCATAAATATAAAATAATTCCAAATAACAAGCAGAATCACCACGGGGGGGGGGGGGTGGTGAAGAAGGAGAAAACTCATAGAGCATATGGGCCTGGATTTTGTCTCAGCTTTTAAAAACATTTGTATACTGAATACTGAACTACACACTGTGTTTGTGTTAAAAACGCAAAAAGGAACCAAATGTATTGTCAAGCACAAAATTCACTCTCATAACAAAGAAAAACAACAAAATAACCAAAAATGATAAATCCCTACTCGAAAGGTCCTAAATATGAATATCTCTAGTAGTAGTTACCACTGGTAGAACATTTGAAGGAAAGCAGAAGCATACATATCTGTGTTTTCTGAGAGCTTTTATATTCCCTTAGAATATGTTTTTATTTCCTGAAAGACATTTCAGAAATACTGATATATTTCCCATTAATTTGTTCAACACTATCATCCACAGTATTTTAGCAGCAGCTAAATATTTGACATGCAAGGATACAGCATGGATAATTTTTCCATCTTGTAGTTGGAATTCACAGAGTTGGACACACTAGACACACTGAATGTACAATCTATTCCTTTTGTAGCTCAATCTGGCTGGGAAGTCATTATGGAACCCAAGCCCCTTAAGTATATCCATCTGTGTCTGATAGGTGTGAGATTTCAGTAGGATGATACCACATCTGAATAAAGAAGTTTCTTAAGAGTGAAGAGTTGGAGATCACTGTTTTATTCTTAGAATATATCCAATTTACTCAATAGAAACTAAAAGTGGGCAGTCAATATGTACAGTGTATAGCCTTATCAAAATATTAAATCAATTACAAAACAAAACAACAGCAAAGAAACAAACAAAAAAACTTCTAATGAAACAAAAGAAAACCAAATAACAAAATTAATCAAAGCTCAAACCAAAATCTAAAAACAAGAATTGTGGTAAAGAGCCTTCTTTGGCTGTTATTTTGCTGCACAGACTTACAGCCCATGACTGTCCTTGGCAACACAGTAGAAAATAAGTTACTTCTGGTAACAACCTTTACAAGAGAAAATTAAGTAGGTCTCCTTTTTTGGAATATGGGTTTGAAGAATAAGGACACCCAACACTAAGCAGAAAACATGTTACAGACTTTGGCTCAAAGACTTTGCGATTTTGTAGAATGATTTTGTAATTTTCCTTGATGACCTATCAGGACAAGAAAAATTTACACTCTCAGAATCTTCCTGTTTTCCCAGCAGCTCTTGATGTGTCTCAGCACATGTCTGAATCCCTCTACATGCTCACTCTTGCTGAGCCAGAACCCAGATGAAATTAATAGCTATTCATTGCAAGGAAACAAAAGTAAAGGAAGAAAATGCAACAGATGATAGCCATGATTACTGGGGATGAGATGAAATATTTGTTTTGCACACGCAGAGATGCCCCTATAGAAGTTATCTTCAAAGGAGACCTTGTCCTAGTCTGTTCCATGTTCCAGGTTCTGCTGGAGTATTTCACATCAAGTGTAGGAAGGAACAAAGGCCTGATTAGGATTTGTCAATTCAGCTCTCCATCCCACACTAGATCTATTAAGCTGGATAATATATTATGACCTATCGTTAGCTGAGGTCATTCCCTGCATCCCCATCATTGGCTGATGTCATTCCCTGCATCCCCATCATTGGCTGAGGTCATTCCCTGCATCCTCAAGTGTCATAGAGCACCTGGACTTGGAATTATTTCTCAGCTTTTAAAAACTGCTAGAAACTGAGCTGTGAACTACACATTGTACTGGAGTTTAAAAGAAAAACACTATATTACTCCAATAGTCCAGGTATAATATATTGAATACTAACATTGTAGGAATGCCCAAATCTGAGTTCAAGAGAGATGTGAACAACCTAGAAAATCATGTGGATGCCATATGGGGAACCTGCCTAGAATTAAGCGAAGATTATGATTATTTCTCTAGTGCAGGATCCTGACAGGGTACCACTCATCAACCCCTATATCTGGAAATAACCAGAGAAAACATATCACATGAAATCCACAGGCACTGCATGGGTCCTATAATCAGCAAGAATGTGTTAACTGAAAATATTTCTAACACTAGGAACTGAATTTAAAAAGTGATGGTCATGAAGGAACATAACAACACACCTGTACATCTGAGACTATTGTAGAGCACTCTGTCAAATATGCTAATTATTTGTGTTCACACAACACAAGCACAGTATACCTCAGTAACCAGTTTAGTGTTGTTTCCTTGGTAATGCTATTATAAAAATCTTCCAGGATATTTTGGAGTCATAAAAAACAAGTCTTGAATGGGATAGGTACATAATGAGCAAAGCATATAGACAGCTCAGTCAGTGATAAGCTTTCCCCTCATAAACACAGACTCAGAATCAGGGTTCTTGGCATAGTATCCAATCTGTCTTAGCAAGTTCCAAAAGGTATGTAGAGTAGGCTTGTCTGCCAGCAAAGGATCACATGGTGGTATTGGACTAGCCTCTCCTTCACTGTTTCAGTCTTTTCCCAAAGAAAACAGTTCCTTCCATTAGAGGCTCCCTTTGTCATTGCCTAACTGACTAGGTGTCCAAAGGTATGATCCAAGAAAAATAGGAAGTCACTATAAATAGGAACAAATGGAACAATTTTCTCCCAATAGTGTGACTGTGTCAGGGATATTTTGAGTAAGATGCGGCTAACTTGTTGAAGGGCAAATACTTGCATGGATTATCGAACACTGAGTAATAGTTCATGAAAGGGCTGCATCACATAGTACAATTTCACTCTTTAGCTGATGGACATCAGGATATCATCTTCTTCTGGACTACTCGAGGACCAGTACAGACCTCATGTGCCCTAGAGACTCTCTGGATATCGACTCCTTGTTCTGCAATCAGTGGGTCAAAGGGGACTTCTTTTCTACTTTCTGAACCTCACTTCTCAAACACCTACCTGATTTTATACTACCAGACCTGTCTGAAGGTCCTCATTTCTCCCAACCCCCATTGAGGCTGATTTTAACACTGAGAAAATGAGTTTGAATAACAGCAATTGCAGAATGCTACACAGATAACATAGTGTGAGTTCTTTAGATTATCATGACCCTCAAGGGGCTCCTAAAACACCCCTGTTTTGCACCACAGCTATGGGAATTCTGCTGGATGCATGTACAGCCACATGCAACTCAATCTCTCAATGATTAGAATCCAAGACATATGATAAGGCAACGTTTTACTGAGTATAGGTAGCTGGATAGGCAATGGTAGCAGGCAATGACGAAAAGAATCTGGAATGCTGAGAATACACAGTGAGACACCTGAAATTCCAGTGGCCGTTCATGATTCTTCCAGAGCAGAAAAGGGACATAACACATGGATGTTATACACCAATGTCCTCCTCAACACTATGTACCATATTCTGATGATTTTCTCCAAAGGATTTCAATGAGGATCAGTACTATTGCCACTAGCCAGTTGAGAGTCTGACTTTACATGAGTTTTTGTGTCCTTTTTTTTTTCTGGGAAGCTAGGTAGAGTTGCACACTAATTTGACTGCCGTATTTGATTTTTTATGCGTGCAGTGTAATCTCAGGGGCTTTTCATCATGCTTGGCCTCTAGAACAGACATGGTTACACGTCTACACAAACATATATACACACACAAACACAGCTGTATATTCAAGCATCCATACCACAAACACTTACAAAGGCATTTTGCCTTACACAAACACACAACTTAGAATAAACACTCTGAGTCATAGCTGGTACACAAACACACACACATACACACACACAGACACACCAACACACACACCACATACCACACAAAGACTGACACAAACACACATACAACAATGAAATTCTTGCTCTTATCTAGCATATTTTCTATTGTATGAGCATGTAGTGGGACATATGATGGGCACAAGGCTCTTAGACTTAAGGGGGCTTTGCAGCCCTGACCTGTACTTATCTCCTCCTCAGGAATATTTTATATGCAAATACTTGCTGTCCTACCAGGAAATTATAAGCTCTACACAGATATCCTGGACAACACAGCACTAAATTGCCAAGAAAGAGCTTTCTACCTATAGCCTCCACTAAGCCCGTTTTGACACATCAAGGCCCTCTCACTAAACCTACACTGAGTCCTTTTTAGCATCTGAGGAAGACTGTGACTTTTGGACATTACTCAGGATCTTTTCAACACATTACTTATTATATGATATTAAATCATCCTCAAAATTAGTCAGGAGAATTCTAGTTAAATGACCTGCTGTGACATTTCTGAAATGCAGCACTCTGCACAACTCTGATTGAGAATCTATCCTGAAACAAAGCCATGCCCAAAATATAGTTAGCAAAACAATGTCAGCAGAGTGAGCACTGTAGGCTTCTATGTATGCCCATGGTTAAGCCAATAAGACAAGCCAGAATAGCCCAGGCAATAACTCGAAGCAGGAAAAATTATAAATGTTATACTAATTTTAAAAATAGTGTTATTGTTTAATGAATTGTTGATATAAATAAGAGACAATCTCCACCTGGTAGTGGACAGGAAATGAAAACTCTACTGGACATCAAACAACAGGAAGTATCAGGTTTATTGAGAGACGTAGGCCCAAAGAACCAAGTTAGAGAATGACTACACAAAATCAGATGTCCTTAACTGGCCTTACAAAATACCCACAAAGGTACAGATTGGCATAAGCATCCATAATCACACACACACACACACACACGCACACACACACACACACACACACACACACCCATAAAATCATAAGGGAGCAAAAAACAATGAAGAATCTGTCATGCTAGTGGAACAAAAATTTAGACAATGCAGAGCAGATGTTTCAACTGAGAAACACATCTCTGGTATTCTTACTGGGGAAATAGAAAGATCTAGACAACATTCTTCTTGGTCAGAATGAGGAGCATATATAGTGAAATTTTTTCATGAAGTCTCAAAACTCTCACACAAAGTGAGATTGTGAGAAGCCTTTCCTACATCCCTGCTCATCAAGCCAGCTCCAGACCACAAGGCCCAGGAACTCCAACTCCAACAGCACTCAAAGAAAATAGGACTGACAAGCTGCTACTCAGGCTCACTCAGTGTGAATCAAGATCTACAGGGGAAAGGGTAGGGGTGGGGGGCAAAAACTTCCAAAAGGCAACAATGAAATCCACTTATTTCTCAATCCCACTAAGCTCTCATCCTTCCAAACTACTTCCTACCTGAAATCTACATGCTCCCCACAAAACTTTTGAAGGCCTTTACATCTTCCTGCAAAGCACTCTACTATTCTAAAGAAGGGCTCCAACACAGCACCCTTCAAACTCAATGTCATATAGAGTTGTGATGTGTAATCAACTTATCTCCCCCAGTGAACTGCAGATTCTAGTAGAACAGAAAAATTTACTTCTCAAACTAACAGTTTCTTGATAAAGGCTACCTCCACAAAAAGCCTTGTAGATGATCCCATAAATAAACAGTTGGAGAAGACATAGACAAGTGCCTGGTAAGTTGGTGGACTGTTACATTGGACTGTCTTTGTTTATAGTGAGCCATGAGGGCAATCTGCCTCTGATACACATCACCCTACCTGCTGCTGCTTGGTACTTGTGACAAAGATGTTCTTGCTGGCCTCATCACAGAACCTTTTTCTTCACCATAGGATGCTTCCTGTTCAGCCTGCCCCTCCAGCAGCTTCCTGTTCTCATTCAGCAACATCCTTACTCTTTCCTTCAATTAATTGCAGTCATTCAGGAGGTAACAGTGCCTGAAGCTGATCCACAAACAAAGAAACAAAAAATGGTCATTTCAAGCAAGCTTACATTTCTCTGCCACTCTTTTAAGAACTAGGATCCCTACAAGAGTCCTGATCCCCGGACAGCCTCAGACTAGAGTCCACACTATACCCATCAGTACCAAATAGAGGTAGGTCAAATACAGAGATCAGCCACATTTCACAAGACTCAGAGGACTTCAGAAAACCGTATCACCAATATTGTGGTTGTTTATATGTCTGTGTACCATAAAACAATCAGCAGGGAAAGGGCAAAAACACTCTGAGGGAGAAGAGAAGACCCAACATGTATAAACCAAATTGAGGTAGGTCAAATGCAGAGATCAGCCACATGCCACAAGACTCAAAGGACTTCGGAAAACCATAACACCAACACTTTTCCATGTACATCACGGAAAAGGAAATGTTCCTCATGGTTGCTTATATGTCTGGGTACCAGAAAACAATCAGCAGGGAAAGGGCAAAAACACTCTGAGGGAGAAGAGAAGACCCAACAGGTATAAACTCTTTCCATTTTTGTCATGGATCCCAGAACTTTGAATCTACTGTCAGAATCCTAAAGTTTCAGGGTTGCTTGATATTCCCAGCATGGTGGAAATGGTTTCTATGCAGAGGATCCTGAATTTGGAAGAATAAAGTTTGGAGTGTCTTGGACACTCGTCACACTGAAGAAAACTGAGTCCAAGAGGTACAAATCCAAGACCCTTGCCTCAAGGGAGGGCTCCTATTAAGGAACAGATAGTGGGGCTGGAGAGATGGCTCAGAGGTCAAGAGCACTGACTGCTCTCCTGGAGGTCCTGAGTTCAATTCCCAGCAACCACATGGTGGCTCACAACCATCCGTAATGTGATCTGACCTCCTCTTCTGGGGTGTCTGAAGACAGCTACAGTGTACTTACACATATAATAAATAATTTTTTTTTAAAAAAAGAAACAAGTAGTATAGAACTAGAGCCCTTATTTTTGTTCAAAGTCCTAGAAGGCCACCAGCATTCCCTGCCTAGTGTTTCTCCTTACCTGTGTCAGGTACTCACCTGCAGGAATAGTTATCTTCTATGAGTTCCTTGTACTTCTCTATGATATCACTTATTGACTGGGTCATTTTTTCCATATCCAACATTGTCTTCTCATGTTGTGATTTAATGATGGTGAATTCAATGTTCATCCTGTGGAAGAGCATGGCCCAAAGAGCAAATATCCTCTGAACTAAGCAATCAAGTATCATGTGCAAAAAGGCTGTATCTGGACTACCCAAGCCAATTGTATGCCACATCCTTGTTCCTTCAAAGAAGGTCCTATTAGTACTGAGTAAACTTATTATCTTGCCCAGAGGACAGCAGAGCCTGGGAACCAAATGGAGAGCAATGAACCTCAAGAGCTCCTTGGGTGAGCCTGAAGTACTATATTAGGTCTGTGAGAAGTTTCTAATAGACCTGTCAAGATATTGAATCCTTTATCCTCAGGCTGGTCCTCTTGTCTTAGAGCTGTGGTGGTTCCCACTATCTAGTGAAAGAAGCAAAGAAGTTCTCTCTGGGTCAGCATCTTATATTTACATCACCCCATGCAGTTGAGGTTCTTCTCAAAGCAACACCAAAATTCTGGCTGTTAAAAGCAAGGGTCAAAGTCCTACTCTTTGACTATCCTGGAGTCTAGTTTGAAAAACCCCCTGTCATCACGTCTGCTAACATCTTGACAGATGAAGACCCACAGAAGCTCATCAATAATTGTATGAGGAAACAAACATGAAGAAACAGATCGGTCTCAACATATTGGACACCCCCACATCCCATGAAAGATTCTGAGTGAATGTTCTACATGGATGGGAACAACTCAATTAAATATGGAACCAGGTACACAGGGACTTCAGGAGATATTGCAGGTGAAAATATTTGGCCCCAAAATATATAGACCAAATCTATGGTGAAAGAAAAGACCTGTCATCACTTACCAGGAATGTCAATATGCTTTACTTAATAAATATGTGGATATTATGATCTATGGAGAAGGAGAGCTCATCACTGCTCACAGAAAGAACATTAAAAACAAAGAGGAATTCTTGGCTCTCCTGGAAACTCTTTGAATTCCTCCATGATACTCTTGGTTTCAAGGCAAAGCACATCAACTTAATGACTCCCTTGTGGTCACAAGTAATCAGGTCACTGAGTTGGCATGCCAAAAATTGTTTGAGATCAGTGTAAACTGTGCATGGTGGCACATGCCTTTAATCCCAGAAATTGAGAGGCATACGCAGGCAGATTTCTAAGTTCGAGGCCAGACTGGTCTACAAAGTGAGTTCCAGGACAGCCAGGCGATACAGAGAAATCTTGTCTCGAATAAACCAATCAAAAAGCAAACAAACAAAAAACAGTGGAATCTACTGACATTCAGGTGACATACTGTGACCCACTGCAGCCTGAGAATCCATTGTATAAACAAGGGGAAATAAGGGATGTAAAAATATCTAAAAGATAGCTGAAGCCAAAATTTGGTGGTGGACACCAGAGGGAATGATCACTCTGCCAGGAAATGCTGGTAAGTTTCTGGAAACAAACCTTCAACAGACTACCTGACTGGCATACACACTACTTTCTAAGTTGCTCATAACAAGGTATGTATAACTGGACTTAACAGCATGGCTCAATTCCTCCAAGCAATATGTCATCTTAATAGTAAAATACATGTAAAAACAGATACTTCGGCCAGAAGTGAGAACATATGAGGGGCCAAACAATGGTCAAATGTGGGAAACTGACTGCACTGATGTGTGTTCTGGTGGGGGAGAGTAAGAGTCTATGCTTTTTTTTTTTTTTTTTAATGAAACCTTCTATGCGTTTATCCACTAGTCTGAAACTTCTTTTTTTTTTAATATTTTTATTACATATTTTCCTCAATTTCATTTCCAATGCTATCCCAAAAGTCCCCCATAGCGCCCCCCACTTCCCTACCCACCCATTCCCATTCTTTTGGCCCTGGCATTCCCCTATATTGGGGCATATAAAGTTTGCAAGTCCAATGGGCCTCTCTTTCCAGTGATGGCCGACTAGGCCATCTTTCGATACATATGCAGCTAGAGACAAGAGCTCCAGGGTTCTGGTTAGTACATCATGTTGTTCCAACAATAGGGTTGCAGATCCCTTTAGCTCCTTGGGTACTTTCTCTAGCTTCTCCATTGGGAGCCCTGTGATACATCCAATAGCTGACTGTGAACATCCACTCCTGTGTTTGAGAGGCCCCGGCATCGTCTCACAAGAGACAGCTATATTTGGGTCCTTTCAGCAAAATCTTGCTAGTGTATGCAATGGTGTCAGCGTTTAGAAGCTGATTATGGGATGGATCCCTGGATACAGCAGTCTCTAAATGGTCCATCCTTTCATCACAGCTACGAACTTTGTCTCTGTAACTCCTTCCCTAGGTGTTTTGTTCCCAATTCTAAGAAGGTGCACAGTGTCCATACTTTGGTCTTCATTCCTCTTGAGTTTCATGCGTTTAGCAAATTGTATCTTATATCTTGGGTATCCTAAGTTTTGGGCTAATATCCACTTATCAGTGAATACATATTGTGTGAGTTCTTTTGTGATTGTGTTACTTCACTCAAGATGATGCCCTCCAGGTCCATCCATTTGGCTAGGAATTTCATAAATTCATTCTTTTTAATAGCTGAGTAGTAATCCATTGTGTAAATGTACCATAATTTCTGTATCCATTCCTCTGTTGAGGGACATCTGGGTTCTTTCCAGCTTCTGGCTATTATAAATAGGGCTGCTATGAACATAGTGGAGCATGTGTCCTTTTTACTGGTTGGGACATCTTCTGGATATATGCCCAGGAGAGGTATTGCTGGATCCTCCGGTAGTACTATGTCCAATTTTCTGAGGAACCGCCAGACTGATTTCCAGAGTGGTTGTACAAGCTTGCAATCCCACCAACAATGGAGGAGTGTTCCTCTTTCTCCACATCCTCGCCAGCATCTGCTGTCACCTGAATTTTTGATCTTAGCCATTCTGACTGGTGTGAGGTGGAATCTCAGGGTTGTTTTGATTTGCATTTCCCTGATGATTAAGGATGTTGAACATTTTTTCAGGTGTTTCTCTGCCATTCGGTATTCCTCAGGTGAGAATTCTTTGTTCAGTTCTGAGCCCCATTTTTTAATGGGGTTATTTGACTTTCTGGAGTCCACCTTCTTGAGTTCTTTATATATATTGGATATTAGTTCCTTATCTGATTTAGGATAGGTGAAGATCCTTTCCCAATCTGTTGGTGGTTTTTTTGTCTTATTGATGGTGTCTTTAGCCTTGCAGAAGCTTTGTAGTTTCATGAGGTCCCACTTGTCAATTCTCGATCTTACAGCACAAGCCATTACTGTTCTATTCAGGAATTTTTCCCCTGTGCCCATATCTTCAAGGCTTTTCCCCTTGAAAAGCCTCTTTTTCTAAAAGAGTAGCTGAGAAGCTCTTCAAGGTACTTGACCAATAATTATACCACACCCTTTGAATTGTGTCAAACTATAGCAGAGCATTCATAGCCAAAAGCTGTCAATAAACAGTGAATGATTTAGGAATAGATGGGAACCTTCATGGTATATGCAGACCTCAGAGTTCTGGTCTCATGAAAGTAAAGAAGAGTTCCTTAACGGAAACACTACAAATCTCTCAGAAGAGTTCAGGGACTGAGCCTCCTTCTTACTTTGGGCCTATTGTACCCAATACAGGGAGGAACTCATCCCTATACTATTCTATTGGAATGCCTGCCCCATAGCTTTGTAGGCTCAGATATCATCAGCTAGCCAAAATATAACTATTTTTTTTCATTAGCCATATTCTCCAGTTCTCCATAAAGGCTCTTCATTTGACTACCAGAGAGAGAGAGAGTATACTTCTGTCTACCCCACCATCTCCCCAGACACCTTTGGGCCTTGTTGTAGTGATATTTCATAACCGAAGGTGGTAGCCAAAGACAACACAATCAATGTGGAAAGGCTTTGCATGATATCTACACTCTTACACCTGTGAGGTTAGGTGGCATTTTACCATGCACTCAGCACACCCAGGTCAAGAAGGCAGAAGGCACTGATGTCAATGCCAAAGAGAGCCCCTTCTGAAATTATGAATCCATTAAAATGGAGGTTTCACTGGACCCGAGGCCATTCATCCCCTATCCATCCAATTGAGTCTTAGGTATATCATGAATACAGGATCATATTCCAACCCCCAACAGACTCAGGCCTGGAACTGGGAACTTACAAAGGTAGATACTGGAGAAGTGAGAGCTAATGGGACCAGGAAGCAGCCATTCAATGTCCCTCTTGGCCTTTGTTCAGAGATGCCTATTTTGTCTGGTTGTTTTGGAGATAGAGAGAATGTAAGATTTTAGCTCTGGAAGAAGGGACATAAAATTTACAATTTGATGTTGCCCCTGTAGTGACTTCTTCTATTGCCAAGTACATGGGAGTTTTCATTGCAAAGAAAAGGGGTTGTAAATCAGAGATTGTGTGAAATCACATGGATCAATATATTGAAACAGTGTCTCCTCCCAAGGCAGTTGCACTCTAAAACATATAATCCAACTTGTGTAAGAGTAAAGGTGCAAGAGTAGGTTTTTGGCCTCTGGGAAACAGAGACACCTGGATAAATCGACTGTTTGTTCCATGAATGGACCCCAGAAGTAGATTTATATTGGAGAAGAATCTCCCTCATAAAAGGATCCAAACAAAGATGAGCGACCCATTCCAATGCACTAACAAACTCTCCCCATTCAATGCACTGGACTTGTAGTGAAGCAGAGAGAAATCTCTAGCTTTGGAAGGAGAAGTTGCCAAGAGGTATCCCAAGGGGCAAAAGAGAAACTCCAGGAAAGGGCACCTCAGAAACTGGTCAAGATGGGGCAAGCTGGTAAGCCAGTAGGCCATGGAAGTTCCAGATGACATCATCAGTAGTCACTTCCCAGACAATCTCTTGTATCCAAGAGAACCCTAGAATCTTCTGTGATGTCACCACTGTTGTGGTAACCAGAGCAGCTTGTGGGGTATTCCTTCAGATCCTCATGGGTTCCCAAGGAGGCATGTTGTCCATGCTCCTCAGGGTATTTCGGAGAGAGAATAGAATACACTCAGACACCAGAGTAAGGCAGAAAGAGTCCAGCCGCCCGTCAGTGTGGGAAAGGGCAAGAAACAACTGGTCATGGAGATGGCACAGTGAGTCCTGGGCAAGGTTCGGGGAGCTGCCGAGAGGATGTGGGCTTCAGCTGGTCCTTCCAGGAATAGGGATTATGATCTGGATACTTCAGATTCTTCAATGGTAGAACCAGAGTCAAGAATATCTGATGATTAGTTTTACAGACAGCCTGGTATTCAAAAGCCTGCAGTTGCTTTGCTGAGAAATCTTAATTTCCCCCTGAATGGAAAATTACACAAAGAGCAAGCTATGTGAGAATAGAAAAGTGTTGTTCTCAGTATAGAGTGTTCATACACTTCATCTTAATATAGTTTCCTCTAGGTTACATGAGCTTGTGATGCCAAGAACAGAGAGGGCTATTCCCCTGCCTATGAATCAAGGTCTCATACACTTTGGTATGGAACACACGTGATGTGGACTGATTCATAGTCTGGGGTTCCTGTAGTAGTGTATGAGCTCTCATCATGCATTTGAAGAAGACTAGAAAAATGTTGGCTAGTATGCTAAGAGGTACAGATTTGTTGTCAGATATGAGCTGACAATGCCATCCATTTATTCTTGCCTGGGGCAGCTTATGCATTTCAGGGCTAGGGCGATTACAATAGGAAGTCAGGCATATGTTTAGTGATGGTGGTTGTGAACAGGGACCTAGCTGAGGAGCCCAGCTTGAAGAAACCTATGATGCACTATCAGGGATTCTAGGTGTCTCTAGATTTTCCTCTTCCTCGGGCTTCTGTGTAGGACAAAGCATGGTTTCCCTTTCCCTGCCCTATTATCTCTACAAGGTTACTAGTGTTTTTTCTACCTACAGGGTCTGTTGGGGAGGCATCACCCCAAACCCCCACCATCAATGAGCAGGAGAAGAGATGTGAGAGGTTGGAGAAGCTCAAAAGAGAGCTCCAGAACATAAAAAATGCCAGAGAAGAACTTCAGGGAATCTTGGCCAATTACACTAACAAGGATTTAAATGACAGGTAGTCTTTATGCCCAGTTTTCTGCTGACTATCTTGGGCCATCCCTGTTAAGCCCAGATTCCCTCATACCACAGGTGGCTACAACTCCAGGCTGTCTGCATATCCAAATTAATTTTGCTGATTGGACTGTCGACACAGAACTTCAAGTTCAGATAGGAGTGAGATGGGGTTACAGGCACTTTTCATACCACCAAAAGTAATTCAGAGGCTGTGGCATGAATCACAGTCTGGGGATGAAGGTAGTAATGTGTGAGCTCTCATCCTGCCATTTAAGAAGCTTACACAGGTGTTGGTTTGTGGGAGTTGCTAGGTAAAGTTTGTTTATAGCCAATCCTTTCCATAATTGACCAGGCTATAATTTGGATCCCATTGGTCCTGTCAACAGCTGGAGTGGGGTGACCCACATATTGTCTCTCAGTATGACTGGATTGGCTGCAGTTCATCACTGCTTTTCTCAAATTTTGTTCATTATACTCTCAGATAAAGCCAAATCATTTTAATTATTTTGCATTCTGATTGTGTTGTGTGTCTTGTGTGTGTGTGTCTTGTGTCTTGCGTCTGTCTGTGTGTGAGTGTGTGTGTGTGTGTTTGTGTAAAAGAGATAGAGAGAGACAGAGAGAGATACTGACAGAGAGACAGAGACTGAGAGAGATACTGTTTGCATGTGAGCTTGTGTGTGCCTTTGTGGATGTGTGTGTTCCTGTGTGTATGTGTTCCTGTGTGTGTGTGTTCCTGTGAGTGCAGCTTAAGATCTAGAGAGTCTGTGTCATGTGATATATCATTGAGTTTTGCAAGACTCCATTTCCAGGCAATAACAGTGAGGAAGCCAGGGAGGTTCATTCTGAGTAGCAGAGGACTTGACCTCTGTGCTCACCGTGAATGCACATTGGAATCTCCTGGTGTGTTATAAAGGCTTTTCCCTGTAGATATGATTATGTCCTTTGGGAATTTTTGTAGCAATAGAACCAAGGATTGGGAATTCCTTGTCTAAAACCAGGAGGAGAATCATACAGATTTAACGTGGACCCAGGCCTGTGACACAGATTCCTGGAAAGTTCTGGGAGAGCTAGTCTATTCTTTCAAACCCCTTCAGGGAGCTGAAGCAGATCAGCACCCTGCCTTTTCTTCCCTGGGCTTAATGGCCCAAGCTGAAGAGCAATAATTTTAATAAGCACCAAGTGGAAAAGGTAATAAGGAGCTAGGTCCAGTGGCATATATGGGGTAGGGTAGTGCATGATTCAGCTTGAATTGAAATGATCCTTGTTCCTTAGTTCATGGGACAATTTGTTGCTTGGGCCATGCCCTCCCACAGGATCAACTTTGAGACATATATGCTTGAGATGCAACATGACCAGGTGATGACTGACCTGAAGAGAATGCCCCAGGACATTAGTGAGGCCTTGTCCAAGTGCAAGGAGTTGACTAAAGAAAATCAGTTCTACTGGTGAGTGACTAACAGGGTCATGACCCAAGAACTAGGCCCAGGATATGTCTGACAATCCTTGTCTTTGAACTAACATGGGGCTCAGGTTCTATACTCTTAGTCTCTAAAGAGGAAGCCTGCCTCCTTCAAATGAGGCACTAAGATTTTAACATCTTAGAGTCATTTTGACCAAGTGTGAAGAGTCTGGGAGCCCCTCAAGTCACTGTCCTTTCCAACACAGTATCCTCAAGATTGAAAGGTTTCTACCATGATGGAGATATCAATCAACCTTGGACCTCTTGAGCTCTGAAAGTAGATTCATAGATGGGGTTTCCAGGAGAAACATAGAAAGATAGTATGATGCTTGGGTCTCTTCACTCCTTGAGAATTTTGCCCTATACCTACAGGTGTTTTTTTAATACCACAGACTCATAAGCACATATAGACACCATGTTCTTTTCTGAGAGATACATGAGTCCCTGTTGGTGTCAGGGTTTTCAAAAGTATCTTGGGTCTTCTGGAAAGTGGCAGTCCTCTGGATTCGATCTCCCTTTATGGCCAATCTGGATACTTGTCTGGGGCTGTCTGGGGATCAGGGCCCATGATGAAGGAATGGTGCTTGGAGGAATGGGAGGAAGATGGATGGATGCTGCCTGTAATCACCATGTTTTGTTTGTGTCTCAGGTTCAGGAACTGCCACCTCCTGATTGAATCTAAGCTCATCCAGCACAAAGTCAGGATGTTGAGGAGTGAGAACAGACAGCTGGTATGGGATCAGACTGCATTGGAAGAATGCAACATAGCAACAAAAATACTATGTAAAGAAGGCAGCCAGAAGATCAAAGACCACTATACTAAGCAGCAGCAGGTAGGATGAATGAAGCATCATGGGCAGAATGCCCTAATGTGTAATCATAAAGACAGTCAAGCCTGATGGTATTTATGGTATTAAAAAACCACCTGTAGGTATGTAACCATCCTGCACCTTATCCAGGCTCTCTCCTATGTCTCATCCAGTTTTACACTTCTGTGATCATTTCCAAGACTTTCTGTGGAGTTACCCTCTTTTGGAGAAATTGGATTTCTGCCATGCCCTCTCCTCCCCATCCCAGTTGGCCACCTCTAGCTTGCCACTCTAGGCAGAGGAGATCCTGGACCCCTGACAGAAACCCCTAGAGGCTCTATGGTATGGAGAGGTGACTCAGGATGCCATTTCCTGAATTATCTAGGAACCAGGCCCTCTGTTTTGCTCTATGGCAACTCATCCAGAGGGGTCTGGGCCTGTCCTCTCCTAGGACAGAAGGGCAGGCTCCAATTTTATTGTGTATGTGTACGTGTGTATGGGTGTGCGTGTATGTCATGGCTTGGCTGAAAAGATGCAGTGTCCTTTCGATGTCTCCAAGATGAAGTACTAGTACAGGATGGCAGTATCTAAGGAGCCATACACATAGCAGGGCTATTGGTTTTTGGTTTTGCTTTTGTTTTTTCCTTCATGAGTATCCACTTTAGAGTTCAATGCTTACCCTTGGGAAGATTTGCATGAAGCACACTCTTGCTGATTACAGTATCTTTTCAGTGTGCATGGATTTCCTGTGAGATGGTTTCTCTGGGGATTCCCAGATATAGGGGTTCACAAGGAGAGCCAAGGAAGGATTCTTCACTCCAGAAATAATAAGAGCCTTCACTTCAAAGTTTGCTAGGCTCCTTGGAAGGCCTCTGTTCAATGTTAGATTCAGACACTGATACACACTTATTTTTCAATATAAACATTTAGACTATTGGAGAAATGTGGTGTTTTACTTTAACTCCAGCACAGTGTGTAGTTCACAATTCAGTGTCAAGCAATTTTTTACATTTGAGAAAAACATCCAGGCCCAGGTGCTCTCTGCCCCTTCTCCTATGGGGATATATAAAGATCTCAAATGAAAGGTCATACTAGATTATCCTGATGAGTAAAGCTGGTGTTTCTTGGATTGCTGACATGGCAAGATCTCACCAGGCTTTTTTCTCTTCCTCCCATAGGTCTGAAATATTCTGCAGAAGCTCAAACAGATCAGAGACCAGGTCAAGATCTTGCTCCGACACAACTGTTCACCAGGAGCACTGGATGTGCAAAGCAAATTAACCACCATTGCATCTAATCCTTGTAACCATGGCAATCTTGGGCTGCATTTTCTTCTTTTTTAGTTTGCTATGGGTAATGTGGCCTTTATTTTTTCTAGCCTCTCATCCAGCAAAACTGCCTGTTTGGAAGGCTTCAGAGAAGTACTGAGATACATCAAGATCTGCTGGGCATCTAGCAGGACTCTGACAATGCCAATTTTGGCAGATCCTGTTGGGTCATCAAGATATAATTCATAGTGGTCAGTCATGTGAATTTGAAAAACTTTGAGGTATCATCTGTAACATCTCTCATGTTAGCCTTGAAGGACTAGTCCATGAGCAGAACACCCACCCCAATGAGGCATGCCTATATTCATCTTCAACAGATTATTACCATCAGTGACTGCCTTTGCACTATTTCACCAAGGCCAGCAACAGGCTGTGGGTCTGTGCTGAACATCTGCAGCAAGAGAATGATGTTTAGCTTAATTATTTTGTTTGGTTTTTGGTTAGAGTTTTGATTTCTTTGGGTCTTTGTTTTTCCTGTGTTTTCATTTGAAGTTTCATTATATATTCATTATCTTTTTGTTAATGTAATTAATTTGCATTTTGCTAAGTCTATATCTTTTATAAACTGACTCCCCACGTTAAGAATTTATTGAATAAAATTAGTGTATTGTTATGGATAAAACATCATCTCTAATTATTTCTATTATAAGGATATTCTGCATTTATGTGTGGTTCATACATAGTCCTGTAACACTAGAAGTTTTAGGCAGGAATGGGACTCTTCAAGTATTATGTTGTTTAGGCTTCATAAGTAGTGCCCAGCCAGACGGATCTCCACATAAAATTGAGCTTTTGATGTGGATAATGTATCAAACTATGTGGATCCCGAGGTCAGGATGGAAAAACTATCCATGCTCTATCTCTATAGTCAAAAATTTAGCTACAGTCATAATGTGCTCTCTTGTGGATGACCACGTCAGACAAACAAATTAGAAACACAACAGTATTTCTCTAATACATCTCAGGAAACAAAAATATTCACATTGAGTAATTAAAATCTTCTGAATTATAAATGAAGTGATTGGGATTAAAATGACCTTCAAAGGTCATTTCATAATTGAATGTTTGATACCTACTTCATCGAACTGTTTTACAAAGGACTAGTAGATATGGACTTGCTGGAGGAGTTGTGACAATGGAGGTTGGTATTGAGGTTTCAAAAGCTCATGCCAATCCCTGCCTCTGTCTTTGTCCCTGTCTTTGTCACTATCTCTCTGTCTCTATTGATCTCACTATGTTTCTCTCTCTTTTTCTCTATATCTCAGTCTATAATGTCTCTGTCTCTGCCTAAGTCTTTCTGTTTGTCTGTCAATCTGTATCTATCTATCTCTTTCCTCTGCCTCCTCTATATGTATCAGATGCAAGTTCATCTACTCCTCTATTTTTATGATGCCTGTATGCATGCCTGCCTGCCTACCGCCATGTTCCCCAACTTGACAATCCTGGATCACACTTTTATATTGTAGTTCAACCCCAATTGAATATTTTCTTTATACGTTATCCTGGTCAAGATGTGTCCTAGCAATAAAACAGTGAATAAGAAAGCAAAAGAAACTCTTAATCAATGCAAAGATCAGCTACAAGATGGGAGAGGATCTTTACTAAGTGTACATATGACAGAGAGTTCATTTCTAGACAATCGGATGGTGTTTAAAACCAAACACCAGGAAACCTGCCTGTTAAATATTAAAACATTATAAATTTAAACATTTCAAAATGTTCTATGGCTGTACATGGTAGTGCACACCTGTAATCCCGGCAGTCAGAAGGCAGAGGCAAGAAGAACTGCATGAGCCTCTGGACAGTCTGGTCTATGTACTAGATTCTGGGACAGCAGGGGTAACTAGAGAGTCCCAGTCTCAAACATACTCCCTTCTGATGTTCTGTCGAACTGAACAGAATCTTCAAGAAAGAGAAAGAAATGGATCATAGATATGTATTTACATATTTAATATCCTTCCTCATAGGAAAATGCAAATTAAAATAGTTTTAACCTTGTATCTTACTGCAGTCAGAATGGCTATTACCAATAGACTAAGGACCACAACTGTTGGCATGAGTGTGGGGTAAGAGAACATATATTCACCTGTACAGTCATTATGAAAAACAGGAGAAATGTTCTGGAAAACATTACTAGAGATAGATCTTCTATATGAACCAGCTGTACTATTTGTGGTGGTGTGAATGAGAAGAACCCTTATAGGCTCATAGATTTGAATACTTGGTTAACAGGGTATAGCACTATTTGATCGAATTTGGAGCTGTGGCCTTCTGTGGGGGTGGGCTTTAAAGTTTCAAAAGTCCAGCTCAGGGCCAGTATCCCTGCTTCCTGCAGATCCAGATCCAGAACTCTCAGCTACTTCTCCAACACCATGTCTGCCTGTGCATGATTCTGTCAAGACAAAATTGTACTAAAATTCTGAAATGGTAAGCAGACCCCCATTTACATGCTCTCCTTAAAAGGACTTATCATGGTCCTGTTGTCCCTTTCTAGCAAGTGAACACAGACTCAGACACTATTCCAGGGCATATAGCCAAAGGCATTATCCTAAGACAGAGACCTGGGTGTGCTCATGTTCCTTACTGATTTATTCACAATAGGCAGGACATCAAAACTACCCAGACGTAAATATAACTGATGAAAGGATAATGAATATATGGTTCATATACACAATGGTAATGAACTGTGACAATATAAATGACATTTACAGGTTAATGGATGGAGACATGAATAATCTTTCTGAGTGATATAACCCAGACCCAAAAAGACAAATACCACATGATGTGTCTTATGTGGATGGTAACTTTGAATGTCTAGAGATGTGTATTTAAACTGCAGTATCCAGAGAAGGTAATGCATAGTGTTTGGTTATAGGAGGATATTTCAAGAAAATAATAGAACACATAATTTGTGAAGGAGAAAAAGGAAAACAGTAGAACAGAGTGAGGTAAATGTCTTGGGAGATTGCAGAGGAGTGTGGTGTCTTGAACATGGGAGTGGTACTTTTAGGAGTTGTGGCTTGTTAGAAACAGTGTGTCAGTGTGGAGGGTAGGCTTTGAGACCCGCATACTAAACATATGTCCTGGTGTCTCCACATATCAATATAACTCAGACTAAGACCTGGGACAGTAGACTACCATGTCCAGAATTTGGTAAAGTTGAGTGGGTTGGAAGTCCCAGACCCACAGTAGATGGCAAAATGTCACCTGCTTCCTACCAGGCCTCTTTCATGGGACCAAAATCTCTACATAGGAACATGGCCTGTGGTCATTTAGAACAGAATAGGGTTCCCCCTACTAATGAGGTACCTAGAAGATGGTAGGGTTTAGTCAATAAGCTTCCCTTCCTGGACATTCCTTCCTCAGAAGGTACTTAACTTCTAGTCTAACCTCAAGACGGGTTATGCTTTCATTTCCATGAAAAACAATCAATAAACAGTTTAGAACCAAGGACTGTCTCTCTCATCAAACCAACTGTGGGTTACACGGAGAAAAAGCCTTTGCCTACAGAGCCTTGCCATCTAAGTCTCCAACAGAATGCCCCTCAGTACACCCTGGGCTAGTCACCTCTGAGCTAATCCAGAATTCCCCATTCCCATATTTCAGGGCTAGTTCTCAGCCTGCTGGCCTCCTCCATGCTCAGATCCTCTGTGACTTCTAGCAGTGCCTGCATGTCCAAGGTTCTGAGGACCCCTGGCCCTGGTCTCCATGCAGGCCAGCAGGCTCAAACCTGCTGTGAACTACCTGCAACCCAGCACTGTCTGGATGTCAGACAGTGTACACAATAACTTCTTGGAAACTGTTTCTAATAACATATGCAAATGATCAATCACCATGATCCAATAGGCATCATGAATAGGATGTAAGAATGATTCAATGTTTTGGAATTCATCAAAGTAATATACTATGTAATAAATTTAAAAAGTTATTACTTGATCATCTCTTTAGATGCTGTATCATCCCACAGATGCAGGAATGATTCAATATATGGACATCCATCAATGTAATCCACAATATAAAATAACAAATTATATTGGATAATCTCATCAGAGGCTGAAAAAGTGTTAGACAAAATACAATACAACTTCAAGATGAATGCATTGTAGGAATCAGAAAGTCGCAGTCTATATCTGAATATAATAAGAGCAATATAGAGCAATCCAGTTGCCAACATCAAAATATATGGAGAAAATTTTCAAGCAATCCCATTAAAATCAGAGACAAGGAAAGACTTCCCCCTCTTCCCCTATGTATTCAATATAGTCCTTAACTTTTTAGACAGAGCAAACAGTCACAAAAAGCATATCAAAGTGATACAAGTTGGGAGGGAGGAATTCAAGACACTACAATTTGAGGAGTATGGGATATTACACATAAGTGAGCCCCCAAAAATCCAGGAGAGAACTCCTACAGCTGATAAACCACTTCAGCAAAGTCAATGGATATAAAATTAACTCAAACAATCCAGGAACTTTCCTCTACTCAAAGGATAATTAGGCTGATGAAGAAATTTTTAAAAACTACATACTTCACAATAGTCACAAACAATATCCTGGTATGACTCTAACAAATCAAGGGAAAGATCTGAATGACAAGAACATTAAGTCTCTGAACAAAAAAATCAAAGAAGACCATAGAAGATGGAAAGCTCTCCCATGGTCATTGATGAGCAGTATTAATATAGTAAAAAAGGTCCATCTCGCCAAAAGCAATCTATGGATTCAATGCAATCCCCAACACAATTCCAACTCATTTCTTCACAGAGATAGAAAAAGCAATTCTCAAATTTATCTGGAATAACAGAAACCCCAGTATAGCAAAAACTATTCTTAACAATAAAAGAATGGCTAGGGAAATCACCATCCCTGATCTCAAAATATACCACAGGGAAATAGTGATAAAAATGTCACGGTACTGGTATAGAGAGACAAGTAGAAAGATGGAATAGAATTGAAGACCTAGAAATGAACCTACACTCATATGGTCACTTGATGTTTGTCAAAGGAGCCAAAACCATCCAGTGGATAAAAAACAGCATTTTCAACAATTGGTGCTTGTTCAGTCTGCATATAGAAGAATGCAAATTGATCTATTCTTATCTCCTTGTAAAAAGTTCAAGTCCAAGTCACTCAAGGACCTCCACATAAAACAAGATACCCTGAATCTAATACAAGAGAGAGCAGTAGAGAACCTCGAACATATTGGCAAAGGGGAAATGTTCCTGTACAGGATACCAATGGCTCATGCTGTAAGACAAAAAACATTGTTAAAATAGACCCCGTAAAATTGAAAAGCTTTGTAAGTCAAAGAATGCTGTCAAAAGGACAAAATTACACACACACATATTGTGAAAACATCTCTACCAACCCTACATCTGATAGAGGGCTAATATCCAAAATATACAAAGAACTCAAGAAGTTACACTCCAGAGATCCTAATAACCCTATTAAAGAATGGGGTACAGAGCTAAACAGAAAATTCTCAACTGAGGAATCTTGAATGGCTGAGATGTACTTAAAAAAATGTTATCATCTTTAGTCATCAGGGAAATGCAAATCAAAATGACCCTAAGATTCCACTTCACATCACTCAGATGGGCCAAGAACAAAACTCAGCTGACAGATGATTCTGGCAAAAATGTGAAGAAAGAAGAACATTCCTCCATTCCTGCTGGGACTGCAGGTTGGAAAAACGACTTTGGAGATCAATCTGGCAATTCCTGAGAAAGTTGGAAATAGTTCTACCTCAAATACAGGTATACCACCATGGTGCATATACCCAAAAGATTCTCCAATATATTAAAAGGACACATGCACCACTATGTTCATATCAGCCTTATTTATAATGACCAGACACTGAAAACAACCCAGATGTCCCTCAACAGAGGAATGGATACAGAAAATATGGTACATTGTACAGAAGTACTACTTAGCTTTAAAAACATTACTTCATGAAATTCAAAGGCCAATGTTTGGAAGTTGAAATATCATCCTGTGTGTGGTATCCTAGTCACAAAACGATACACATGATATGTAGTTATTGATAAGTGGAAATTGTTCAAAAAGTGCATGGAATGCCCACGATACAACTAACAGACTATGGGAAACCGAAGAAGAGGGAAGTTCACACCAAAGTGTGAATGCTAAAGCTCTACTCAGAAGGGGGAAGAAAAGAATGTTTGGAAGGAGGAGGAGAGAAGGATCTGGGAGGGAGAGAAGAGTAGGAGGTAAAGGGGGTTCTGGTTCACATATTGGGGGGAGATGGGGAAGAAGTACAGAGGGAAAGTCATTTGAAAGAAGGTCTGTAGCCATTGGGGAGGGGGAACTGTGTGTAACCACTATAAAGTCTCAGATGCCAGGGACCCAAGTGATTCCCAGAACTCAACAGGGAGGACATTAGCATAAATACCAAACAAAGGGGAAGTATGAACTATACAGACCATATTTATTGGATAAGCATGGCAACCTTTGAAGGATGTAGCCACCCAACCATCTCAAAAGTATTAATCCAGAATTCCTTCTATCAAAAGGAAATGCAGGGGTAAAGAGAGGAGCATAGCTTGAAGGAAAGGCCATCCAGAGACTGCCCCAACTTGGGATCCATTCCATCTGGAGACACCAAACCCAGTCACTATTGCTGATGTCAAGAAATCTGATGCTGACAGGAGCCTGGTATATTTCTCTCTGTCTCTGTCTCTGTCTCTCTCTCTGTCTCTGTCTCTGTCTCTCTCTGTCTTTCTCTCTCTCTGTCTCTCTCTGTCTCTCTCTGTCTCTGTCTCTGTCTCTGTCTCTCTGTCTCTGTCTCTGTCTCTCTCTGTCTCTCTCTGTCTCTCTGTCTCTGTCTCTTTCTCTCTCTCTCTGTCTGTCTCTGTCTCTGTCTCTCTCTCTCTCTCTCTCTCTCTCTCTCTTTTCCTTTCTCTCTCTCTCTCTCTCCTTTTTATCTCACAGGTGAAGGAACAATTTTGTTGCTTTTCCCTAAACACAGTGTAACAATGATAGATAACATTTGTATCAAGTTAGGATTATGGGTAATCAGGAGAGGATTCAGTATATCAGTATAAAGCAATGTTTCTCAACATTCCTAATGCTGCAAATCTTTTATGTACTCTTATGTTTTGGTGATACTCCTGCCCCCATACCATGTAATTATTGTAATACTACTTCATAACTGTAACTTTTGGTATTTGGTGTCTCTTGAAATGCTAGGCATGAAGCCAAACATGGGAGCGAGCTAGGGGACCCATATTGTGAAGTTAGGACAAGGGCTGAAGGAACAGAAGGGGCTTGCAAACCCATAAGGAAAATGACAAAATCAACCAAACAAAGCCCAGCAAAACTCACATGCACTAAACCACCAAGCATATGATACATGTCTGGGTATCCATAGTTCCAGCTGGATAGATAGCAGAGAAATGCCTTATCTAACATCAATGGAAGGGAATGCCCTTGGTCCTGTACAGGCATGATGATCCAGGGTTGGGCAATGCTAGGGCACTGAGGCAGGAGTGAGGAGGGGGGGTATAGGAGCACCCTCGTACATAGAGGCAATGATAGAAGTGGAAGGGATGGGGGTTTTTGAGGAGGAACTGAGAAGGAGGATAACATTTGGAATGGAAATACATAAGAAAATCAATAAAGAAAAAGTAAAAATAAAGTTATAAAAATCACAAATGGGGCAACCCTGGAGAAGGATAACCTACAAAAGAGACCAGGATCTACAGATGCAAGCCTCACCAACAGAACATAGAAAATAGAATCACAGGCAAAGGAAATACCATAGATGATATTAAAAAGTCACTCAAAGAAAATACAAAGAGTAAAAAACTCCTAACTCAAAACATCTAGCGAATGCAGGACACAATAAAAAGAACAAAACTAAGAATAATAGAAACAGAAGTGGGTGAGGGTTAACAGTTCAAAGACCCAGAAAACATCTTCAACAATATCATTATTAAAATCCTTAATCTAAAGAGATGGCCTTAAGTTTACAAGAAACTTACAACACACCAAATCGATTGGAAAAATACAGAAAATCATCCTGTCACATATTAAACAAAAGTATAAATGTACAGAATAAAGAAAGAAAATATTACAAACTCTAAGGGAAAAAAGTCAAGTAACATACAAAGGAAGACCTATGAGAATTACATCAGACTTGTCACCAGAAACGATAATATCTAGAAGATCTTGGACAAATGTCTTGCAGACTCTAAGAGAACACAAATGCCAGCCCTGGCTACTATACCCAGAGAACTCTTTATGACCATAGTTGGAGAAACTAAGATATTCTGCAACAAAACCAAATTCAAACAGTATCTTTCCACTAATCCAGCACTACAGAGGATACTAGAAGCAAAATTCCAACAGAATGAGTGTAATTATACACAAGAAAACACAACAAATGAATAATCTCACAAGAGCCCCAATGAAAAGCATGTTGTCACCATTCCCTGCCCTATTATCTCTAGGAGTTAACTAGTATTTATCAAACTACATGGTCTGTTGGAAAGGCATCACCCCAACCCTCCACCACCAATAAGCAGGAGCTGAGAATGAAGAGGATGGAGAAGTTCAAAAGGATTCTCCAGAAGATCAAAAATGAGAGACAGGAACTCAAGGGAATCCTAGCCAATTACACTAACAAGGATTTGAACAACAGGTAGTCATTATGCCCAGTTCTTTGCTGACTGTCTTGGGTCCTCTCTGTTAACCTCAGAGTCCCTCATATCACAGGAGGCTACAACACCAGGCTGTCCACACATCCCAATTCATTTTGCTGAATGGATTTTCGACACAGAACTTCAAGTTCAGATAGGAGTGAAATGGGACTCAGGCAATTTGATTTCTCTAAAAGTAAATCAGAGCCTGTGGTATGAATTACAGTCTGGGGATAAGGGTTGTAAAGGGTGAGTCCTAATCCTGCATTGTAAGAATCCTATACAGGTATAAATTTTGGGGTGTTGCAAAGTACACTGTGTTTATGGCCAATCATGTTTGCAGTTAACCTGGAAGTAATTTGGGTTAAACTGGTCCTTTCAACAGTTGGAAGGGCCTGGTCCCACATACTTTCTCTCAGTAGAACTGGATTGACCATAGTTCATCACTGCTTTTATCAAATTTTATTCACTATACTATCAGATAATGTGTGTCCATTTGCCATTCTGATTGTGTTTGATTATGGGAGGGGTCAGTGTGTGTGTGTGTGTGTGTGTGTGTGTGTGTGTGTGTGTGTGTTCCACTTAAGAGCTGGAGAGTCTGTATGGTATGCTGGGGCCTGAGATATTGTTTGACAAAGTTTCCAGCCAAAAATAGTGAAGATAGAGGGAGCCTCACTTTGAGCAGCACAGCATATGAGTTCTGCTCACCTTAGGTGCACACTGGAAATGTAGTATCCTGTAGGTACTGATTATGTCCTTTGGGAGTTTATGTAGCAACAGAAGCAAGGATTGACAATTCCTTGTCTACAAACAGATGTGTCATCACAGGTTTAAAGTGGATCCAAGACTATGGCACAGGTTCCTGGAAAGTTCTTGGAGAGCTAGTCTATTCTTTCATGCCCCTCTGAGGAGATAAAGTAGGTCAAATCCCTACCTTTACTTTCCTGCCTCTACTGACCCCAGGCAAAGAGTAATAAGTTTAATAAGCTCCAAGTGGAACTGTTAACATGGAGCAATGTTGTGGCATAGATGTGTTGGGGTAGTCCACGATTCACCTTGAATTAACATGGTCCTTGTATCCTTAGTTCATGGGATTATTTACTCCTAGGGCCATGCCCTCCCACAGAATCAAAATTAGGACATTCATGCTCAAGATGCAACATGACCAGGTGATGACTGACCTGAAGAGAATGCCTCAGGACATAAGTCAGGCCTTGTAGAAGTGCAAGGAGTTGACTAAAGAAAATCAATTCTACTGGTGAGTGACTAACAGGGTCATGATCCAAGCACTAGGCACAGGATATGTTTGCCCATACTTGTCTATGAACCAAAGCAGGAGCTCAGTTTATATACTGTTTGCCTCTAAACCAGAAGCCTGCCTCCTTCAAATCAAGGCTCTAGGATTTTTACCTCTTAAAGTCATTTTGGCCAAGTGTGACGAATCTGTGAGAAACTCAAATCATTTTCGTTTCCAACAAAGTATATTTGAAACAGAAAAGATTAACACCATGATGAAGATATCAATCAACTTTGAGCCTCTTGGGCTTTGAAAGTAGATACATAGATAAGATTTCAATGGGACACCTAGAAAGACTGTATGTTGGTTGGGACTCTTCTCTTCTCCTAGAGAAGGTCTGCCTTCTACTTACAGGAGATTTTTAAATAACATGGACATATAAGCACACATGTGTGCCATGTCCTCTTGTGAGAGATTCATAAGTCCCTGTTAATGTCAGGGTTTACAGATGTACCTCGGCTTCTGAAATATGGCTGTCCTCTGGATTTGACCTCTCCCAATGTGATGCTCCCGGGCCAATCTGGACAGTTGGCTGGGGCTGTCTGGGCACCAGGGCCCATTGTGGCAGGGATGGTCCTTGGAGGAGTGGGAGGAAGATGGATGCTGACTTGTGTAACCATTTGTTTGTGACTCAGCATTAGGCACTGCCACCTCCAGAGTGAATCTAACCATCTCCAGCACAAAGTCGGAATGTTGTGGAAGGAGAACAGACAGTAAGCTAGAGGAGCAGATTGCATTAGAAGAATGCTCCAACGAATCAAAGAGACTGTGTAAAGAAGGCAGCCTGAAGACCAATGACCTATGTACCAAGCAGCAGCATGTAGTATGCATAAATCATGAGGAGCAGGTTGCAGTCATGTCTAACCTTAAACACATTCAAGCCTAAGCAACCATCCTGCACCTTATCTAACTAAGCTCTCTCCTATGTCTCAACCAGTTGTTCATTTCTGTGATCATTTCAAAGACTTTTTGTGCAGTTATCCTCTTTCAAGAAACTACATGTTTGGGAAGTAAACAATCCTGCTGAACTAAAAGCTGCATTTCCTTATTATAGATAGGTTGAATACACAGTACACAAGTACATGCCAGTGTGCTAAATGTGTTCTATGTGCTTGCCTCCATTGTAGTAGCACAGAATGTTGATTGATGAAGTCATTTGCTTCTTAGGGGTCATGTGAGATCACAGGCAGGACAAAATTTGCAAGTATTAGATCCCAGTGGAATTGCCATATGAGTGGAAATCATTGCTTTTTTTTGGGAGGGGGGGGCTTGTATGCTTTCTCTCCCCTTTCCCTGCATTGCAAGATGGTCTCATCACTCTGCCTAGATCTTTGCTCACACTGAAAGAGCCTGAGCAGGTACTTGTCAGGACTGTTTTTTGTCAGTGTTGCTAGAGTTCTTTCCTAGAGCTTATATTCTGGAGCTGACTGGATCAACAGGGATGTGAGAAAGGCTTCTCTCAGCCTGAATGTTGGTGTGAGAGATGTGAGGCTTCAAGAATGAAATTTCACTAACACTCTCAACCTAGTCTAAAAAGTGTGCCCCTAAGAAATGTTAGTGCCCAAGGGATGGATAGCAGAGTCCAGCGTCTCACATTAAACATAAGCCTTCCATAGTCCCCATTCAACTGTTTCTCTACCATCCATTGTTATCTCCTCATAGTTTTCTACTCACTTATGATTTTTAGACAGAGAAAGCGACATATATCTATATCTATCTATCTAGATAGATAGATAGAGAGAGAGAGAGACTATGTGTTTGTGTGTGGTATCTATCTATCTATCTATCTATCTATCTATCTATCTATCTATCTATCTATCTATCTATCTATCTATCTATCTATAGAGAGAGAGTATGTGTTTGTGTGTGGCATAAGCATGTCTGTACCAATACATATATTGGTGGGTGTGTTCAAAGTCCAGTTATTTATGTAAGATTTTGTTCAGTTTTTCTTTTTTGGTTTTATTGATTGATTGACTGATTGACTGATTGATTGATTGGGACAGCATCTTTTTGTTTGTTTTTTATTCAGTCTTTCTGTAACATATTCCCTAAAAACCAGGTCTGTCACTGAACCTGAGACTTCCTGTTTTGTTTAAGCTGTCTGACCAGCATCTTTGAATTTTCTGTCACCTCCCAGACAGAAATCTTTGTATGGTTTGGTCTCAATTAATTGTTATGAAGTTCAATTGCTCATAGCTAGGAAGATCATGGTGCTATTTTCTATAATTTTATACAAGCATTTTAGTGTTTTGGGTTTTTTTTATTTGTTTGTTTTTGTAAGTGCCAATTCATTAACAAAGAGGAAGACAATGCTGTCTGCTTCAGGTGTCAGACACACAACTTGGCTCACTGTGCCTTCTCATGAGTTTTATCTCATCATGAAGGAAACTTTAGAAAGAAGTAGTAGGGAGGGGGTAGACTAGTGGTGGTCTTACCCAAGAAATCTGGGCTACATGTTACCCACAGTTGAATGTTTCAACAATTAATGTCTTACTAATCCAAGAGAAGCCATGTTGCCAACACTTAAAAGTGAATGAAAACATAGGATAGTCCAGCCCACCTTTTCCGAATCTTACCATGTGACCTCAGATTCCCCTTCCCAGTCCTTCCCTCATTCCTTACAACTTCCAGACCCTGGGTTTGGAGGCCGACCCATGTGAGAAAAAAACCGCAAAACAGACATGGTACCCTTGGAATACGAGTATGATATGGGGCACAAAAGGGGTGCTCAAAAACGGCTAGCTGAAGACATGAACAAAACGGGGCTCCAAGGATCTCGATGTTCCGATTGAAAGAACACTTAAGAACCTAAAGCAACAGCCTATCATTCTAAGATGGGAGTGTGGGGCTCTTGGAGGTCAAGGGGCAGGAGTCCAGGCACCCCGTAGTCACAAAGATGATTCCCTGATGTTGTGCAAAAGCATTGGTGTTGGTTGAGGGACCACAGAAGCAAGCTTACCTGGATTATTATGGCTCTCCATCCACTGGTCCTCAGACTCCAGTGGCCCTGGGATCAAGCTTCTTCGTGAAGCTACACTTCTGTGTCTGTCTTCTGCTGCAGGGCCTTCACAAAGCACTCTTCCTCTTGCCTGCCTCGTGGATGCTTGCAGGGATCACAGGAGATACTCAGACCCTGGGGTCAGAAGGTCAGGAGACCAGGCCAGATGTGACCTTCGTGGCCACTTCCAATCCAGACAAATGCTCTTTTCCCCTTCCCAGTTGGTCACTGCTAGCTTTCCTTTCTAGGCAGAGGAGCTCCTGGACCCCTGACAGCAACCCCTTCCAGCTCTATGGTATGGAGAGGTGAATCAGGATGTCACTTCCGGAATTATCTAGGAACCAGGTCCTCCAATCTTCTCTATGGCAGCTATCTCAGAGCAGAGCTCCTAGGGCCCAATACACTCCTAGGACAGAAGGACAGTCTCCAGTTTTATTGTTTTCTAATTAAAGTCTTTAGTAATAAAAAGTTAAACATGTAAGCATTTTAAAAATAAAACTTAGACTCCTTTGCCTCATTGCACTAAGATAAACCCCTGGAATCTAATGAGTGTCTTACTGGCTTCACCAAGTGGATTCATGGAATCCTATACTGCATCCCTTTGCTGACTTTATTTTGCTGAGTGTATCATAGACATGACTTTGCTTCTGTACAGATTCCCCCTCATTGTTTTGCAGAGTGCTGCATTTCAGAAAAATCAAGGCATGTTAAGTCACTAACCTCTTTTTGGCTGACATTACTAACATGTGTGTGTGTGTGTGTGTGTGTGTGTGTGTGTGTGTGTGTGTGCGCGCGCGCACGCGTGCCTGCGTGCTTGCATGCACACGCACAACTTTGTTTTTAAATTGGGTATTTTCTTTACTCACATTATCCCGTTTCCTGGTTTCCCATCATAAAAAAAAACCCTCCCCCAATTCCTTTTCCACTCCCCTTCTTACCAATCTACCCACTCCTGGTTCCTGGCCCTGGCATTATATCTCATGAACTGTAATCTGTTGATTGCAGCTACTGGATAATATCTATGGCTAACTGTTTTTATTGGTGCTACCAGAGTCTTATGAGATATTGCTAAGTCAGGTTTAGAGAGCAGAATATATTTCCACTTGGAGCTTGCTGGAAGATATTCTTGGAACCCTCTTTTAGAACCTTGAATCTTGTGTGGACCCACTTGTGTATGCAGAGGACCCATTTGTCTGTTTTATGTCATACTTGTAGAAGCAGCAAATATCTGCATGGAAAAAGTTCCTGACAAGGAAATCAGTACAGGCCCAGGCAGCATAAGTTGGGTTAATTTAAGAATCTATTACACAGCTCAGGTCCCAATACTTCCTCAGTTTTCAGGAAATGTGCTGTAATATAGCAGTGTTTTCATTGGTGTGTGTGTGTGTGTGTGTGTGTGTGTGTGTGTGTGTGTGTATTTGTGTGTGTATGTGTTTTTGCCCAGGTGTTTGTGAGCATGTTTATGTGTCATATTTGTGTAATGATAGGTGCTTGTTGTAGGTGCTAGTATACAGTACTGTTCATTCATATATTCTTTTTTTTTTATGTGTGTGTGCATGTATTTGTGAAGGCAAGTATTCATGTGTCTCTGTACACATATGCATGTTTTTTTATATATTCACATAGTCACTTGGTCAGCAAATATCTTAAACGATATAATAGAGGACAACTTAAAAGAGAAAAGTACTCTGTCAGTTCATTTTGCATTGGGGAAACAGCTCTTCATCATGCCTCTCCACCTAGATCACTAGAACAAATGGCACAATACAGAAGGAGAGGGAATTTGTAGGAAAAATTAACTCTAAATTGTTTGAAATAGACTTAACGGGTCACATTAATTTACATATATATAAATTATATAACACACATACACACACAGTCACAAGGAGAGAGAGAGAGAGAGAGAGAGAGAGAGAGAGAGAGAGAGAGAGAGAGAGAGAGAGAGAGAGAGTTATGCTACTGGGATAAAAAGTCTTCCCCAAGAGCCATAGGCTATGAAATATAAAGTCCCAATAGAAGGCATGGGAGACATCCTTTGGCTGTGTTTGTAAGGAGACTCCAAGACACCCTTAATGAATGACTATTGATTTTTTGTGAGGCCAGAGAGCTAGGGGCTGAGAGAAACAGGCCTGGAGCAAGAGGTAGTTGAGGCATGTCCAAACCCTGGTAATTTAATTTTCAGAGTGGCAGCAATAGAATACTTTTTAGAGTTTCAGACGGTTCATCTGAAAAGGTGTAACTGCAAATCATGTTGCAAAAGAGCATTTCAGAGAATTCTACTGGTTTTAGTGTATAGCTGCAGTCATTCATTTCTCCAAGTTGTAGGGTTGGACAAGGTCACTATAAGAAACAACTGTTTATGGACAATAAGAGATTCTATCATTCTCCAAGCTGAGAACCTAAGAAACTTCACTATTTGCAGCTAATGTAAAATGTGTAGACTTGGGGATGAACAAAGCTTTAAGTTCATTAGGCTCAACAGCCATTTCAGAGAGAAGGGAGCAATACCATACTCATGTCTGTGCTGCTGTGTGTAGTACATGTCAGGAAAAGGGGGAGGGGAGCTATGTGCTTTCAGGACAAAGCATCAAGAACACTTAGGTTGCTAGAATTTGTATTCTATACTATATTGTTTATGTTATATTATATTATATTCATGCTACAAAAATATTGTTGTACATCAAGAAGACATTCATCTTCTTAGGAGTTGAAAGACATGAACAGAGGTCAGATGATGTTCCAGGTCGGCAGGGGCAGTATATTTCCACACAGAGGTGTATGGGCTTCCCCTCTTGCTGAGGTTGCACCAGGCAGAGCTTGAGAGAAGGAAGAAGCACATCCAGAGCTGCTCAGCATTCAGGAGAAAATGTCTAAGACTGTAAATTAATACTTGTCCTCACCCAACACCAAGAATATTTAATGGAGGTGAGTTAAGTAAAGTTAAAAGACTTTGAGCAAAATCCTGTAACATGTGTCAACCTTGGTCTTACAAAGTCTGAACTACAAAGCCCTCAAAGAAACATGGCAATGATTGTCTTGATGGGCTAACATCTGAAACTGCCTTTCTACCTTGCTTCACGGTTGACCACATGTTGTAATTCAGTGCTACTAAACTGCCCCTGTAGGTTTGGTTTTGATTGCTTAGGGGATTAGAATTTTTGGTTACCTTGGTGTTGCAGATTTGATTTTTATTTTCTCTTTCTTTTTTCTGGTCACTATTTTGATATTTTGCTGAAGCCATATACACTGCATATACTGATACAGCTAAGTAGAGAGAGATTCTTTTTAAATCCATACTGAGTGAAATGTCTGCACTTTTATGAATTAAAAAACAAACAAAAAAAAAAGAAAACAAGTTCAAATCCTACACTATCAAGCCCAGCGTTTTTAGCCAGGTATGGTGTCACACTCCTGGAGCTCCAGAATTCACAGGCAGAGATGGTTTTCTGTAAACTCCAGGCATCATGGTCTAAATCGAGAATTCCCAGACAGCCAGTCCTTCACAAGGGTACATTTTGGGGGGCATGGATGTCATATCCTACTCTGTGTATAAGCACTTCATGATAGAAAATGGATCTATACTGTATCCTTTAGGTCATATATTTAGGTACCCCTAAAATACGGTACATGGCATTCGCATGTTCCTATAATAAGCATGCTGACCAAATTATGAGAGTCACAACTGTATTGCTCTAAAGCTTGTTATGAAATGAATATTCATTCGGGGTTCATAAGCAATCAGGAAACCCAGAGCTATCTGCCTCTCACTTCCTTGATATACATCATTGGTGATAACTGTAAAGCAGAAATACTGACTTTCCAGAAAACTACCTCCCTCTACCCATGTTGAGATTTCCCAGACATGTTGAGACATGACTTTCTTTTTAGGTAATATTAGTGTGACTACACATTTGGAGCCTATTTGGGTTTTATTTGTTTGAATTTGGAACGTTGTCATTTTTTTTAAATTTATATGTATGTTTTGCCTGCTGCAACCCGCACCTGGTATCACAAAACCAGCAAAAAGCAAGCAAGCTAGGCCTGCAGGGCAGGACCCTAGGGGTGCCCAGTGGGGACTCTAGAAATCCCCCCAGGACCACATCTGTGCACCAAATGCATGCAATTCCTCCAGAGGCCAGAAGAGGGCATGGTATTCAACCCAGAGACTCATTAATAGGATTGTTAGCTGCCCTCTGGGTCCTCTGGTGGATAGACAAATGTTCTTAATGGAAGAGCCTTCTTTCCTGTCCCTACTCTACATTTCTTCTATGTCCTTCCGGATTGTGTGGTTTTTAATTGAACAAGATCATCCATACTCAAAGATAGAAGTTTATGGAGACCTATAGGTTCAGGTGCTTGAAGATGGAATGCTAATTTTCCTAGGTTACCTGGCACCCATCTAGAGATCCTGTGGGTTCAAGATAATGTCATTGAATTGTCAAGGATGGAGCAAATCTGTCTCCTCTCATGGAGGATAACACTGCAGACTAGGCATGAAATGCCTAATTGAAGAAATGCAGAATTGAGAAGTTCCTCAGTGAGTAGAAGTGGACGAAGGAATAAAAATTTAAGGCCAGCTAACCAGTGTTGGCATGAAACTTCAAACTATCCTGCATGGATGGATCCTGAAATAGAGGTCACATGCCTATGGTGGAGAGCATGTCTGTGCAAGGCTAGGAAGGGAGAACGATGGCTGATATTGATCTTAACAACATTAGATCTCAGAGTTTATTGAGGAAGTATTTCTTCCAGTGGATGCTTCATGCTTGTGAAGGTCTCATGGAACAGATCTCATTTCTGAGACTGTGAGTTAGAGACTTAATGTGTGAAGGAATTAATCCCCTGGATCCC
The DNA here is from genome assembly GCF_978045245.1 of Mus caroli. Classification (NCBI taxonomy): domain Eukaryota; kingdom Metazoa; phylum Chordata; class Mammalia; order Rodentia; family Muridae; genus Mus; species Mus caroli. The sequence goes on along the minus strand of NW_028227267.1, from coordinate 36,835,969 downwards.
CAAACTGGTGCTGTCAAACCAGGGCTTTTAAGCAGAAGCCTGAGAAGGATTGGGGGATGTGTTAAGTTGCTCTCTGCCTTTGGACAACTTCTCTTTCTAAGCTAACTCTGACACAGAAAGGGACACCTGTAAACACACAGGAAACCAATCATTATCACGTGATGCAGCTCTTCTTGTCCATCTTTCAATTCTCTGGTGGATCCTGAGCTTTATTTAATTGTAGGTCTTCAGTGTAGTGCTTGACTGTTTTGGTAGATGTCAGGTAGCTTAACCTGATATCTACTAATGCTATTTGTGCAGGTAGATAACAGCTTGACATCAGTCTTTAAAGGACTACACTCTCCCGAGTATGCAGTGTGAAGTGAGACACTTCCTTTTCTCTTTCAGATAGATATTCCTAGTCTTGAAAGCATTCTCTCAGCCACTCTCAAGGACCTATCTTGTAGCAGCCAAACTGACTATGGTGTCTCAAATTGCTACTTGCCTTGTAGCTGTTGTAGCAGATGAATGAAGTTACAGGCCTGGAATGTAACTCAGGGAGCATGGACATTTATTAGGTTCAATCATAGCACAGGGAGGTCAAAGAGAAGGAAAAATTACCCCATCTCATCCAGACTTGTTGGAGACAAAAAACTGTGAGGCTCCATTGAAGTTTTAAAGTCTGCCACCCTCCTCATAGATCCCTCCCAGACTCCATTTATTGCCCTTAATTGAGTAGATATATTCTCTGGGGAAAGTTTTCATAGTTGCGGTATAACCCCGAATGTAAATATGAATACATAGATTCTTAAACTCTGTGTCTGTGGTGACTGGCTGATGAGATGGCTCAGTGGATAATGGTAATGCGACCAAGCATAGAGACCTGAGTTCCTTCCCTGTGACCCATATGATAGGAGAGAAAAAACTCCATATTTTGTCCTCTGTCTTTCATGTAGGTGGGGGTGCCAAGTCTTAGCCCAGAGCAGCTCAAGTTTCCCACTGCTCACTTACTGAGAACTCTCCATCAGATACACACATGTAATTATATGATTCTGTGCTCCATTTGAGAGAGATTCAGTACTTCTTTATTTTTACTTTTCTTGCCCAGAATTAGAAAAAACAAGGAGGCCAGCTGTGGCTGTAGGTCTCTGCATATTTACATTTAAATGGTGATAGAGAGAGCATGCAATTAGAGCATGCACAGCCCACAACAGGTCTCAATGGAAACCTCTCAGGAGCCTGCAGCAGCTACTTGTAAAAAAGGATGGTGTCTGTGTTCTTGAGAAGCAGGAGACACCTTCCTCCTGGGTACCTGCCATTTGAAATAAGGGACTGCCTGATGTAGGCTGTGATAGAAACATTTCAATAGCCTGTGGAAGCTCTTCATACTAAAACGTGATTCCCCGTTATCTTAACCTTAGCCCTGTACAATCACTGTATAGAATTCATTGTGCATGACTGCTTTGCAGCTGGTCTTGATGTGTATAATTATTCTATTATATCTGAATTTCCTATTTCTTTCTTCTTCTGCTTTGGTGTAGTCTGTGAAACTCGATGTTTCTTGATGTAATGATTCTTAAACTATGAAAAATTGAGATATAAGGGGCTCAGAACAGCACACTTCAAAATGTCCCAGGTGTATGCTGTGTGTTCTCATCTTGGAAACTATGCAATAACTGTGTAATGATAGTTCCAGATTAATTCATGACTTTTAAAGAAAGTTTGAATAAATTATTAGAAAATGAAATAGAGACAACATTGGGACCCGAGAAATATAAAAGTTATTGATGTTCTGAAATTAGTTTCACACAACATTTGAGAGTCATCCTGAATAATAAAATATAGATTATGTCATGTGCTGTATGCCAGTCAAACTAAGTCAAAACACTGGGATTCTTTTATGAGAGTTATTGTTTGCAATGTACAGAATCAGAAAGCTAGCAGAAGTACTGAGTTAAGGGTTAAGCACCTCTGACCCATTCAGTGCTTTGGTAGAGGCTTTCCCATCAGAGCCCTACCCTGCAAAGCAGAGGATGAATCTCCAGTACACACCAGCTACTCAATTGAATGCCTTGTTTCCTTTTGTAAAGAAATGGAGGAGGCCATTCAGCCACCATCTGGGAAGGCTCTATCTCATTTTCAGAGCCACTACAATTGCAAGACTTTATCTTGGCCTGGGCCTGAGATCACTTTTAATCTTAAGAATACATCCAATTTATTCAATAATAACTAAAAGTGGGCAGTCAATATGTACAGTGTATAGCCTTATCAAAATATTAAATCAATTACAAAACAAAACAACAGCAAAGAAACAAACAAAAAACTTCTAATGAAACGAAAGAAAACCAAAGAACAAAAGTAATCAAAGCTCAAACCAAAATCCCAAAACAAGAATTGTGCTAAACAGCCTTCTTTTACTGTTATTTTATAGCAAACACTGACAGCAAATGACTGTCCTTGGCAACACAGTAGAAAACGAGTTACTTCTGGTAACAATCTTTACAAGAGAAATTTAAGTAGGTCTCCTTTTTTGGAGTGTGGGTTTGAAGAATATGGACACCCAAGACTTAGCAGAATACATGTTACCAACTTTGGTTCAAATCTTTACAATTTTGTAGAATGATTTTGTAATTTTCCTGGATGACCTATCAGAACAAGGTAAATTTACACTCTCAGAATCTTCCTGCTTGCCTAGCAGCTTTTGATCTGTCTCAGCACTTGTCTGAATCCCTCTACATGTTCACTCTTGCTGAGCCAGAGCCCAGATGAAATTAAGGGCTATTCATTGCAATGAAACAAAAATAAAGGAAGAAAATGCAGCAGATGATAGCTATGATTACTGGGGAAGAGATGAAATATTTGCTTTGCACATGCAGAGCTTCCCCTATAGAAGTTCTCTTCAAAGGAGACCTTGTCCTGGTCTGTTCCATGTTCCAGTTTCTGCTGGAGTATTTCACACCTAGGGAAGGAAGGAACAACGGCCCAGTAAGTGTTTTTCAATCAGCTCTACGTCTCACACTAGATCTATTAAGCTGGACAATCTATTACAACTTATCATCTGCTGAGGTCATTGCCTGCATCCCCAAGTGTCACAGAGCACTTGGGCTTGGAATTATTTCTCAGCTTTTAAAAACAGCTAGAAACTGAGCTGTGAAATACACACTATACTGGAGTTTTAAAAAAAAACCTATATTACTCCAATAGTCCATGTATAATATATAGAATAATAACATTGTAGCAATCTCTGAATCTGTGTTCAAGAGAGATGTGTTCAACCTAGAAAACCATGTGGATGCCTTATGGGGAACCTGCCTAGAATTGAAGTGAAGGTTATGATTATTTCTCTAGTGCAGGATCCTGACAGGGTACCACTCATCAACCCCTATATCTGGAAATAACTAGTGAAAATATATCACATGAAGTCCACAGGCACTGCATGGGTCCTATAATCAGCAAGAATGTGTTAACTGAAAATATTTCTAACACTAGGAACTGAATATTAAAACTGATGGCCATGAAGGAACATAACAACACACCTGTACATCTAAGACTGTTGTAGAACACTCTGTCAAATATGCAAATTATTTGTATTCACATAACACTAATATCTTATACTTCAGCAAACTGTTTAGTTTCCGCAGTTAATGCTATTATAAAAATCTCCCAGGATATTTTGGAGACATAAAAAACAAATCTTATATGGGATAGATACATAGTGGGCAAAGCATATAGACAGCTCAGTCAGTGATATGCTTTCCCCTCATGAACCAGACTCAGAATCAGGGATCTTGGCCTATTATTCAATCTGTCTTAGCAAGTTCCAAAGGCTGTGTAGGGTAGGCTTCTCTGCCAGCAAAGGATCACGTATTGGTGGTGGACTAGCCTCACCTTCATTGTTTCAGCCTTTTCCCAGAGTAAACAGTTCCTTCCATTAGAGGCTCCATTTATCATTGCCTGACCGACTTGGTGTCCAAAGGTATAATCCCAGAAAAATAGGAAGTCATTATAAATAGGATCCAATGGATCAATTTTCTTCAAATAATATGATTGTGTCAGGGATATTTTGAGTAAGGTAAGGCTAACTAGTTGAAGGTCAAATACTTGCATGGATTAACTAACACTGAGTAATAGTTCATGAAAGGGCTACATCACATAGTACAATTTCACTCTTTAGCTGATGGATATCAGGATATCATCTTCTTCCGGACTACCCTGAGGATCATTACAGACCTCATGTGCCCTAGAGACTCTGTGGATATCTATTCTTGTTCTGGAATCTCTGGATCCAAGGAGACTTCTTTTCTACTTTCTGAACCTTGCTTCTCAAACACCTACCTGATTTTATATTACCAGACCTGTCTGAAGGTCCTAATTTCTCCCAACCCCCCAATTAGGCTGAATCTAACTCTGAGAAAATGATTTTGAATAACAGCAATTGCAGAATGTTACACAAATAACATAGTGTGAGTTCTTTACATTATCATTATCATTATCATTATTATTATTATTATTATTATTATCAAGGGGCTCCTGAAACAGCCCTGTTTTGCACAACAGCTATGGGAATTGTGCTGGATACAGGTACAACTACAAGCAACACAATCTCTCAATGATTAGAATCGAAACCAAATTATAGGCAAAGTTTTACTGAGTAGAGGAAGCTGGAAAGGCAATGGTAGCAAGCAGTGAGGAAAGAATCTGGAATGCTGAAAAGACACAGTGAGCCACCTGACATTACAGTGGGCCTTCATAATTCTTCCAGAGCAGAAAAGGGACATAACATGGATTTTATATACTAATGTCCTCCTCGACTCTATGTACCATATACCGATGATTTTCTCCAAAAGTTTTCAATGAGGATCAGTAATATGGCCCCTAGCCAGTAGAGAGTATGACTTTATATGAGCTTTTGTGTCCCTTTTTATTTCACTTGGGAGCTAGGTACAGTTGCATACTAAATGGACTGCTGTATTTGATTTTTCATGGGTGCAATCTGAAATCTCAGGGGCTTTACTCATCATGCTTGGTCGCTAAAGACAGACACGGTTGCAAGTCTACACAAACAGACACACAAACACATATAGACATAGAAACACAGTTGTATATATCCATACCACAAACACTTACAAAGGCATTTTGCATTATACAAACACACAACTTAGAATAAACACACTGAGTCACAGCTGGTACACACACACACAAACACACACACACACACACACACACACACACAAACACACCCCAACACACACACCACATAGCACAAAAAGACTGAAACAAAAACACATACATCAATGAAATTCTTGCTCTTATCTAGCATATTTTTGTTGTATAAGCATGTAGTGGGACCTATGATGTGTACAAGGGTTTTAGACTCAAGGGGGCTTTGCAGCCCTGACCTGTACTTATGTCCTCTTTAGAAACTTTTTCTATGCAAATACTTGCTGGTTCTACAAGGACATTAAAATCTCTACACAGATATCCTGGACAGCATAGCACTAAATTGCCAAGAAAGAGCTTTCTACCTATAGCCTCCAGTAAGCCCCATTTTGACTCATCACAGTCCCCTCACTAAACCTACACTGAGTCCTTTTTAGCATCTGAGGAAGACTGTGACTTAGATCATTACTCAGGAAGTTTACAACACCTTACTTATTATATGATATTAAATCATTCTCAAAATCAGTCAGGAGAAATCTAGTTAAATGACCTGTTGTGACATATCTGAAATGCAGCACTCTACACAACTCTGAGAATCTATCCTGAAACAGAGCCATGCCCAAAATATAGTTAGCAAAACAATGTCAGCAGAATGATGTCCTGTAGGCTTCTATGTATGCCCATGGTTAAGCCAATAAGAACAGCCAGAATATCCCAGGCAATAACTCTAAGCAGGAAAAATGAAAAAATCTAATACTTAGTTTAAAAATAGTAGTATTGTTTAATGATTTGTTGGTTTAAATAAGAGACAGATCTCCACCTGGTAGTGGACAGGAGATGAAAAGTCTACTGGACATCGAACAACAGGAAGTATCAGGTTTATTGAGAGACCAAGGCCCAAAGAAATAAGTTAAGAATGACTACACAAAATCAGATGTCCTTAACTGGCCTTACAAAATACCCACAAAGGTACAGATTGGCATAAGCACCCATAAACACACATACACAAACACACACACACATAAAAACATAAGGGAGCAAAAAACAATGAAGAATCTATCATGCTAGATGAACAAATATTTTAGACTATGCAGAGCAGATATTTAAACTGAGAATTTCAACTCTAGTATTCTTACTAGAGAAATAGAAATCCCTATAAAACATTCTTGGTCAGATGAGGGGTATATATGGAGAAATTTTTTCATGAAGCCTCAAAACTCTCACACCAACTGAGATTGTGAGAAGCCTTTCCTACATCCCTGCTCATCCGGCCAGCTCCAAACCACAAGGCCCAGGAAAGAAAACTCCAACAGCACTCAAAGAAAATAGGACTGACATGCTGCTACTCAGGTTCACTCAGTGTGAATCAAGATCTACAGGGGAAAAGGTTGGGGTGGGGGACAAAAACTTCCAAAAGGCAACAATGAAATCCACTTATTTGTCAGTTCCACTAAGCTATCATCCCTGCAATCTATGTCCTACCTAGAAACCTACCTAATGCCCATAAAGCAAATGAGCTTCAGGACTTTACTTCTTCCTTCAAAGCTCTCCACTGATCTGAAGAAGGACTCCAGCACAGCACCCTTCAAACTTAATATCATGTAGAGTTGTGATGTGTAATCAACTAATCTCCCCTAGTGAACTGCAGATTATAGCAGGGCAGAAAAATTTGCTTGCTAAACATATAGTTTCTTGAAAAAGGCTACCTCCAGAGAAAGCCTTGTAGATGATCACCTAAATAAACACTTGGAGAAGACACAGGGGAGTGCCTGGATAAGTTGGTGGACTGTTACATTGGATTGTCTATCTTTAAGGTTAGCCATGAGGGCAATCTGCCTCTGATACACATCATCCTACCTGCTACTGCTTAGCACTTGGGATGTATGTTCTTGGAGGTCTCATCACAGAACCTCTTTTCTTCACCATAGGATGCTTCCTGGTCAGCCTGCTCTACCAGCAGCTTTCTGTTCTCATTCAGCAACATCCTTACTTTTTCCTTCAATTGATTGCATTCTTTCAGGAGGTAGGTGTGCTTGAAGCTGAACCAAAAACAAACAAACAAACAAACAAACAAACAAACAAAAAAAGGTGATTCCCAGCAAGCTTCTATTTGCATGCCACTCCTCCAAGTACTATGATCTCTGCAAGGGCCCCGATCCCCAGACAGCCCCAGACTAGAGTCCACAGTATACCCATCAGTCCAAAATAGAGGCAGGTCAAATCCAGGGACCAGCCACATGCCACAAAAATCAAAGGACTTCTGAAAACCCTGACACTAAGAGTGCCCCATGTACATCACAGAGGAGGAAATGTACCTCATGGTTGCTTATATGTCTGTGGTACCAGAAAACCATCAGCAGGAAGAGTGCAAATCCCCTCTGAGGGAGGAGAGGAGACCTGAAAGGTATAAACTCTTTCGATTTTTGTCATGGATCCCAGATCTTTTAATCTGCTGTCAGAACCCTAGAGGTCAGGGTTGCTTGAGATTCCCAGCATGGTGGAAATTGGTTCTATACAGAGGATCCTGAATATGGAAGAATAAAGACTGATGGTCTTGGACAATCTTTACACTTAGGAAAACTGAGTCCAAGAGGTACAAATCCAAGACCCTTGCCTCAAGGGAGGGCTCCTATTAAGAAACAGATAGTATAGAACTAGGGCTCTTACTTTTGTTCAAAGTCCTGGAAGTCCACAAGCATCCCCTGCCTAGTTCAGGGTCTCAGCTGTGTCTGGGACTCACCTGTAGGAATCTTTATCTTCTATGAATTCCTTGTACATCTCACTGGTATCACTTATTGACTGTGTCATTTTTTCCATATCCAACATTGTCTTCTCATGTTGTGATTTAATGATGGTGAATTCAATGTTCATCCTGTGGTAGAGCATGGCCCAAAGAGTAAATAATCCTCTGAACTAAAGCAATCAAGTATCATGTGCAAAAAGGCTGTATCTGGACTACCCAAGCCAATTGTATGCCACATCATTGCTCCTTCAAAGTGGGTCCTATTGGTACTGATTAAATATCTTGTGCAGAGGACAGCAGAGCTAGGCGACCAAATGGAGATGGCTGACCTTCAAGAGCTTCTTTTGTGAGCCTGAAAGAATATACTAGTTCTGTGAGATGTTTCTACTAGACTGTGCCACAGGCTTTGGTCCTTAGATATAAGGATTTTTCTCCTCTTAGTTTTAAGGCAGGGATAATCCTTTGATCCAATTGCTAAATGAATTCTCAGAGGACATAACTAGTATTTACAAAGAAAAAGGCTTTATAACACCTCCTACCCCAGGAGATTCCTTGTGATACCAAGGTAAACACAGGGAACAAAGTACCCTGATGATCAACTTGGGCCTCTAAGGACTCAACACTATCATGCACTACAAACTGTGTATCACACAAATCCTCAGATCCCATCAAAGGTCTCTGAACCCCAGATCCTGAACAAAACACAAACAACTAACTTCACACGCACACACACATACACACACACACACACATACACACACACGAGTTAAAACGCCAAATAAATCCAGGTAGGTTCCACAGTCTGAGAGTACAATGAACAAAATTATATTAAAGCAGTAATGGCCTGCAGACATTGCATTCTTACACAGTAAGGCAGCAATTGTGACCAGTTGTTGACAAAACCAATCAGACTCCAAGCACAGCAAGGGCAAGTACAAAAGAGGATGACCATAGAACACACAGCACTTATCCAACAATTTAACAACTGTCAAGACTTCTTATAATGAATGTGAGAGATGACACACTCCATTATGAGAGAAAATGTGGGTTAACAGAGAGGGCACAATACAGTCAACAGGATACAGGGCATAATTTTACCTGTAGTTCAAATCAGTATTCATGTCAATGTCCAAGATTCGAAAAAGTTCTAATCTCTCAGCATTTATCTTCCTGATATAAAATTTCATATCTTCTACTTTATTCATATTCTTCATATGATTAGTGATGTTGCAATTTTGGGGTGATGATTTACCAGCAGACACTGAAGATAGATAAACACAAATGCATTTGCATAGTTGATGGCCCAGGGCAGGGGAGACCATTCTGAGTCCCAAAGAGAAGGTTGAGGAAGAGAAAAGCTAGAGACAGGATTAATCACTGAAAAAGCAGAAAGGCTATATTTGAGCTGGTCTGCTAAGTTATATTCCTCTTCCCAACCACCACTGTTGGTCACAACTAACACACACTCTTTATGACATTACCCCTTGCCCTGAAATCCATAAGCTGCCTCACACATAAAGATTTGGGGAACAATTTCAGCTCATGTCATATGTTATGCCAAGAAAACCATCAATACCTAGTCATGTGTGTTCAAACTCAAAGTGGCTGAGACATCAACAAATGACCAGATTGGAATACTCCTCTGTTCTCTGCATCAGAGACTCATGTATCCTACAATAATCTAGAAGATGAAGTGCTTCAACTCCCTACCAATAAGGGACACATTGTTATTCTCATAGTGCCTTCTCAGGGCATTCTTTGACACTCTAAATGAAATTAAATGGCTCCTAGAAAAGAAGCTGCAGGATTGTCAATTCCTGGCTCTGTCAAATGAATTTTCAGAAATTCTAGTCTCTTGGTCTGTCATTAAGAAAGTCCAAGGCTCCAGCTCTTAATATCTACTCAGGGAAGGCTCAGCTCAAGCCTACCTGTCCCAGAATTTCCCAAACTCTGCCCAAGACTCACTGTGACTTCCCCAGAATGATTTCCTTCTTCTGTTTTTACAAGAAAGGATGCCAGATTCCTTCTGCCTTGGTCTGGTCTCTCCTTGATCGCCATTCTCCTTGTGAAATTGCCTGCGCAGCCAGGAAAACATGCCTGATTGAGAACCCAAAAGGCACTGAAGGAATATCCCACAGGCAGTTGCTGTAGCCACAACACAGGTGACATCACAGAAGATTCTAGTTCTATCCTAGATACAAGAGATTGTCCAAGGAAGGCATTACTGATGATGTCACTGGGAAAGGCTAAGGCCTATTTGATAACTAGATCTCCCCAAATTTACCAGTTTCTGTTGTGCATTTCCTGGAGCCTCTCCTGTGACCTGGCAAATACCCTATTGCAACCTCTCTTTCTAAATTCGGAGATTTTTCATATGCTTCATTAGAAGACAAGTGCTTTCAATGGGAAGCATTGATTAGGACCCTGATATGCAGAAGAGATTTTTGTTAGCATCCAAATCTCTAGAGATGGTGAAGAGATATTTCTCAATAATAAATATACTATCTGAGTGAGTTCATGTGACATACAGTCTAATTCCCCAGGTTTTCCCTGTTTCACAAAGGCCAATATCTTTCTCCTATACCTTTAATTGTATAAAATCTGGATAATATCTTGTTACTGTGCATATCTTGATACTGGGTATTGTTCCTATATACATATCCATGTGTTTCAAAAAATCTCCCGTTTACAATCCCATCTTTTGCAAGGAAAACTCCCTTTTCTTTGGAACATAGGGGCTCAGCGACAGGACAAATATAAAGTGGTAAACTTCCTGTCCCATCTTCAAATTATTAACTTGCACACCCTCCCTTTCTAAAATACAACCAGACAATTAAAGTGGACATCATTGAGCAAAGGTCAACCTGGACTGTACTGCATTGTAGCCTCATAGCCATCAGTTCTCTAATATCAGTCTTCCTGAATTCCCAAGTGCAGGCATGGGATGCTGGGGTTGTATCATAATACTCTACTCATAGCAAACATAAAACTCAGGAGGTAGGGCAAGGAGTGGAATGGCCTGAGTTCAGGTTAAACTTCAATTTTAATGGGTCTATAAGTTCAGGATGGAGTCCCTTTGGCTTTGTCATCTGAGGCTTCTGTGTTCTTATGCTGGGTGTGCTGAATCTGTGCTATAATGAAACCTATCCTCACAGATGGACGATGAAAAATCATGGATGTCTTTTGCGGGAAGACATCTGCCTTTGACTACCACCTGGAGCCACACAATACCAACATGCAGAGCTCACAATTGAGGGGCAGATATTGTTGATACCTTAGAAGTTGAGGGCATTTTCTTCCAATATGGAGCCCCTATTTTGGCAATGTGATTTTTCCTTTGGTTTTTCACTATCTGTGGCTTGGTTGTTTCCTGGCCTAAAGGATTCTGGATGCACCAACAAGGGGTCTCCTCCATACTTTTTCTTATCATGAAAAGGATTTTTGCAGAATCATGCCATGCCAGTAGGAAGGTCAACTAGGCTGCTCTTAGGTCCAGCTCACCTGGTAGAAGACTGAAGACCTGAGGTATCTGGGGAAAGGAAGCAGCACACAGAATCACACATCTCCCTCTACTGCAACTACTAGAACTGTAATAGGGTAGTTTGTTTGGTTTTTATTATATATAAAGCTAGCCAGAGTGGGTACATGCCTTTAATCCCAGCACTAAGTATTTTTTTTTAAAAATGTTGTTGTTAGTATTCCTATTTTTTCCTTTGGTTTTTGTTGTTAACTCCCCCAGTTATTTGTACTGTACCTAGAACTTTAAGCCCATGCTCTGTACAGTCCTATCATTCATGTTAGTCAGAAGTGGTTACTCCTCAGATGATCTCATTACTCACTTTCAAATAAGGAAAACAGTCACAGAGACATTAGTTACCTTGTATGATCTCATGGAACCAACTCAACATGACTGTAGAGTGACATCTCAATATTTTGGATTAACTTACCTTCAGTTTTTGAGATGACAGGCCTTTGTGGAAGTCTCCATTTAGGTGGCAGAGGGCCTGGTATAGCTGAAAGAATGGCTGCCCCGGAAGGCCAAAACTGGTCCTTCGGTGCCTCTGAACCCTGAGGCAGAAATCTGCCAGTAACACAGGAACACATGGCCAGAGCTTGTTTGGTACTGTATTATGGATGAGCCCTGAGACCAGGATGAAAAGAAGCCTCTAGATTTCTATTAAAGGTGGTACAGTCACTTTGATGTGAGGGGAATAATGGATCTTTGGGGTGCAAGTCCTCCATTTTATTAATCTTTGCTATGTACACAGTATGTGTCAATGACAAAGCCACCCTACTTTACAACATCTAGCCATTCTAGATGTTAAAGTGTTTGCCAGTGTATACATACTAGAGTTAGTAGAACAATATATTTTGCCCCATTTTAATTATACTTTAATTTTGTTTTAGTATTAATATAGTTATTGCTCATTCACATTACATAATGCTTACTGCAACCCAACACTCACAATGTTTCCCCAAAATTCATGAACTCTTATTCTCTGATCAGATGAGGGGCAACTATCTCAGAACATCTCTTCTACCAAAGCCAACTTACCCCGTCCTGTGAAAAGGTGTCGAGGGTGCTGTAAAAGGATGCCTTTTGCTTGGCTTTTCTCTTGCTCCATTTCCTGGATATGACAAGTTCATACAGAACTGTCCTGGAACATGGTACTTCATTCAGATGGTTCACAAGAAGCACTGGTTTTGTTAATGTTCCATCAAACCTACTCCCAGTAGTGTCCTAACACTGGCAAAGGCAATGAGACATGAGGCATCTATTCCAGGAGTTTCTGATTATTCTCAGAGCAGCAGTACAGCAGCCTACAAAGCCGGCAAAGTTAAGTGAGGTCAAACAGGGAACCTAAGAGCATACTGCTTCTTTCATAAAGTATGTTCTAGAGGATTACCATATCTAAACACACATAGTTTCGTACGCACTGGACACTAAAGTGCTCAGCATACATTGCTTTTGTCACCCAGTTTCCCCAAATATTAGAAGTCCCCAAATTTGGAGAAATTTGAAGGAAAAAATATGTCCCTGGGGTTGGCGATACCTCAAAAAAGTGTGAGGACAGAGAACTGTTTGAGAATCAGAGACCAAATGCTTACCAAGATCAAAGTCGAAGCCCAATAGGAAGATCTAAATAATATGCCATTGGATGAAACATGAAATTCGGAAGCCATAGGCCATGAAGGTAAGTCTTTGGCCTTCAGGCAGATCTATTTCGAATTTTCTGAGGAACCTCCAGATTGATTTCCATAGTTGTCATAGTACTTTGCACTCCCACCAGAAATGAAGTTTTGTTTCTCTTTTCTCACATTCTCACCAACATGTGCTTTTGCCAGTTTTTGATCTTGGCCATTCTTTATTGGAAAGTATACGGCCTTATACCAATCTCAATTGCTTTGGTTTTCATTTCCCGGAAGACTAAGGACTTTCCACATTTCTTTAACTGCGTCTCAGCCATTCAAGTTTCCTTGTTTTGATTTTTTTCTATAGTTCTTTGCGACTTTCAGACTGGGTTCTTTTCTTTTTGGTGTTTATCTACTTGAGTTCTTTAGATATTTTGGAATGTAAGGTTAGTGAAATTTTTTTCCCAATATGTAGGTTACCAATTTGTCCTACTGACTCTGCCCTTTGCCTTACATAAGTTTTTCAGTTTCATGAGGTCCCATATATCAATTTTTGATGTTAGAACCTGAGCCATCGGAGCGTATTTAGAAAATTTGCCCCTACTCCTGTGAGTTTGAAGCTCTTTCTCAATTTCTCTTCAATTAGATTCAGTGAATCTGGTTTTATGTTGAAGTCTTTGATCCACCTGACCTTGAGTTTTATTCCTGGTGACAAATATGGATCTACTTTCATTTTTCTACATACTTACTTACTGACAGTAGGACCAGCACCATTTATTGAAGATGCTTTCTTTTTTCCATTGTATATTTTTGGCTTCTCTGTCAAAGATCATGTGTCGATATGTATGGTTAAATTTCTGGGTCTTCAATTAATTTTGTTTTTATATTTTAAAATATTTTAATCTTACACTTCAAAATTTATCCTGTTTCCTGGTTTCTGGTTCAAAACCTGTTATCTCATGCCCCCTCCATCTGCATCTATGAGAGAGTTCCCCACTCACACAAACACTGCTGTCTCCTTGCCCAGGCATTCCCCTATACTGGGGCATTGAACTTTCAAAGGAACAAGGGCCTCTCTTCCCATTAATGTCTGACAAGGCCATTGTCTGCTGCATATGTAGCTATAGCCTTGGGTTGCTCCATATGTACTCTTTGATTGGTGGTTCAGTTCCTGTGAGCTCTGGAGTATCTGGTTGGTTGACATTGTTGTTCTTCCAATTGTTGCAAATCCATTTAGCCCCTTCAGTCCTTTCTCTAACTCCTCAATTGGGGACCCTATGCTCATTCCAAAGGGTTGCTGCAAGCATCTGTTTCTGTATTCATCAGTCTTAGGCAGAGCCTCTGAGGAGACAGCTGTAGCAGGCTCCTGTCATCAAACACTTCTTGGCATCTTTGATAGTGTCTGAGTTTGGTGTCTGTATATGGGATGGATCCCCAGGTGGGAATTCTCAGGATGGCCTTTGCTTCAGTCTCAGTTCCACAGCTTGTCTCCACATTTCTTTTTGTGACTCTTTTGTTCAACCTTCTATGACACTTTTTTTGTTATTTAAATGAATTTGCAAATTGCTTTTCTAAGTATAAGAACAATTGATTTGGAATTTTGAAGGGGATTGCGTTGAATCTGCAAATGCATGATGGCCATTTTTACTATATTAATCCTGCCAATCCATGAGAAGTGGAGATCTTTCTATCTTATGAGATGTTCTTTGATTTCTTTCTTCAGAGACTTGAAGTTCTTGTCATACCAATATTTCACTTGCCTGGTTAGAGTCTCATTCAAGGTATTTTCTTTTGTTTGTGACTATTGAGAAGGATGTGGTTTCCCTAATTTCTTTCTTAGCCTGTTTATTTTTTTAATAAAATAAGGAAACTAACTTGTTTGATATAATTCACATCCAGCCACTGTGCTGAAGTTGTATATCAGGTTTAGCAGTTCTCTGGTGGTCAGTGCTTCTAACCATTGGTTGTGTGCTGACCACTGTGGTTGAATTATGGAAAGCTGCTAACCCCTGTGGTTGGAAAGCTGGAAGAAGCTGAGGAGCAGGGGGGGTGGGGGTGGGGGGGGTGGGGGTTGGGGGGGTCAACCCTGTTGGAGGACAAGAACACTCAATAATCCTGGACCCTGGAGATCTCTCAGACACTGCAATGCCAACCAGGCTGCATATAACCACTGTTATCAGGCCCCCAAAATATATACAGCAGAGAACTGCCAGGTCTGGATTCAGTCAGAGAAAATGCACATAAGTCTCAAGAGAATGGAGGCCCTAGAGAGTTCAAAGGTCTAGTGCGGGTGGGCGTGGGGGTGGGGACATCCTGTGGACACAGGGGTTTGGGGGTGGTGGTATGGGTAATGATATGGGGGTGGATCAGGAGAGGAATAAAATCTGGAGTTTAGCCTGGCCTGGTGACACATACCTTTAATCCCAGCACTCCGGAGGCAGAGGCAGGCAGATTTCTGAGTTCCAGGCCAGCCTGGTCTATAAAGTGAATTCCAGGACAGCCAGGGCTACACAGAGAAACCCTGTCTTGAAACAAAACAAAACAAAACAAAAACAACAAACAAACAAATCTGGAGTTTAAAATATATAAAGGAAAAAAATTTTTTAAATAGAAGAAAGAAAAAAAGAAGGAATTCTCTGTTGGAACTTTTGTGGTCAGTTAAGTGTATGATCCTATCATCTGCAAATAGTGGTATTTTAACTTCTTCCTTTCCAATTTGTATCCCTTTGTCCTCCTTATGTTGTCTAATTGCTCTGGCTAGGACTCTGAGTACAATATTGAATAGGTAGGGACTGAGAAGGCAGCATTGTCTACTCCCTCATTTTAGTGGCATTGCTTCCAGTTTCTCTCCCTTTAGTTTGATATTGGCTACAGGTTTGTTGTATATCAATTATACTATGTTTAGGTATGGGCCATGAATTCCTGATCTTCCCTAGACTTTTATCATAAATAGATGTTGAATTTGGTCAAATGCTTTCTCAGCATGAAATGATCATGTAGTGTTTTTCTTGAGATTTTTTTAGATAATGGATTATGCAGACGGATTTCTGTATATGGAACCATTCCTCCATCCATGGGATGAAATCCACTTGATAATGACGAATGATCTTCATGATTTGTTCTTCGTTTTGGTTTTTGAGAAGTGAAATGCATAATTTTGCACTGGTATCCATAAATGAAATTCAGAAGTTCTTTCTTTTTTGTGGCTTTGTTATCAGTGTAACTGTGGCTCCATAGAGCACATTGGGTATTATTCCTTTTGTTTCTATTTTGTGGAATAGTTTGAAGGGAATTGGTATTAGGTCTTCTTTGAAGGTTTGAAAGAATTCTGCACTAAACCCATCTGGTCCGGAGCTATTGTTGGTTGGGAGATTTTACCCATTGCTTCTATTTCTTTAGGGGTTATGGGACAGTTCACATGGTTTATCTGATCCTGATTTAATTTTGGTACCTGGTATCTGTTAAGATAATTGTCCATTTCAAACAGATTTTCCAGTTTGGTTGACTACAGCTTTGCAGTAGGATTTGATGATTGTTTTTTTTTTTTTTTTTTTTTTTTGATTACATTGGTTTCTGTCATTATGTCTCCTTTTTCATTTCTGATTTTGTTAATTTCAATACTGTCTCTGTGCCATCAGGTTAGTCTGGATAAGGGAATTTCTATCTTGTTGATTTTGTCAAAGAATCAGTGCCTTGTTTTCTTGATTCATTGTATAGTTTTTTGTTTGTTTGTTTGGTTGGTTGGTTGATTTCAGCTCTGAGTTTGATTATTTCCTGCCATCTACTCCTCTTGGGTATATTTGCTTCTGTTTGCTCTAGAATTTTCAGATGTTCTGTCAAGCTGCTAGTATATACTCTCTCCAGTTTCTTTTAGGAGGTACTCAGAGCTATGAGTTTTCCACTTAACATGGTTTTTATTGTGTTCCATAAGTTTGGGTGTGTTGTAATTTTGTTTTCACTAAATTCTAAAAAGTCTTTAATTTCTTTCTTCATTTCCTCCTTGGCCAAGTTATAATTGAGGAAAGCATTGTTTAGCTTCCATGTGTATGTAGGCTTTCTGTTGTTTTTGTTGTTATTGAAGAACAGCCTTAGTCCATGGTGATCTGATAGGTTGCATCAGATTATTTCAATTTTTTGTATCTGTTGTGGCCTGTTTTGTGAACGATTATATGGTCAACTTTGTAGAAGGTGACATGAGGTGTGGAGAAGAAGGTATATTCTTTTGATTTAGGATGAAATGTTCTATAGATATCTGTTAAATCAATTTAGTTCATAACTTCTGTTAGGTTCACTGTGTCTCTGTTTAGATTCTGTATCCATGATCTGACCATTGATGAGAGTGGGGTACTTGACCTCTCCCTCCATTGTTGTGTGAGTTACAATGTGTGCTTTGAACTTTAGTAAAATTTCTTTTCCGACTTTGGTTGCCCTTGCAATTGGAGCATAGATGTTCAGAATTGGCAGTTTATATCGGTATATTTTTCCTTTGATGAATATGAAGTGTCCTTCCTTATCTTTTTTGAAAAACTTAGGCAGAAACTCGATTTTATTTGATATTAGAATGCCTACTTCATCTTATTTCTTGGGAACATTAGTCTGGGAAATTATTTTTCAGCTTTAAATTCTAAGGTAGTATCTGTCTTTGTCAGTGAGGTGCATATCCTGTATGCAGCAAAATCCTGGGTGCTGTTTACTTTTCGAGACTTTTAGACTATGTCCTTTTATTTGGGAACTGAGTCCACTGATGGTTGAAAACCACTCTGGAAATCATTTTGGTGGTTCCTCAGAAAACTGGATATAGTACTACCTGAGGACCCAGCAATAACACTCCTGGGCATATACCGAGAAGATGCTCCAACATGTAATAATGACACATGCTCCACTATTTTCGTAGCAGCCTTATTATAATAGCCAGTAGCTGGAAAGAACCCAGATGTCCCTCAACAGAGGAATGGATGCAGAAAATATGATGTAATTACACAATGGAGTACTATTCAGCTATTAAAAACAATGAATTTATAAAATTCTTAGGCAAATGGATAGAACTAGAAAATATCATCCTGAGTGAGGTAACTCAATCAGAAAAGAACACACATGGTATGCACTCACTTATAAGTGGATACTAGCCCTGAAGCTTGGAATATCCAAGATACAATTAACAGAGCCCATGAAGCTCAAAATAAGGAAGACAAAAATGCGGATACTTTGGTTCTTCTTAGAAGGGAGAACAAAATACCCATTGGTGGAGACAGAGAGACAAAGTGTGGAGCAGAGACTGAATGAAAGGTCACTGAGAGACTGCCCCATCTGTCTAACCATTCCCTATACTGTCACTAATCTCAGGTGCTACTGTGGATGCCAATAAGAGCTTGCTGACCAGAGCCTGGTATAGCTATCTCCTGAGAGTCTCTGTTAGTGCCTGTCAAATACTGAGGAGGATGCTCTCAGCCAACCATTGACTGATCACAGGGACTGCAGTAGTGGAGATAGAGTACGGACCGAAAGTACTGAAGGGTTTTGCAGCCCCATAGGAGGAACAATATGAACCAACCAGTACCCCCAGTGATCTTAAGGACTAAAGCACTAGCCCAAGAGTACATATGGAGAGAACCATTTTTCTAGCTGCATATTTAGCAGAGGATGGCTTTGTTGGTCATCAATGAGAGAAAAGGTCCTTAGTCCTGTGAAGGCTCGATGCCCCAGTGCTCAGGAATGCCAGGACCAGGGAGCTGGAGATTGAGTGGGATTATCATTTCAAAGTCTGCAGATGACCTCCAGAAAACAAAGGAGTCAATTTCATAATCCCGAAATAAAATAACATGGGAAAAGCTTAAAAGCCAGTGACTGGACAAGTTAGTCATTTGGAAGAGGTGTCCATCAGCCTCTGGTTCTATCTGTACCTTCAAAGTCTACTCAAGGCTGGACTAACCTGAAGGAGTAAACACAAATCTCAGGGAGCACACAGTGGTCATGGAATACTTTCACCAAAGATAGATTCAGACAGTCTATAACAATGACAAACAGAACTCACCTGTGGAATGGGAACACTCTGGCTGTACAGTCTTATTCTGACAAGGGCTCCAGAATTCAAGATTACGTACCGTAAAACTAGAGCAAATCTGTGTGCAGGACACTATTGGCTCATCAAGCCTGGGATACACCAGGGCATTCAGTAGGCACATATTTGTTTTAAGTAATCCCTACCGGAATGAGAAGACAGGATGTATATGCCAAGATCACCCCTCTAAAAAGAAGACCTGAGAATGTTAACTCATCACCTAATGTAGAAAAGGCTGTGCTTTCCCTTTTGACTTCCAGCTATGCATCTGTTTAAATAAGAGAATGAGAAAAGGCACAATGGGGAAATCCCAGCATCTTCAAGAAAACACCATTCTCTTCAACCACAGGAGAGTGGGTTAGGAATACCTCCCCCACCCACCTGCACAACTCTTCCAGGGAAAACAGAGGCTTTAGAATCTAAAGCACAGTCTCACATCTAACCAATGAGAAAGGCATTCTAAGTCAGATCATACCAGTCCACAGATACTAAATGATACAATCAGAAAACCTTTTGAGAAGCAATCGCCCTCCACCCTACTACCTACTCTCCCTCCCTTTCTTTTCTCAGACAGGGTCTTTTGTAGCTCAGGAGGGTCTTGAACTCTGGATCTTCCTGGTTCAGTGTTCCCAGTACCCAGCTTTGAAAGACATTTTTCAAACAATGTTTAACACTAGGTGTCAGACTCTAAACTTCTGAACTTCTAAGACTATCAGAAGCCAATTTAGAACTATATAAAAAAGGCACCACTGTGGGTGTGATTGGCAAACACATTCTTGCACATTTCTGCATTTTCTTAAACTTTATTTACATTATGCTCTACCCTTAAAGTTTCCTTCCAATTATCTGCAAGCTGGATAACTATCTCACTCTGTCTCTCAAAAATTCCCCCATGGACGGAAAAAGTTAAGTAAGGGCTGGACGGACATTTCTGGGGTTGTCTGATTTTGTCCCTAAAAGACACCCAGTGCCCCTGGACCCCTTGGGGCAGGCAGAGCAAAAGCTCTTCAGAATAGCTTGGCTGCCTGGAAGCTACTGCAGGTCTCTTTTTCTGCGCTGTCTAGCAGGGTCACCGGTTTTATCTGGGGAAACTCAACTCTTAACTTTAGTTTGGCCACCAGCTGCCCCTTGCCCAGCACCTTCCTGGACCCCATGGCCAGGGTTCCCAGCTCACCTGACCACATTGGGGTGCTCCAGGTGCCTCAGCATCGCCACCTCGCGGATGGTGGAAAGCTGCATGCCCTCCTCACTGGTCTGCACTCAAATGTGCTTCACTTTCACGAAGAGGCAGCCTTTCTTCAAGTCGTGGGCCTTGAACACCTTCTCATAGGCGCCTTAGTAGATCTCCATCACGCACTTATACTGCTGATCAGCGCGACTCAAGCTGTCCTTCTCCATGCTGGCTGCAGGCTGATGGCGTTATACAGTGGAACAGGGGTGCGCACTCGCTACCTTACAGGCCTCCGGGAGGCACGGAGTTGGACTCGCGCTCGCCAGGCTAGAAGGACAGACTTCAAGCACAGCAGCCTTGAAACTCCGCCTATCCAAGTCACCATGCAGCGCTGCGCCATGCCATCACTGCAGGAGAACTCCGATCCCTCCTCTTCCCCCTCCTCAGTGATTACAGAGTCCGCCCACAATCTCTGCACCTAGGAGGAGGAGACAGGTGGACAAGGAGAAAGTGTGATCAGACTGCTGGGGAGACTTCCACCAGGTTCCACCAGCTCCCCTCCTCCTCCCCTCTACTCGCCCTGGCTGCCTAATCCCGCCGGGTTTCTCGGAGAAAAACCAAGTTACTTCTTCCCCAGCAGGGCTCATGCAGTCTTAGCGAGGAAAAGGTTATTGGGGTACCTCGGGTATGAGCGCTGCGCGGGAAGCAGCTGGAGGCGACCAGGCGTGCAGAGCAGCTCAGAGTGTGCCTGGGGCGCGGGGGAGGGGAGGAGCCGGGCGCTTCAATGTCATGGCTCAATATTTATACCTATATCGTTGTTCTCAGCTGCCCTCCCTGACTAATCGTGCGGGGTATGGGGCGACCTGGGGTAATTCTGAAGCTGGCATGAAAGCACCAGGGTTCACAGGTGTGGGGCCACAGAACGGGGTTGGGGCTCCTAGGACCCTGTAACCCCATGCTGCCAGTATGCCAGTGGGGGTGGTCAGACATCTGCTTGGAGATTGTTTCCTTTCTTTCCAGGTTCAGTTTTTCTACAGGGAGACATTTGAAAGGGACTAGCTCTCACAAATGGTCTTTGGGGTATGGCAAGCTTAGTGGGAGACGAAATTCTCCTCCAACTCAGAGACATAACTGGTGGATACTCAGGGAGGACAGACCATCTGGTAGGGGAGGGCTGGGGCTACTAGAGGTAGGCGAGTGAGGGGTCAGGAAGGGGAGAAGTGTCCTGCCTCCCTCCCCCGCACACACACTAAGATCCCAAGGGTGTAGGAAAGGCAGGTCCATCACACTTTCGCTCATCCTGTCCTGAAAAAGTAACTTCTGGACTTTTCTAGCTAACTGGGACTGGCCCTTAAGTTTTCAACCAGTGCAAAAGCAACTGCCCTTATGATAGTGGGGGTCGGGGGCAATAAACATAGGTCTCCCAGAGGGGAGATGGGGCAGTCCTTGTGTAGTGACTTCCAAGAGTCACAACTGTATTGCTCTAAAGCTTCTTAGGAAATGAATATTCATTTGGGGTTCATAAGAAATCAGGAAACCGAGAGCTATCTGCCTCTCATTTCCTTGAAATACAGCATTGGTGATAACTGTAAAGCAGAAATACTGACTTTCCAGAAAAGGGCTTCCCAACTACCCGTGTTGAGATTTCCCAGGCATGTTGAGACATGGCTTTCTTTTTAGGCAATATTAGTGTGACTACACATTTGGAGCCCTTTTGTGTTTTGTTTATTTGTTTGAATTTGGAGCTTTGCTATTTTTAATTTTTTTTATTATATGTATGTTTGGCCTGCTGCAACCCGCACCTGGTACCAGCAAAACCGGCAAAAAGCAAGCAAGCCAGGCACATGGGGCAGGCCCCCATTGCCACCCAGCGGGTCTCTAGAAACCGCACCATGACCACAACTGTGCACCAAATGCATGCAATTCCTCCAGCAGCCAGAAGAGGGCATGGTGTTCAACCAAGAGACTCATTAATAGGATTGTTAGATGCCTACTGGGTCCTCTGGTGGATAGACAAATTCTTTTTTTTTTTTGAATTTCTGTGCCTTTATTACTTTTTTAAAATATTTTTTATTACATCTTTTCCTCAATTACATTTCCAATGCTATCCCAAAAGTCCCCCATACCCTCCCCCCCCCCACTTCCCTACCCACCCATTCCCAAGTTTTTTGGGGGTTTTTTGGGGTTTTTTTTTTGTTTGTTTGTTTTGTTTTTTTTTGCCCTGGCATTCCCCTGTACTGGGGCATATAAAGTTTGCATGTCCAAGAGGCCTCTCTTTCCAGTGATGGACGACTAGGCCGTCTTTTGATACATATTAAGCTAGAGCCAAGAGCTCCGGGGTACTGGTTAGTTCATAATGTTGTTCCACCCATAGGGTTGCGGATCCCTTCAGCTCCTTGGGTACTTTCTCCAGCTCCTCCATTGGAGGCCCTGTGATCCATCCACTAGCTGACTGTGAGCATCCACTTCTGTGTTTGCCAGGCCCCGGCATAGTCTCACAAGAGACAGCTATATCTGCGTCCTTTCAGCAAAATCTTGCTAGTGTATGCAATGGTGTCAGCGTTTGGAAGCTGATTATGGGGTGGATCCCTGGATATGGTAGTCTCTAGATGGTCCATCCTTTTGTCACAGCTCCAAACTTTGTCTCTGTAACTTCTTCCATGGGTGTTCTGTTCCCAATTCTAAGGAGGGGCATAGTGTCCACACTTCAGTGTTCATTCTTCTTGAGTTTCATGTGTTTATCAAACTGTATCTTATATCTTGGGTATCCTAAGTTTTGGGCTAATATCCACTTATCAGTGAGTACATATTGTGTGAGTTCCTTTGTGATTGTGTTACCTCACTCAGGATGATGCCCTCCAGGTCCATCCACTTGGCTAGGAATTTCATAAATTCATTCTTTTTAATAGCTGAGTAGTAGTACTCCATTGTGTAAATGTACCACATTTTCTGTATCCATTCCTCTGTTGAGGGGCATCTGGGTTCTTTCCAGCTTCTGGCTATTATAAATAAGGCTGTTATGAACATAGTGGAGCATGTGTCCTTCTTACCAGTTGGAACATCTTCTGGATATATGCCCAGGAGTAGGTATTGCTGGATCCTCCAGTAGTACTATGTCCAATTTTCTAAGGAATAGCCAGACTGATTTCCAGAGTGGTTGTAAAAGCTTGCAATCCCACCAACAATGGAGGAGTGTTCAACTTTCTCCACATCCTCGCCAGCATCTGCTGTCACCTGAATTTTTGATCCTAGACATTCTGACTGGTGTGAGGTGGAATCTCAGGGTTGTTTTGAGTTGCATTTCCCTGATGATTAAGGATGTTGAACATTTTTTCAGGTGCTTCTCTGCCATTCGGTATTCCTCAGGTGAGAATTCTTTTTTTTTTTTTTTTTTGAATGAAACACCACCATAGGCTTTTAATTTCAACAGCTATTGAGTCCATATATAGAAGGCATATAAGAAATACTTAGCACATGGATATTATAGACTATTATGAGAGCCCCATGACTCTGGAAATAGTCTTCCCAGCTATGCATGATCCAGAGACTACGTTTTATTTTTTTAATTTTTAATATTTTTATTACATATTTTCCTCAGTTACATTTCCAATGCTATCCCAAAAGTCCCCCATAGCGCCCCCCACTTCGCTACCCACCCATTCCCATTCTTTTGGCCCTGTCATTCCCCTATATTGGGGCATATAAAGTTTGCAAGTCCAATGGGCCTCTCTTTCCAGTGATGGCCGACTAGGCCATCTTTTGATACATATGCAGCTAGAGACAAGAGCTCCGGGGTTCTGGTTAGTACATCATGTTGTTCCAACAATAGGGTTGCAGATCCCTTTAGCTCCTTGGGTACTTTCTCTAGCTTCTCCATTGGGAGCCCTGTGATACATCCAATAGCTGACTGTGAACATCCACTCCTATGTTTGCTAGGCCCCGGCATCGTCTCACAAGAGACAGCTATATTTGGGTCCTTTCAGCAAAATCTTGCTAGTGTATGCAATGGTGTCAGCGTTTAGAAGCTGCTTATGGGATGGATCCCTGGATACGGCAGTCTCTAAATGGTCCATCCTTTCATCACAGCTACGAACTTTGTCTCTGTAACTCCTTCCCTGGGTGTTTTGTTCCCAATTCTAAGAAGGGGCACAGTGTCCACACTTTGGTCTTCATTCTTCTTGAGTTTCATGCGTTTAGTAAATTGTATCTTATATCTTGGGTATCCTAAGTTTTGGGCTAATATCCACTTATCAGTGAATACATATTGTGTGAGTTCTTTTGTGATTGTGTTACTTCACTCAAGATGATGCCCTCCAGGTCCATCCATTTGGCTAGGAATTTCATAAATTCATTCTTTTTAATAGCTGAATAGTACTCCATTGTGTAAATGTACCATAATTTCTGTATCCATTCCTCTGTTGAGGGACATCTGGGTTCTTTCCAGCTTCTGGCTATTATAAATAGGGCTGCTATGAACATAGTGGAGCATGTGTCCTTTTTACCGGTTGGGACATCTTCTGGATATATGCCCAGGAGAGGTATTGCTGGATCCTCCAGTAGTACTATGTCCAATTTTCTGAGGAACCGCCAGACTGATTTCCAGAGTGGTTGTACAAGCTTGCAATCCCACCAACAATGGAGGAGTGTTCCTCTTTCTCCACATCTTCGCCAGCATCTGCTGTCACCTGAATTTTTGATCTTAGCCATTCTGACTGGTGTGAGGTGGAATCTCAGGGTTGTTTTGATTTGCATTTCCCTGATGATTAAGGATGTTGAAGATTTTTTCAGGTGCTTCTCTGCCATTCGGTATTCCTCAGGTGGGAATTCTTTGTTCAGTTCTGAGCCCCATTTTTAATGGGGTTATTTGACTTTCTGGAGTCCACCTTCTTGAGTTTTTTATATATATTGGATAATAGTCCCTTATCTGATTTAGGATAGGTGAAGATCCTTTCCCAATCTGTTGGTGGTTTTTTTTTGTCTTATTGATGGTGTCTTTAGCCTTGCAGAAGCTTTGCTGTTTCATGAGGTCCCACTTGTCAATTCTCAATCTTACAGCACAAGCCATTACTGTTCTATTCAAGAATTTTTCCCCTGTGCCCATATCTTCAAGGCTTTTCCCCACTTTCTCCTCTGTAAGTTTCAGTGTCTCTGGTTTTATGTGAAGTTCCTTGATCCACTTAGACTTGACCTTAGTACAAGGAGATAGGAATGGATCGATTCGCATTCTTCTACATGTTAACAACCAGTTGTGCCAGCACCATTTGTTGAAAATGCTGTCTTTCTTCCACTGGATGTTTTTAGCTCCCTTGTCAAAGATCAAGTGACCGTAGGTGTGTGGGTTCATTTCTGGGTCTTCAATTCTATTCCATTGGTCTATTTGTCTGTCACTATACCAGTACCATGCAGTTTTTATCACAATTGCTCTGTAGTAGAGCTTTAGGTCCGGCATGGTGATTCCACCAGAGGTTCTTTTATCCTTGAGAAGAGTTTTTGCTATCCTAGGTTTTTTGTTATTCCAGATGAATTTGCAGATTGCACTTTCTAATTCGTTGAAGAATTGATTTGGAATTTTGATGGGGATTGCATTGAATCTGTAGATTGCTTTTGGCAAGATAGCCATTTTTACAATGTTGATCCTGCCAATCCATGAGCATGGGAGATCTTTCCATCTTCTGAGATCTTCTATAATTTCTTTCTTCAGAGACTTGAAGTTTTTATTATACAGATCTTTCACTTCCTTAGTTAGAGTCACGCCAAGATATTTTATATTATTTGTGTCTATTGAGAAGGGTGTTGTTTCCCTAATTTCTTTCTCAGTCTGTTTATTCTTTGTGTAGAGAAAGGCCATTGATTTGTTTGAGTTAATTTTATATCCAGCTACTTCACCGAAGCTGTTTATCAGGCTTAGGAGTTCTCTGGTGGAATTTTTAGGGTCACTTATATATACTATCATATCATCTGCAAAAAGTGATATTTTGACTTCATCTTTTCCAATTTGTATCCCTTTGATCTCCTTTTGTTGTCGAATTGCTCTGGCTAGGACTTCAAGTACAATGTTGAATAGGTATGGAGAAAGTGGACAGC
The DNA here is from genome assembly GCF_978045245.1 of Mus caroli. Taxonomy (NCBI): domain Eukaryota; kingdom Metazoa; phylum Chordata; class Mammalia; order Rodentia; family Muridae; genus Mus; species Mus caroli. The sequence continues at coordinate 36,809,641 of NW_028227267.1, read as the reverse complement.
CTTGTCTAGTCCCTGATTTTGGAGGGATTGCTTCAAGCTTCTCACCATTTACTTTGATGTTGGCTACTGGTTTGCTGTAGATTGCTTTTATCATGTTTAGGTATGGGCCTTGAATTCCTGATCTTTCCAAGACTTTTATCATGAATGGGTGTTGGATCTTGTCAAATGCTTTTTCCGCATCTAACGAGATGACCATGTGGTTTTTGTCTTTGAGTTTGTTTATATACTGGATTATGTTGATGGATTTCCGTATATTGAACCATCCCTGCATCCCTGGGATGAAACCTACTTGGTCAGGATGGATGATTGTTTTGATGTGTTCTTGGATTCGGTTAGCAAGAACTTTATTGAGGATTTTTGCATCAATATTCATAAGGGATATTGGTCTGAAGTTTTCTATCTTTGTTGGGTCTTTTTGTGGTTTAGGTATCAGAGTAATTGTGGCTTCATAGAATGAGTTGGGTAGAGTACCTTCTGTTTCTATTTTGTGGAATAGTTTGTGAAGAACTGGGATTAGATCTTCTTTGAAGGTCTGATAGAACTCTGCACTAAACCCATCTGGTTCTGGGCTTTTTTTAGTTGGGAGACTATTAATGACTGCTTCTATTTCTTTGGGGGATATAGGGCTGTTTAGATCATTAACCTGATCTTGATTCAACTTTGGTACCTGGTATCTGTCTAGGAACTTCTCCATTTCATCCAGGTTCTCCAGTTTTGTTGAGTATAGCCTTTGGTAGAAGGATCTGATGGTGTTTTGGATGTCTTCAGGATCTGTTGTTATGTCTCCTTTTTCATTTCTGATTTTGTTAATTAGGATGCTTTCCCTGTGCCCTCTAGTGAGTCTGGCTAAGGGTTTATCTATCTTGTTGATTTTCTCAAAGAACCAGCTCCTTGATTGGTTGATTCTTTGAATAGTTCTTCTTGTTTCCACTTGGTTGATTTCTCCCCTGAGTTTGATTATTTCCTGCCGTCTACTCCTCTTGGGTGAATTTGCTTCCTTTTGTTCTAGTGCTTTTAGGTATGTTGTCAAGCTGCTAATGTGTGCTCTCTCTAGTTTCCTTTTGGAGGCACTCAGAGCTATGAGTTTTCCTCTTAGAAATGCTTTCATTGCATCCCATAAGTTTGGGTATGTTGTAGCTTCATTTTCATTGAACTCTAAAAAGTCCTTAATTTCTTTCTTTATTCCTTCCTTGACCAAGGTATCATTGAGAATTGTGTTGTTCAGTTTCCACGTGAAGGTTGGCTTTCTATTATTTATTTTGTTATTGAAGATCAGCCTTAGTCCATGGTGATCTGATAGGATGCATGGGACAATTTCAATATTTTTGTATCTGTTGAGGCCTGTTTTGTGACCAATTATGTGGTCAATTTTGGAGAAAGTACCATGAGGTGCTGAGAAGAAGGTATATCCTTTTGTTTTAGGATAGAATGTTCTGTAGATATCTGCCAGATCCATTTGATTCAAAGCTTCTGTTAATTTCACTGTGTCCCTGTTTAGTTTCTGTTTCCATGATCTGTCCATTGGTGAAAGTGGTGTGTTGAAGTCTCCCACTATTATTGTATGAGGTGCAATGTGTGCTTTGAGATTTACTAAAGTTTCTTTAATGAATGTGGCTGCCTTTGTATTTGGAGCATAGATATTCAGGATTGATAGTTCCTCTTGGAGGATTTTACCTTTGATGAGTATGAAGTGTCCCTCCCTGTCTTTTTTAATGACTTTGGGTTGGAAGTCCATCTTATCAGATATTAGAATGGCTACTCCAGCTTGTTTCTTCATACCATTTGCTTGGAAAATTGTTTTCCAGCCTTTCATTCTGAGGTAGTGTCTATCTTTTTCTCTGAGATGAGTTTCCTGTAAGCAGCAAAATGTTGGGTCTTGTTTGTGTAGCCAGTTTGTTAGTCTATGTCTTTTTATCGGGGAGTTGAGTCCATTGATATTAAGAGATATTAAGGAAAAGTAATTGTTGTTTCCTGTTATTTTTGTTGTTAAAGTTGGCATTCTGTTCTTGTGGCTGTCTTCTTTTAGGTTTATTGAGGGATTACCTTCTTGTTGTTTCTAGGGCGTGGTTCCTGTCCTTGTATTGGTTTTTTTCTGTTATTATCCTTTGAAGGGCTGGATTCGTGGAGAGATAATGTGTGAATTTGGTTTTGTCGTGGAATACTTTGGTTTCTCCATCTATGTTAATTGAGAGTTTGGCTGGGTATAGTAGCCTGGGCTGGAGTTTGTGTTCTTTTAGTGTCTGTATAACATCCGTCCAGGATCTTCTGGCTTTCATAGTCTCTGTGAGAAATCTGGTGTAATTCTGATAGGCTTGCCTTTATATGTTACTTGGCCTTTTTCTCTTACTGCTTTTAGTATTCTGTCTTTATTTAGAGCATTTGTTGTTCTGATTATTATGTGTCGGGAGGTATTTCTTTTCTGGTCCAGTCTATTTGGAGTTCTGTAGGCTTCTTGTATGTTCATGGGCATCTCTTTCTTTAGATTTGGGAAGTTTTCTTCTATAATTTTGTTGAAGATGTTTGCTGGTCCTTTGAGTTGAAAATCTTCATTCTCATCCACTCCTATTATCCGTAGGTTTGGTCTTCTCATTGTGTCCTGTATTTCTTGGATGTTTTGAGTTAGGATCTTTTTGCATTTTACATTTTCCTTGATTGTTGTGCCGATGTTCTCTATGGAATCTTCTGCACCTGAGATTCTCTCTTCCATCTCTTGTATTCTGTTGCTGATGCTCGTATCTATGGTTCCAGATTTCTTTCCTATGTTTTCTATCTCCAGTGTTGCCTCATTTGGGGTTTTCTTTATTGTGTCTACTTCCCTTTTTAGGTCTAGTATGGTTTTGTTCATTTCCATCATCTGTTTGGATGTGTTTTCCTGTTTTTCTGTAAGGACTTCTACCTGTTTGATTATGTTATCCTGTTTTTCTTTAAGGATTTGTAACTCTTTAGCAGTGTTCTCCTGCAATTCTTTAAGGGATTTTTGTGCTTCCTCTTTACTGTCTTCTACCTGTTTACCAGTGTTCCTTTGTATTTCTTTAAGTGTGTTATTAAAGTCCTTCTTGAAGTCCTCTACCATCATCATGAGATATGCTTTTAGATCCGTGTCTAGCTTTTCTGGTGTGTTGGGGTGCCCTGGACTGGGCGAGGTGGGAGTGCTGGGTTCTGATGATGGTGAGTGGTCTTGGTTTCTGTTAGTAAGATTATTACGTTTACCTTTCGCCATCTGGTAATCTCTGGGGTTAGTTGTTGCCGTTGTCACTGTTTAAAGATTGGAGCAGAAGCTATGTTCCACTCACCAGCAGTCTCAAAATCCTGTGTCAGGGGTCGTGGGTAGCTGGCTGGTGTCAGCCGACCCTGCGCTCTAGCTACCCTGGTGCTGGTCCAGCCGGAAGAGGCCTGTGGTCCTACTCAGGCCGGTTTTCTGCTTCCCTAACTAATGCAGTCTCAGGTCCTGCACGCAATTGGATTGGAGCAGAAGCTGTGTTCCACTCACCAGAAGTCTTAAGATCCTGTGGCGGGTGTTGTGGGTAGCTGGCAAGTGTCAGCCGACCCTGCACCCTAGCTACCCAGGCGCTTTTCTGACTGGAGAGGCGTGTGGCCCTACTGAGGCCGGATTTCTGCCTCCCCACCCAAAGCAGTCTCAGGTCCCGAGTGATTGGACTGGAGCAGAAGCTGTGTTCCACTCACCAGCAGTCTCAAAATCCTGTGGCGGGGGTCCTGGGTAGCTGGCGGGTGTCAGCCGACCCTGCGCTCTAGCTACCCCTGTACTGGTTTGGCCGGAAGAGGCCTGTGGCCCTACTCAGGCTGGTTTTCTGCTTCCCTAACTAATGCAGTCTCAGGTCCCGCATGCAATTGGATTGGAGCAGAAGCTGTGTTCCACTCACCAGAAGTCTTAAGATCCTGTGGCGGGTGTTGTGGGTAGCTGGCGAGTGTCAGCCAACCCTGCGCCCTAGCTACCCTGGCGCTTTACTGACCGGAGAGGCTTGTGGCCCTACTGAGGCCAGATTTCTGCCAAGATTATTTTCTTTTACTTTTTCTTTTAAGAAAAAAAAAAAAACATTTCTTTAAAGTATGTGAGTACACTATTCCTCTCTTCAGAAACTCCAGAAGAGGTCTTCAGATCCTTCTGAAGACGGTTGTAAGCAACCATGTTTTTGCTGGGAATTCAACTCTGGAAGCCAAGAAGACCAGACACTGTTGCTAAATGCTGAGCTACATCTTCAGCCTTTTATTTTTCAATTAAATGTTTTTTTTTAAATTCTGGCTCTGTACTATCCTGTGAGGTCTCTGTTTTTATCATTAGCTTGTAAAGTAAACATGTTTCTTCAATGAAATACACTTGTATGTGTGAATACAAGTGCTTGTATTCGTTCAGAAATGTAGGAATATGTGTGTCTGGATCTCTGTCTCTCTCGTCTCTTTCTGTATCTCTGCCTAGGTCTGTGTGTGGGTGTGTCTTCTCTGTCTCTGTGTCTCTGTCTCTCTCTGTCTCTGTCTCTCTCTGTCTCTCTCTGTGTCTCTGTCTCTGTCTCTGTCTCTCTCTCTCTCTGTCTCTCTCTGTCTCTCTCTGTCTCTCTCTGTCTCTCAGTGTGTATGTGTGTGCAGGTTTGTCCTGGCCTGGCTGAAAAGATGCAGAGTCCTTTCGCTGTCTCTGAGATGAGGTATTAGCACAGGATGGCAGTACCTAAGGAGCCATAAGCACAGCGGGGCTATTGATTTTTTTTTTTCCTTCCTGAATATCCTTTTAGAGTTCAGTCCTTACACTTGGAAAGATTTGCATGAAGCACACTCTTACTGATTACAGTATCCTTTCAATGTGCATGGATTTCCTGTGAGATGGTTTCTCTGGGGATTCCCCCATATAGGGGTTCACAAGGAGAGCCAAGAAGGATTCTGCACTCCAGAAATAAGAAGTGCCTTCACTTCAACATTTGCTAGGCTCTCTAGAAGGCCTCTGTTCAATGTTAGATTCAGATACTGATACACACTTATTTTTCAATAGAAAGTATTTAGACTATTGGAGAAATGTGGTGTTTTACTTTAACTCCAGCACAGTTTCTAGTTCACAGTTCAGTGTCAAGCAATTTTTTACATTTGAGAAAATCATCCAGGCCCAGGTGCTCTCTGCCCCTTCTCCTGTAGGGATACAGGAAAGATCTCAGATGAAAGATCATACTGGATTGTCCTGCTGAGTAAAGCTGGGGTTTGCTGGATCGCTGACATGGCAAGATCTCAACAGGCTTTTTTTCTCTTCGTCCCATAGGTCTGAAATATTCTGCAGAAGCTCAAACAGATCAGAGACCAGGTCAAGATCTTGCTCCGACACAACTGTTCACCAGGAGCACTGGGTGTGCAAAGCAAATTAACCACATCTAATCCTTGTAACCATGGCAACCTTGGGCTGCATTTTCTTCTATTTTGGTTAGCTATGGGTAATGAGGCCTTTATTTTGTCTAGCCTCTGTCCAGCAAGACTGCCTGTTTGGAAGGCTTCAGAGAAGTGCTGACATACATCAAGATCTGCTGGATATCCAGCAGGACTCTGTCAATGACAATTTTAGATGATCCTGTTGGGTCATAAAGAATTATTTCATGGTGACCATTCATTTGAATTTGAAAAACTTTGAGGTATCATCTGTAACATCTCTCATGTTAGCCTTGGAAGGATTAGTCCATCAGCAGAACACCCACCCCAATGAGGCACGCATATATTCATCTTCAACAGATTATTACCATCAGTGACTTCCTTTGCACTATTTTACCAAGGCCAGGAACAGCCTGTGGGTCTGTGCTGAACATCTGCAGCAAGAGAATAATGCTTAGCTTAATTATTGTGTTTGGTTTTTGGTTAGAGTTTTGATTTCTTTGGGTCTTTGGTTTTCCTATGTTTTCATTTGAAGTTTCATTATATATTCATTATATTTTTGTTAATGTAATTAATTTGTGTTTTTGCTAAGTCTATATAGTGTATAAACTGACTCCCCACTTTAAGATGTTATTGAATAAAATTAGTGAATTATGAATAAAACATCATCCCTAATTATTTCTATCATAAGGACATTCTGCATTTATGTGTGGTTCATAAATAGTTCTGTAACACTAGAAGTTTCAGGAGGAATGGGACTCTTCAAGTATCATGTTGTTTAGGCTTCATAAGTAGTGCCCAGCCAGCCAGAGCTCCAGAGAAAATTGAGCTTCTGATGTGGATAATGTGTCAAACTATGTGGATCCCAATGTCAGGATGAAAAAAAGGATCCATGCTCTATCTTTATAGTCATAAATTTAGCTAAAGTTATAATGTACTCTCCTGTGGATGACCACATCGATTAAACAAATGAGAAATACAACAGTATTTCTCTAATACATCTAAAAATCTCTCCATAGGAACATGGCCTGTGGTCATTTAGAACAGAATAGGGTTCTCCCTGCTAATGAGGTACCTAGAAGATGGTAGGGTTCAGTCAATAAGCTTCCCTTCCTGGACATTCCTTCCTCAGAAGGTACTTACCTTCTAGTCTAACCTCAAGACGTGTTATGCTTTCATTTCCATGAAAAACAATCAATAAACAGTTTAGAACCAAGGACTGTCTCTCTCAGCAAACCAACTGTGGGTTATACGGAGAAAAAGCCTTTGCCTACAGAGCCTTGCCATCTAAGTCTCCAACAGAAGGCCCCTCAATACTCATGGACTAGCCACCTCTGAGCCAACCCAGAATTCCCCATTCCCTGTTTTCCAGGCTAGTTCTCAGTCTGCTGACCTCCTCCATGCTCAGCTCCTCTGTGACTTCTAGCAGTACCTGCATGTCCAAGATTCTGAGAACCCCTTGCCCTGGTCTCTTTGCAGGCCAGCAGGCTCAAACCTGCTGTGAACTCCCTGTAACCCAGCACTGTCTGTATGTCCAGGATTTCCTGGGTCCCTCTCCACAACTCCTAAACATAGGCCAATGGAACTCAGAACCTCCATTCTCAACTCTTGCCTGTGGTTTCCATTGTCAAATGGACTCCAAGGAGTCAGGGAACCCCAGCTTCTACCTCCCATGCCCAAAGGTACATTCTTCTACCCCCAAGTTGTGTAATTGCATTTCCATCCAGGTCAATATCAGACAGTGGGCTTAGGATAAATACAATCTACCATGTCTGCATTTGGTCTGCCCAGTGGGTTTCCCACACCTGTGCCTCAGGGCAGAAAGCAAAACCACACTAAGACAAAGAAGTAGTATAGAGGTGGGATAACTGACTGAAGACTTTTGAAAGGCCATGTGGAAACCTACAATTGAAGAAGCTTTATAAAACACAAACCCATATAAAGGAGGTTTAAATGAAAATACCCTATTATGCTCTGACAATTCCTCCCTGAACATAATATACTTCCCAATGAAAAGCCCAGGTCCAAGTTTGAGTTATCTTGTTTGGATTTGCTCATCACTGAGTCTCATACACACTCCCCAATCATTAAAGACTGCTGCCATTGCTCTTCCTTCCTTTTTGGAAGTCAATGGTAAGACCACATTGCTGAAGAAGATGGTATCTGGCACAGCCATCAATTCAGGCATCTATCGCATTATTTTCTGTATGTTGAGAACTTATCTATTACTCTTTAGCAGTTCCTTGGAGATATTTGACCCATTGCAACCCACCAAATGTCTATAGAAGAGGTAATCTCTTGGTAGCCTAGATTGCAACTCCCAGACCACCATCACCCTCCCAACATCTGTCCTAAGATCTGGCAATTGATATTCTAATTTCAGCTTCTCTAAATGGGCTAAACTGGAGAGGGAGCCCAGGGCCTCAGGCACACCAAGCAACAAACACTACAGGAAAATACACCTCACTTCACCACAGCACACTGCACCACAGGGCACTACAGTATACTACACTAGAGAAACCCAGATCTCCTGTTTCCCTGAGATCAACTTTGGCTGTCTACTGTGGGAACATGTCTTCTTTATATATCTGCAGTGGATATAGGAAAATATGTTTTAACCAAGATCACTTTGGTGTTTGTCTAGCAAAAGTGTTGGCAATGTTAAAGATTTTCTAATTGGCATACATCTTTATCCTCTGTGAAGATTCAATACAAGAACACAATGTACAACTATCAAATCACTTATCATTTCTTTTCATTGGGAGCTTTCAACTCCCATTTTCATTTTGACCTAATATTTTCTTGTTGGTTGGTATTGTGGTAGAAGCTGTTCCACACTCTTTAATTTTCTTCTCCTAGGTATAATGACCATTACCATACAACCCTGAAAATATTCATCTCATCAGATAGATTTAAAGTTGCTAAATACTCTTTTGCAAACAAATTATGGTTGAATTTTAAAGTACTTTCATCAAAATAGTCAGAATATAAAACCTCTTGACTAGTTTCTGGTTTATTTTAAAGGAACAGCTTACCTGTAACATAGAAATGTTTTTCTTAAACAAGGACTTGCTGTAACCAAGTCTGTGAAGATTAGCTTTAATTGTCAGTTGGAAACAACCTGGAGTCAATCTCAGAGGAGAGTCTCAACAAGGGATTTTTCCATGGGTGGCCTATGGGCATATCTTTGGGGTTGGTTCTCTTAGTCAAATTAAATGATATCAAAAACCACAGCCCACTGTCAGAGGCAATATTCCCTAGACAGGGAGGAGGCCCTGAAATGCATAAAGGTGGAGAATTGAGCTGAACACAAGTAAGCACTCAAGCGAGCTAGTGAGCATATCTGTGTTCATTTGTCTCTGCATTGCAATGTCAGTGTGATGTGACCAGTACTCTCAAGCACCAGCTGTCACGACTTCCTGCAATGCTGGGCAGTCACATGAAACTGTAAGCTAAACAAACTGTTTCTCTCCTAAGGTGCTTTTTCTGAAGCGTCTTTTCATTTGTCCACCCTGTCATATCTTCTCATTTGGAGGCTTGGAACTCTTTTTACTTTATTTCTCCATCAAATGTAATATGTTTCTGGGAACTGAAATTTCCCTTCTACAACGTTAAGTACTAGAATTAATTTCTTTTTCTTATTGTAATTTGACATTTGTTATCTAACAATCCCCATCTCCTTCCTTCTACTCAGGTCTCTGCAAGAACTATCTCATCTACTCTGCAATCACACCATGCATCATACTTCCTTGATCTACTCCCCACCCTAACTATGTGCAAATCACATCATAAGCATAGCTCATCTTTTTTGGACCAATTAGATCCTAAGAATATATACAATGAGGGCAATATATGGAGGACAGTAAAAGACAGTTTAAGAGAGGAAGAGTCAAAAAAATGGCCCAGATAATTAACACAGTCTGGAGGGAATAGGACAGAGAGGAACAGAACAGGACACTTAATGTTCTTTTCTTGTCTGGACATTTCACACATGTGTGTATCCCTCACAGTCAACATGTTCACATATACTATATATATCACACAAACACATGTACACACACACTAACACACATGTATCCTGAAACACACACACACAATTTTGGAAATTGAGGATGAGCTGTGCTGAGTCACATGCAGGTACTGACAGTTTTCCCTAAAAAAACAGCACACTCTTTCACATCAAATCACTGGGTCCATGGGGAACCGGTCCTAGTACATTGACTGTAATATAATTCTGCCTGTGAACAGGTTCTCAGAAATAGTAAGCTAAAGTGCTTTGTCAAAGGCTACTGGCCCATACAAAAAACAACCCAAATCTGTAGTTTACAAATGGAGAGCAGGACTCTGTTGCGTTTTGGGGTGGATATATTTCTTTACATTCCCAAATTTTTCATTAATTTCCAACAAACAGTTGGAGCCTATTTGATATTGTAAGAAAAAACTCAGGGAAATAATATACACAATAACTAGGTGAGCTGTCAAAATAAACCATACAATGTTAAGTGGACCAAAGTGATAATATTAAAAAGTTTATTAAATGAAAAACAAAGTAATGGAGTACAATGAAGGCTTTAAAAAACTTCCACATGCCTTTGGCGTATTAAAATATTTTTGCTATTTTATTATTTAGTTTAAAAGACTTGAAAGCAGATGAAATACATGAAAATTATTTGAAATCCCTGCCTAGCAAATGCAGTTTGCCAGCAGCACTCAGAGGTGTTAGAAGAAAAGAGAAAGGAACCTCTCCTTGTGACATATGCATGGCATAATGGGAGGGGCTTCCATTCTCTACTTTATACTGGAAGGCACCCCAGAGGGCTGTGCAGCACTCACAAACAAGGCATTGTTATCTGGGAGGGAAGGGACCCTGGACTCTCCATTGGTTGGAGAACACCCAAGCTCTAGTTTTCTAGATACTCTGTGTGGACAGGCTAATGTCACTGAAGAACCTTGATTACATGTCCTTTGAACCACTTTCTCTTCCTTCCTATAGTCAGAGTCTTCCCAGCCTTCCAATAGTTCAGTGACTGTTAGAACATAAACATGTGTTCTGGGCTTCCAGTGTTGAGTCTGCTCAAATATTCCCAGGACTCTGCCTAATTTTTCTTTACCTCCAGCCTCTTATAAACCTCCCTCACAGCAGCACAGCCAGGCTCCTACTCTGTCTCCAACCCTCCTCCTGGGACAATCCATTGCTCTGGGTACTACTGCTACTCACCAAAGGCACCTCTTCCTCCTGCTTGCTGTGGAAGCACAGGCAGGCTGTTCATTATTGAAGCCCTTGAGGGTATATTCAGTGTCTGTTTGGTCTTGAACTTCATCCTAGACCTGGGCTCTTGCTGCTTATGCTCAGGACTCCAGTGTGGGGACCAGGCCTATGCCACCTCACCAGGAAGTAGTGCCAAAGAAATCACAGTGCTCTGGTGCCACTGGGAGGAGCATAGGCAGTGCTAACAAGGATGGCAAGGATGAGCTCTTCCAGGGATGAGGGGCTGAACACAGGCTACTGCAGTCAGGGAGAGATGGTGGAAGCACCACCTCTGCTCCAGCACCTGCTGCTCTATTTGGAGCCCACAGCTCCTCTTAACCACTCCTTGCTGCACCCACCTCCCTGGCCAAGGGAAGAACTAGGCTGCTAGGTCAAGCAAAACAGAGATAATTAGAAGCAGAAGTGTGGACCATGCAGAGAAGCAGAACAAGTTAGGATTTTTAAATCCTGTAAATTTTATATGAGTGATAAAGCTAGTATAAAAAAATAACTCCTTAAAAACAACAAAAGCTTCCATGAGACGTACTCATTGATAAGTGGATATTGGCCAGAAACTTAGAATACCCAAGATACAATTTGCAACAAACATGAACCTCAAGAAGAAGGAAGACCAAAGTGTGGATACTTCGTTCCTCCTTAGAATGGGGAATAAAATGCCCATGCAGGGAGTTACAGAGACAAAGTTGGGAGCAGAGACAGAAGGAAGGATCATCCAGAGACTGCCCCTCCTGGGACTCACCCCATAAACCATCAACAAACCCAGTCACTAGGCAGATGCCAACAAGAGCCTGCTGACAGGAGCCTGATATAGCTGTCTTCTGCGAGGCTCAGCCACTGCCAGGCAAATACAGAAGTGGATGCTCACAGTCATGCATTGGATGGAGCACAAGGTCCCCAGTGAAAGAGCCAGAGAAGTACCCAGGGAGCTTAAGGGGACTGAAGCCCAATAGGAGGAACATCAATATGAACTAACCAGTACCTTCAGAGCTCCTTGGAACTATACCAACAATCAAAGAAAACACATGGTAGAACTTGTGGCTCTAGCTATATATGTATTAGGGAATGGCCTAGTTAGTCATCAATCAGAGGATAGGCCCTTGGTCCTTTGAATTTTCTATGCCACAGTATGGAGGAATCCCAGGACCAGGAATGGGTGTGGGTGGATTGGGTAGCAGGGGAATGGTGAGGGTGAGAGGAGATTTTCAGAGGGAAAACTATGAAATGTAAATTAAAAAAATATCTAATTTAAAACAAAAAACATCAATAGCAACAGAAACAACAACTTAAGAAATGTGTGAATCTAGGGGGAATGTTTCTTAAAAAAATGGCATCTTCTAATGGAATTGAACATGTTTGCTATGTTATAGTCAAGTTGTTTCATTACCATTAGATTTATTAACTTCTCATCACTATGAAAAAGTAAGGATTTAAAATTATTATTAATGTTTTAATGTTTAATCAGTTATTTATTTATATGCAGATCTTAGCTTCACCCTCCTCCCTTCACAATCCCTCTTTCCAGTGGCCCCCTGCTGGCCACTCTTCCTACCCTTCCCCTCAGAAAAGAGGAGGCCTCCTAGGAATAACAACCAGTCTTCTCATATCATGTTGCAGTCAGCCTAGGTGCATCTTCCCCTTTTCAGGCTAGATGAAGCATTGCAGTCAGGAGAAGGGGATGCCAAGGAAGGCAATACAGTCAGAGACAGTCTCTGCTCCCACTTCAGGAGTGCCACATGAAGACCCAGCTATGAAACTGTTACATATGTGGAGAGGACCTAGGTCCATCCCTTACATAGTCTCTGGTTCACAGTTCAGTCTCTATGAGTTACTATGGGCTCAGATTAGTTGAATCTGTAGATTATCTTGTGGTGTCCTTGACCACTGTGGCTACTTCAACCCTTCCTCTGCCTCTTCCACAAATTCCCCAAGCCTCTTTATCTGTTTCCAGAGCTGCTGGGTGAAGTCTCTCTCTGATGATAGTTATGCTAGACCCCTGTCTGCAAGTATAGAAGAATATCGTTAATTATGTGGGGGTGGGGGTTCCCTCTCATGGCATGGGTCTCAACTGGGCTATTCATTATTTGGCCCTTTCCACAAATTCTACCTCATCTTTTATCTTGAACATCTTAAAAACAGGAAAAATTGTGGGTCTAACGTTTGGTGGCTGGGTTGTTGTTTCAGTCCCTCCATTGGAAGACTTGGCTGGTTACAGGACATGGCCAGTTCAGACTCCACATCCCCCATTTCTAAGAGTCTTAGCTACAGCCACCCTCCAAGTTTCCTGGGGGTTTCCATTGTCCTAGGTTTCTAATTCTTCCTAGAGTGCCTCCCACCTTCAATCCAGGTACTGCTATGAAGAGAGGTGTGCAAGTGCCCTTGTAGTTTGGTGGAGCATCATTTACATATATGCCAAGGAATGGTTCAACTGGGTCCTGAGGTAGAAATATTTACAATTTTCAGAGAAACCAGCAAGTTCCAGCCGGGCATGGTGGCGCACGCCTTTAGTCCCAGCACTCGGGAGGCAGAGGCAGGCGAATTTCTGAGTTCAAAAGTGAGTGCCAGGACAGCCAGGGCTACACAGGGAAACCCTGTCTCGAAAAACCAAAAAAAAAAAAAAAAAAAGAAACCATCAAGTTGATTTCCAATATAGTAGTACAAATTTGCACTCCCACCAGCAACTGTGTTCTCCTTGGCTCACAATTTCATCAGCATGAGATATCCCTTTGTTTTTTGACCTTAGCCATTCTGAGGGCTGTAAGATCTCAGAGTACTTTAGATTTGCATTTCCTTGATGATGATGACTTTGGCTGGAAATGCAGGGCTTTTCAGGCACTGTCTATGCCAGGCTTCCCTATTTCAAAGACACCAAGCAACCAGGATAACTGAGACTGTTTAGGAAGCTGAATGAATCACACAAAGAGTAATAACAGATCGAGGACATGCACCAGGCTTGATGATACACTCAGTTCAATTTATCACATAACTGTCATGCTGCCTACACAGTTACTGTGATTTCTGACAAACAAATCAAAATTACCTCTTGGATTTTCCTGTGTTCACAGAGCTGGCCCTGAAATTTGTTCTACCTCACAGGGAAACAAGCCATGGAAACAGACAGGTATACTTAAGAAACTCCTGATTCCTGGTTGAGTCTGCTGCTTCCAAGATCTGCCACCCGAAGCAGATCTCCAAATGTTTCAAGGACGCTGTTTGCTCAACTCCTTGTTAATCTCCACCTTCTGGGGACCTAAAGAAGAGTAGTGGCTTTCAAGAATGGTGGAAATCTTAGCGCTTTCTCAGCCTCCCTGCATGGATTATCAACTCTAACAGGGTAAAATAATAAAACAAAGTGAACGTTTTCTATTTTCATAATCCACATTAACATTTGGTGGGAAATCTCAGAAGAGTTCATGATCACCAGGAGCACCTGGCCACATTCTCCCCATTGGCTCTTACTAGGTTCTCCCTTTTTTTTTTCTGTTGTCTTGTCTTATCTGAATAAACAGCCTTGGGTACTCAGATTCTGGATAGTTTGCCCTTTCCTTAAGACCTGTGTATGAGCTGTGTCTCCTCTTATGACTCTGTGTATCAGGTTGAGTACTTAGTAGAGCTGTTTCTAACTCTCCATCACCTGATACCCACAGGAGCTTCTATCCCTCAAAGACAGGTGGTTCTCCAGAGCTTAGATAGTAGATATGACTGTGAACAACACTCTGACTCAGCTAAACAAACTTCATGCCTAGTTGTACCAAGAGGTTCTTGAGGCTCCTCTGCAGCTTCCCCTTCCATTTGAATGGGGATGGCTTACAGATTCAGAGGTTCAATCCCAAATGATCAAGGTGGGAACATGGTGGCATCCAGGAGGGAATGGTACAGGAGAATCTGAGATTCCTACATCGTCATCTGAAAGCAGCTAATCGAACACTAATTTCCAGGTAGTAAGGGTTACTTAGGGTCTTGCCCACACCAACAGTGACACATCTACTCCAACAGGGCCACAGTGTCTATGAGTGCTATTCAGTGGATTGAGCATAGACAAACCATAACAAATATTGATGTAAAAATGCTCAATAAAATTCTCGAAAATAGAATCTAAGAACACATCACAATGATCATTCATGTTGATCTACTAGGTACCATGCAAGGAATGCAGAAATGATTCAATTTGCAAAAAGTGTGGAACTACATATTTGAGGCTCATGGAATCACAAAATATTTGCAACCTGTCCAGATATTGAATCCTTTATCCTCAGGCTGGTCCTCTTGTCTAAGAGCTGTGGTGTCTACAACTATTCTACTGAGAGAAGCAGATAAGTTACCTCTGGGTCAGCATCTTATACTTACATCACCCCATGCAGTTAAGTTTCTTCTCAAAGTAACACCACAGCCCTGGCTGTTCAATGCATGGGTGAAGGGCCTACTCTTGGACTATCCTGGAGTCTGGTTTGAAAAACACATTGTCTTCAATTCTGCCACCATCTTGACAGATGATGACCCACAGAAGCTCATTAATAATTGCATGACAAAAGAAACATGAAGATACAGATCTGACTAGAACTAATGAACACCTCCACATCCCATGAAAGATTCTGAGGAATGCTCTACATGAATGGAACATCTTCATTAAACCTGGAACCAGGTACACAGGGTCTTCAGCAGATAATTACTCTATTGAGGACACAAGTAATCAGGGCACTGAGTTGGCTGGCCAAAAATTGTCCCGAAGAACAGTGGAAGCCTGGCATAGTGGCTCGAGCCTTTAATCTCAGCAATTGGGAGGCAGAGGCAGGCAGATTTCTAAGTAAGAGGCCAGCCTGGTCTACAGAGTAAGTTCCAGGACAGCCAGGCAATATAGAGAAACCCTGTCTGGAAAGAAACAAACAAATAAACAAACAAAGAACAGTGGATTCTACTGACATTCTGGTGACATACTGTGACCCACTGCTGACTGAGAATCTATAGTATAAACAAGGGGAGTGTAAAAATATCAAAAGGGTAGCTGAAACCAATGTTTGGTGGTGGACACCAGAGGGAAGGATCACTCTGCCAAGAAATACGGGCAGGTTTCTGGAAACAAACCTTCACCAGACTACAGGACTGGCATCCACACAATTTTCTAAGTTGCTCATAACAAGGTATGGTATAACTGGACTTAACAGCCTGGCTCAGTTCCTCTAAGCAATATGTCAGTTTTTCAGGAAAATACATGTAAAGACAGATACTTCTGCCAGAAGTGGGAACATATGAGGGGCCAAACTATGGTCAATTGTGGGAAACTAACATCACTGATATGTGTCCT
Organism: Mus caroli; assembly: GCF_978045245.1. Lineage (NCBI taxonomy): Eukaryota > Metazoa > Chordata > Mammalia > Rodentia > Muridae > Mus > Mus caroli. Next base: position 36,793,712 of record NW_028227267.1, on the reverse strand, counting down.
GCTGGAGGATGATAAGAGTCCAAGCTTGTTTTTAATGAAAACTTCTATGAGCGTATCCACTAGTCTGAAACTTCTAAAAGAGTAGCTGAAAAGCTCTTCAAGGCACTTAACCAACAATTATACCACGCCCTTTCAATTGTGTCAAACTATAGCGGAGCATTCATAGCCAAAAGCTGTCAATAAACACTGAATGATTTATGAATACATAGGAAACTTCCTGGTGCATGCAGACCTCAGAGTTCTGGTCTCATGCAAGTAAAGGAGAGTTCCTTAACGGAAACACTACAACACTCTCAGAAGAGTTCAGGGACAGGTGTATGGGCCTCCTTCTTACTTTGGGCCTATTGTACCCAATACAGGGAGGGATTCATCCCTATACTATTTTATTGTAATGCCTGCCCCATTGCTTTCCCAGCTCAGATATCATTAGCTAGCCAAAATATAACTATTTCTTTTTCATTAGCCATGTTCTCTGGTTCCCCATAAAGGCTCTTCATACGACTAACAGAGAGACAGAGTGGACTTCCTAGTACCCCACCATCTCTCCAGACACCTTTGGGGCTTGTTGTAGTGATGTTCCATAATCAAAGGTGGTAGCCAAAGACGACACAATCGAATTGGAAAGCTTTTGCATGATTTCTCCACTCTTATACCTGCGAGGTTAGGTGGCATTTTACCATGCACTCAGCACAGCCAGGTCAAGAAGGCAGAAGGCACTGATATCAATGCCAAAGAGAGCCCCTTTTGAAATAATAGATCCATTCAAATTGAGGTTTCACTGGACACGAGGCCTTTTCATCCCCTATCCATCCAATTGAATCTTGGATATCTTATGAATACAGAATCATATTCAAACCCCCAACAGTCTCAGGCCTAGAACTGGGAACTTAAAAAGGTAGAAACTGGAGAAGTGAGAGCTAATGGGACTATAAGGAAGAAATTCAATGTCCCTGTAGGCCTTTGTTCACAGATATCTATTTTGTCTGGTTGTTTTGGAGATAGAGAGAATGTGGGATTTTAGCTTTTGAAGAAGGGACATAAACTTTACAATTTGATGTTGCCCCTGTACCTGACTTCTTCAATTGCCAAGTACAAGGGAGTTTTCATTGCAAAGAAATGGGGTTGTAAATCAGAGATTTTGTGAAAACCCATGGCTAACTACATTGAAACAGTGTCTCCTCTCAAGGCAGTTGCACACTAAAATATATAACCCAACTCCTGTACAAGTAAAGGGGCAGGAGTAGGTTTTTGGCCTCTGGGAAACAGAGACACCTGGGTAAATCGACTGTTTGTTCCATGAATGGACCCCAGAAGTAGATTTATATTGGAGAAGAATCTCCCTCATAAAAGGATCCTAACAAAGATGAGCGACCCATGCCATGGCACTAACAAACTTTCCCCATTCAAAGCTCTGGACTTGTAGTGAAGCAGAGACAAATCTCTAGCTTTGGAAGGAGAAGTTGCCAAGAGGTATGCACAGGGGCAAAAGAGAGACTCCAGGAAAAAGCACCTCAGAAACTGGTCAAGATGGGGCAAGCTGGTAAACCAGTAGGCCATGAAAGTTCCAGATGACATCATCAGTAGTCACTTCCCTAGACAATCTCTTTTATCCAAGAGAACCCTAGAATCTTCTGTGATGTCACCACTGTTGTGGTAACCAGAGCAGCTTGTGGGGTATTCCTTCAGATCCTCATGGGTTCCCAAGGAGGAATGTTGTCCATGCTCCTCAGGGTATTTGGGAGAGAGAATAGAATACACACCGACACCAGACCAAGGCAGAAAGAGTCCGGACGCCCGTCATGGTGGGAAAGGGCAAGAAACAACTGGTCATGGAGAAGGCACAGTGAGTCCTGGGCAAGGTTTGGGGAGCTACCTGGAGGATGTGGGCTTCAGCTGGTCCTTCCAGGAATAGGGATTATGATCTGGATCCTTCAGATTCTTCAATGGTAGAACCAGAGTCAAGAGTGTCTGATGATGAATTTTACAGACAGCCTGGTATTGACAAGCCTGCAGTTGCTTTGATGGGAGATCTTAATTTCCCCCTGAATGGAAAATTACACAAAGACCAAGCTATGTGAGAATAGAAAAGTGTTGTTCTAAGGATAGAGTGTTCATGCACTTCATCTTAATATAGTTTCCTCTAGGTTACATGAGCATGTGATGCCAAGAACAGAGAGGGCTATTCCCCTGCCTATGAATCAAGGTCTCAGACACTTTGGTATGGAATACATATGATGTGGACTGATTCACAGTCTGGGGTTCCTATAGTAGTGTAGGAGCTCTCATCATGCATTTAAAGAAGACTAGAAAAGTTTTGGCTAGTGTGCTAAGAGGTACGGATTTTGTTGTCAGATATGAGCTGACAATGCCCTCCATTTATTCTTGCCTGGCACAGCTTATGCATTTCAGGGCTAGGGTGATTACAATACGAAGTCAGGCATATGTTTAGTGATGGTGGTTGTGAACAGGGACCTAGCTGAGGAGCCCGGCTTGAAGATACCTATGATGCACTATAAGGGATTCTCGGTGTCTCTAGATTTTCCCCTTTCTCAGGCTTCTGTGTGGGACAAAGCATGGTTTCCCTTTCCCTGTCCTATTATCTCTACAAGGTTACTACTAGTGTTTTTCTACCTACAGGGTCTGTTGGGGAGCCATCACCCCAACCCCCGACCATCAATGAGCAGGAGAAGAGACGCGAGAGTTTGGAGAAGCTCAAAAGAGAGCTCCAGAACATAAAAAATGCCAGAGACGAACTTCAGGGAATCCTGGCCAACTACACTAACAAGGATTTAAATGACAGGTAGTCTTTATGCCCAGATCTCTGCTGACTATCTTGGTCCATCCCTGTTAAGCCCAGATTCCCTCATACCACAGGTGGCTACAACTCCAGGCTGTCTGCATATCCAAATCAATTTTGCTGATTGGATTGTCGACACAGAACTTCAAGTTCAGATAGGAGTGATATGGGGTCACAGACATTTTGATTCCTCCAAAAGTTATTCAGAGCCTGTGGCATGAATCACAGTCTGGGGATGAAGGTAGTAATGTGTGAGCTCTCATCCTGCCATTTAAAAAGCTTACACAGGTGTTGGTTTGTGGGAGTTGCTAGGTAATGTTTGTTTATAGCCAATCCTTTCCATAATTGACCAGGCAGTAATTTGGGAACAATTGGTCCTCTCAACAGCTGGAGAGGCCTGGCCCACATACTGCCTCTCAGTATGACTGGGTTAGCTGCAGTTCATAATGGCTTTTCTCAAATTTTGTTCATTATACTCTCAGATAAAGCCAAATCAATTTATTTATTTGGCATTCTGATTGAGTGTAAGTGTGTGTGTGTGTGTGTGTGTGTGTGTAAAAGAGAGAGAGAGAGAGACAGAGACACAGACTCAGAGAGATACTGGGTGCATGTGAGCTTGTGTGTATGTTTGTGGATGTGTGTGTTCCTGTGTGTGTGTGTGTTCCTGTGTGTGCAGTTTAAGATCTAGAGAGTCTGTTTCATGTGATATATCCTTAGGTTTTGCATGACTCCATTTCCAGGCAATAGCAGTGAGGAAGCCAGGGAGGTTCATTTTGAGTAGCACAGGACTTGACCTCTGTGCTCACCATGGATGCACATTGGAATCTCCTGGTTTGTTATAAAGACTTTTCCCTGTAGATATGATTATGTCCTTTGGGAATTTATATAGCAATAGAGCCAAGGATTGACTATTCCATGTCGAAACTAGGAGGAGAATCATACAGATTTAGCGTGGACCCAGGCCTTTGACACAGATTCCTGGAAAGTTCTGGGAGAGTCAGTCTATTCTTTCAAACCCCTTCAGGGAGCTGAAGCAGATCAGCACCCTGCCTTTTCTTCCCTGGGCTTACTGGCCCAAGGTGAAGAGTAATAAGTTTAATAAGCACCAAGTTGAACAGTTAACAAGGAGCTAGTTCCAGTGGCATATATGTGGTGGGGAAGTGCATGATTCACCTTGAGTTGAAATGATCCTTGTATCCTTAGTTCACGGGACAATTTGTTGCTTGGGCCATGCCCTCCCACAGGATCAACTTTGAGACATATATGCTTGAGATGCAACATGACCAGGTGATGAATGACCTGAAGAGAATGCCCAGGGACATCAGTGAGGCCTTATCCAAGTGCAAGGAGTTGACTAAAGAAAATCAGTTCTACTGGTGAGTGACTAACAGGGTAATGACCTCAGAACTAGGCCCAGGATATGTCTGACAATCCTTGTCTTTGAACTAACGTGGGGGCTTAGGTCCTATACTCTTAGTCTCTAAACAGGAAGCCTGCCTCCTTCAAACAAGGCACTAAGATTTTAACATCTTAGACTCATTTTGACCAAGGGTGAAGAGTCTGGGAGCCCCTCAAGCCACTGTCCTTTCCAACTAAGTATCCTCAAGATCGAAACGTTTCCACCATGATGGAGATATCAATCAATCTTGGGCCTCGTGGGCTCTGAAAGTAGATTCATAGATGGGGTTTCCAGGAGAAACATAGAAAGATAGTGTGATGCTAGGGTCTCTTCACTCCTAGAGAATTTTTCCCTATACCTATAGGTGGTTTTTTAATTCCACAGACTCATAAGCACATATAGACCCCATGTTCTTTTCTGAGAGATACATGAGTCCCTGTTGGTGTCAGGGTTTTCAAAAGAACCTTGGGTCTTCTGTAAAGTGGCAGTCCTCTGGATTTGATCTCCCTCTATGGCCAATCTGGATACTTGTCTGGGGCTGTCTGGGGATCAGGGCCCATGATGAAGGAATGGTGCTTGGAGGAATGGAAGGAAGATGGATGGATGCTGCCTGGAATCACCAGGTTTTGTTTGTGGCTCAGCTTTAGGAACTGCCACCTCCTGATTGAATCTAAGCTCATCCAGCACAAAGTCAGGATGTTGAGGAGTGAGAACAGACAGCTGCTAAGGGATCAGACTGCACTGGCAGAATACAACATAGAAATAAAAATACTATGTAAAGAAGGCAGCCAGAAGATCAAAGACCACTATACTACGCAGCAGCAGGTAGGATGAATGAAGCATCATAGGCAGAATGCCCTAATGTGTAATCATAAAGACAGTCAAGCCTATGTAACCATCCTGTACCTTATCCAGGCTCTCTCCTATGTCTCATCCAGTTTTACACTTCTGTGATCATTTCCAAGACTTTCTGTGGAGTTACCCTCTTTTGAAAAAATTGGATTTCAGCCATGCCCTTTCATCCCAATACCAGTCGGCCACCTCTAGCTTGCCACTCTAGGCAGAGGAGATCCTGGACCCCTGAATGCAACATATTTAGGCTCTATGGTATGGAGAGGTGCCTCAGGATGCCACTTCCTGAATTATCTAGGAACCAGGCCCTCTGTTCTGCTCTATGGCAACTCATCCAGAGGGGTTTGAGCCTGTCCTCTCCTAGGACAGAAGGGCAGGCTCCAATTTTATTGTGTATGTATATGTGTGTGCATGTGTCTCATGGCTTGGCTGAAAAGATGCAGCGTCCTTTACATGTCTCTGAGATGAAGTACTCGTACAGGATGGCAGTATCTAAGGAGCCATACACATAGCAGGGCTATTGGTTTTTTTTTTTTTCCTTCATGAGTATCCCCTTTAGAGTTCAATGCTTACCCTTGGGAAGAATTCCATGAAGTACACTCTTGCTGATTACAGTATCCTTTCAGTGTGCATGAATTTCCTGTGAGATGGTTTCTCTGGGGATTCCCAGATATAGGGGTTCACAAGGAGAGCCAAGGAAGGATTCAGCACTCCAGAAATAATAAGAGCCTTCACTTCAAAGTTTGCTAGGCTCCCTAGATTGCCTCTGTTCAATAATAGATTCAGACCCTGATACACACTTATTTTTCAATATAAAAAATATTTAGACTATTGGAGAAATGTGGTGTTTTACTTTAACTCCAGCACAGTGTGTCGTTCACAATTCAATGTCAAGCAATACTTTACATTTGAAAAAAACATCCAGGCCCAGGTGCTCTCTGACCCTTCTCCTATGGAGATACAGGAAAGATCTCAGATGAAAGGTCATACTGGATTATCCTGATGAGTAAAGCTGATGTTTCCTGGATCGCTGACATGGCAAGATCTCACCAGGCTTTTTTCTCTTCCTCCCATAGGTCTGAAATATTCTGCAGAAGCTCAAACAGATCAGAGACCAGGTCAAGATCTTGCTCCGACATAACTGTTCACCAGGAGCACTGGATGTACAAAGCAAATTAACCACCATTGCATCTAATCCTTGTAACCATGGCAACCTTGGGCTGCATTTTCTTCTATTTTGGTTTGCTATGGGTAATGAGGCCTTTATTTTGTCTAGCCTCTGGTCCAGCAAGACTGCCTGTTTGGAAGGCTTCAGAGAAGTACTGAGATACATCAAGATCTGCTGGGCATACAGCAGGACTCTGAGAATGCCAATTTTGGCCGGTCCTGTTGGGTCATCAAGAATTATTTCATAGTGATCAGTCAAGTGAATTTGAAAAACTTTGAGGTATCATCTGTAACATCTCTCATGTTAGCCTTGAAGGACTAATCCATCAGCAGAACACCCACCCCAATGAGGCACGCCTTTATTCATCTTCAACAGATTATTACCATCAGTGACTGCTTTGCACTATTTCACCAAGGCCAGCAACAGGCTGTGGGTCTGTGCTGAACATCTGCAGCCAGCAAGAGAATAATGCTTAGCTTAATTATTTTGTTTGGTTTTTGGTTAGAGTTTTGATTTCTTTGGGTCTTTGTTTTTCCTGTGTTTTCATTTGAAGTTTCATTATATATTCATTATCTTTTTGTTACTATAACTAATTTGTATTTTTTGCTAAGTTTATATCTTTTATAAACTGACTCCCCACGTTAAGATGTTATTGAATAAAATTAGTGTATTGTTATGGATAAAACATCATCTCTAATTATTTCTATTATAAGGACATTCTGCATTTATGCGTGGTTCATACATAGCCCTGTAACACTAGAAGTTTCAGGCAGGAATGGGACTCTTCAAGTATTATGTTGTTTAGGCTTCATAAGTAGTGCCCAGCCAGCCAGATCTCCACAGAAAATTGAGCTTTTGATGTGGATAATGTGTTAAACTATGTGGATCCCAATGTCAGGATGAAAAAAGTATCCATGCTCTATCTCTATAGTCAAAAATTTAGCTACAGTCATAATGTACTCTCCTGTGGATGACCACGTCGGACAAACAAATTAGAAACACAACAGTATTTCTCTAATACATCCCAGGAAACAAAAATATTCACACTGAGTAATTAAAATCTTCTGAATTATAAATGAAGTGATTGGGATTAAAATGACCTTCAAAGGTCATTTCATAATTGAAGGTTTGATACCTACTTCATAGAACTGTTTTACAAAGGAGTAGTAGATATGGACTTGCTGGAGGAGTTGTGACAATGGAGGTAAGCATTGAGGTTTCAAAAGCTCATGCCAATCCCTGCCTCTGTCTTTGTCCCTGTCTTTGTCACTATCTCTCTGTCTCTGTTGATCTCACTATGTTTCTCTCTCTTTTTCTCTATAACTCAGTCTACAATGTCTCTGTCTCTGCCTCAGTCTTTCTGTTTGTCTGTCAATCTGTATCTATCTATCTCTTTCCTCTGCCTCCTCTATATGTATCAGATGCAAGTTCATCTACTCCTCTATTTTTATGATGCCTGTATGCATGCCTGCCTGCCTACTGCCTCGTTCCCCACCTTGACAATCCTGGATCACCCTTTTATATTGTTGTTCAACCCCAATTGAATATTTTCTTTATACGTTATCCTGGTCAAGATGTGTCCTAGCAATAAAACAGTGAATAAGAAAGCAAAAGAAACTCTTAATCAATGCAAAGATGAGCTACAGGATGTGAGAGGATCTTCACCAAGTGTACATATGACAGAGAGTTCATTTCTAGACAATCGGATGGTGTTTAAAACCAAACACCAGGAAACCTGCCTGTTAAATATTAAAACATTATAAATTTAAACATTTCAAAATGTTCTATGGCTGTACATGGTAGTGCACACCTGTAATCCCAGCAGTCAGAAGGCAGAGGCAAGAAGAACTGCATGAGACTCTGGACAGCCTGGTCTATGTACTAGATTCTGGGACAGCAGGGTTAACTAGAGAATCCCAGTCTCAAACACACTCCCTTCTTATGTTCTGTCGAACCGAACAGAATCTTCAAGGAAGAGAAAGAAATGGATCATAGATATGTATTTAAATATTTAATATCCTTCCTCATAGGAAAATGCAAATTAAAATAGTTTTAACCTTGTATCTTACTGCAGTCAGAATGGCTATTACCAGTAGACTAAGGACCACAACTGTTGGCATGAGTGTGGGGTAAGAGAACATATATTCACCTGTACAGTCATTACAAAAAACAGGAGAAATGTTCTGCAAAACATTACTAGAGATAGATCTTCTATATGAACCAGCTGTACTATTTGTGGTGGTGTGAATGAGAAGAACCCTTATAGGCTCATAGATTTGAATACTTGGTCAACAGGGTAAAGCACTATTTGATCGAATTTGGAGCTGTGGCCTTCTGTGGGGGTGGGCTTTAAAGTTTCAAAAGCCCAGCTCAGGGCCAGTATCCCTGCTTCCTGCAGATCCAGATCCAGAACTCTCAGCTACTTCTCCAACACCATGTCTGCCTGTGCATGATTCTGTCAAGACTAAAATGTACTAAAATTCTGAAATGGTAAGCAGACCCCCATTTAAATGCTCTCCTTAAAGGGACCTATCATGGTCCTGGTGTCTCTTTCTAGCAAGAGAACACAGACTTAGACACTATTCCAGGGCATATAGCCAAAGGCATTATCCTAAGACAGAGACCTGGGTGTGCTCATGTTCCTTGCTGATTTATTCACAATAGGCAGGACATCAAAACAACCCAGACGTAAATATAACTGATGAAAGGATAATGAATATATGGTTCATATACACAATGGTAATGAACTGTGACAATATAAATGACATTTACAGGTTAATGGATGGAGACATGAATAATCTTTCTGAGTGATATAACCCAGACCCAAAAAGACAAATACCACATGATGTGTCTTATGTTGATAGTAACTTTGAATGTCTAGAGATGTGTATTTAAACTGCAGTATCCATAGAAGGTAATGCACTAGTGTTGGGTTATAGGAGGATATTTCAAGAAAATAATAGAACACATAATTTGTGAAGGAGAAAAAAGGAAAACAGTAGGACAGAGTGAGGTAAATATCTTGGGAGATTGCAGAGGAGTGTGGTGGCTTGAATATGCTTGATCATGGGAGTGGTACCTTTAGGAGTTGTGGCCTTGTTAGAAACAGTGTGTCAGTGTGGAGGGTGAGCTTTGAGATCCTCCTACTAAACACCAGTTAGACAGTCTTCTTGGTGCCTTCAGAATAAGATGTAGAGCTCTTAGCTTCTTCTCCAAACTAATGTCTGTCTAGATGCTGCCATGCTTTCTGCCTTGAAATCAATGGACTGAGCCTCTGAACCTATAAGCCAGTGCCAATGAAAAGTGGCCTTGGTCCTGGTGTCTCCTCACATCAATAAAACCCAAAGACCTGGGACAGTAGACCACCATGTCCGTAATTTGGTAAAGTTGAATGTGTTGGAAGTCCCAGACCCACAGTAGATGGCAAAAGGGTCACCTGCTTCCTACCAGGCCTCTTTCATGGGACCAAAACCTCTATATAGGAACATGGCCTGTGGTCATTTAGAACAGAATAGGGTTCCCCCTACTAATGAGGTACCTAGAAGATGGTAGGGTTCAGTCAATAAGCTTCCCTTCCCGGACATTCCTTCCTCAGAAGGTACTTAACTTCTAGTCTAACCTCAAGACCTGTTATGCTTTCATTTCCATGAAAAACAATCAATAAACAGTTTAGAACCAAGGACTGTCTCTCTCATCAAATCAACTGTGGGTTATACGAAGAAAAAGCCTTTGCCTACAGAGCCATGCCATCTAAGTCTCCAACAGAAGGCCCCTTAATTCTCCTGGACTAGTCACTTCTGAGCTAATACAGAAATCCCCATTCCCTGTTTTCAGGGCTAGTTCTCAGCCTGCTGGTCTCCTACATGCTCAGCTCCTCTGTGACTTCTAGCAGTACCTGCATGTCCAAGATTCTGAGAACCCCTTGGCCTGGTCTCCTTGCAGGCCAGCAGGCTCTAAGCTGCTATAAACTCCCTGCAACCCAGCACTGTCTGGATATCCAGGATTTCCTGGGTCCATGTCCCCAGACTCCTTAACATAGGCCCATGGAATTCAGAACCTCCATTCTCTACTCTTGCCTGTGGTTTTCAATGTCAAATGGACTCCAAGGTGTCAGGAAACCCCAGCTTCTATCTCCTATGCTCAAGGCTACATTCTTCCACACCTTAAGTAGTGTAATTGCATTTCAATCCAGGTCAATACCAGACAGTGGGCTTAGGATACATACAATCTACCATGTCTGCATTTGGTCTGCCCAGTTGGTTTCCCACACCTAAAATCTGGCTAAAATCTGGCAACTGATATTCTAATTTCAGCTTCTCTAAGTGGGCTAAACTGGAGAGGGAGCCCAGGGCCTCAGGCACAACAAGCAGCAAACACTACAGGACAATACACTACACTTCACCACAGCACACCGCACCACACCACACTACAGTATACTATACTAGATAACCCCAGTCTTCCTTTTTCTCTGAGATCAACTTTGGCTCTCCACTGTGGGAACATGTCTTCTTTATATATCTGCACTGAATACAGGAAAATATGTTTTAACCAAGATCACTTTGGTGTTTGTCTAGCAAGTTTGTTGGCAATGTTAAAGATTTTCAATTGACATGCAACTTTATCCTCTGTGAAGATTCAATATAAGAACACAATGTACAACTATCAAATCATTTATCATTTCTTTTCATTGGGAGCTTTCAACTCCCATTTTCATTTTGACCTAATGTTTTCTTGTTGGTTGGTATTGTGGTAGAAGCTGTTCCACACTCTTTAATTTTCTTCTCCTAGGTATAATGACCATTGCCATACAACCCTGAAAATATTCATCTCATCAGATAGCTTTAACGTGGCTAAATACTCTTTTGCAAACAAATTATGGATTATGGAGAATCTGGGGGTTGGGTTTTAAAATACTTTCACCAAAATAGTCAGAATATAAAACCTCTTACCTAGTTTCTGGTTTATTTCGAAGGAACAGCTTACCTGTAGTATAGAAATGTTTTTCTTAAACAAGGACTTGCTGTAACCAAGTCTGGGAGGGTTAGCTTTAATTGTCAGTTGGAAACAACCTGGAGTCAATCTGGGAGGAGAGTCTCAACACCGGATATTTCCCTGGGTGGCCTGTGGACATATCTTTGGGGTTAGTTCTCCTAGTCAAATTAATTGATATCAAAAACCACAGCCCACTCTCAGAGGCAATATTCCCTAGACAAGGAAGAGGCCCCAAATACATAAAGGTGGAGAATTGAGCTGAACACAAGTAAGCACTCAAGCGAGCTAGTGAGCATATCTGTGTTCATTTGTCTCTGCATTGCAATGTCAGTGTGATGTGACCAGTACTCTCAAGCACCAGCTGTCACGACTTCCTGCAATGCTGGGCAGTCACATGAAACTGTAAGCTAAACAAACTGTTTCTCTCCTAAGATGCTTTTTCTGAAGCGTCTTTTCATTTGCCCACCCTGTCATATCTTCTCATTTGGAGGCTTGGAAATCTTTTTACTTTATTTCTCCATCAAATGTAATATGTTTCTGGGAACTGAACTTTCCCTTCTACAATGTTAAGTACTAGAATTAATTTCTTTGTTCTTATTGTAATTTGACATTTGTTATCTAACAATCCCCATCTCCTTCCTTCTACTCAGGTCTCTACAAGAACTATCTCATCTACTCTATTTCTATAGAAGAGGTAATCCCTTGGTAGCTGAGATTGCAACTCCCAGTCCACCATCACCCTCCTAAAATCTGCCAACTGATATTCTAACTTCAGCTTCTCTAAGTGGGCTAAACTGGAGAGGGAGCCCAGGTCCTCATGTATACCAAGCAGCAAACACTACACGAGTGTACACTACACTTCACCACAACACACCGCCCCTCACCACACTACAGTATACTACACTAGAGAACCCCAGTCCTCCTGTTTCTCTGAGATCAACTTTCTTTCTTAGCACTTGCTCAGCCTTCCTGCATGGATTATCTGCCCAAACAAGGTGAATGTAATAAAACAAAGGGAACATTTTCTACTTTCATAATCCACATTAAAATTTGCTGTGAACTCTCTGCAGTTCATGACCACCAGGAACACCTGGCCTTCATTCTCCCCATTGCCACTTACTGGGTTCCCTCTCCATTTTTTCTGTTCTCTTTTCTAATCTGAGGATACAGCCTTGGATACTCATTTTTTGGGTACTTTGTCCTTTCCTTCAGACCTCTGTATTTGCTGTTTCTCCCCTTAGGACTCTGTGTATCAGGCTGAGTACTTATAGAGCTGTTTCTAACTCTGCATCAGCCGATACCCACAAGAGCTTCTGGCCCTCAGACAGGTGGTTCTCCAAAGCTTTAGATAAGAGGTGTGACTCTGAATAACACCCTGACTCCTGCAGACGGATGGCTGCTGAACAAACTCCATGACTAGTTGTACCAGGAGGGTTTTGGGACTCCTCCAAGTCTGGCTGCACTGCAGCTTCTCCTACAATTCAATGGGGATGCCTTACAGGTTAAGAGGATCAGTCAAGTACTAACAAGGTGGCCACATGGACGCATCCAGAAAGGCATGGTACAGGAGAAGCTGAAATTCCTACTTGTTCATGTGAAGGCTGCTAATAGAACATTAATGTCCAGGCAGCTAGGGTGAGGGTCTTGACCACACCCTATACTCCAACTTGGCCACACCTTCTTATATTGCCACTCAGTGGGCTGAGCATATAAAAACCATAACAAATATTGATGCAAAAATACTCAATAACTTCTTGGAAACTGAATCTAATAACACATGCAAATGATCATTCACCATGATCCAATAGGCATCATGCATAGGATGTAAGAATGATTCAATGTTTTGGAATTCATCAAAGTAATATACTATGTAATAAATTTAAGAAAGTATTACTTGATCATCCCTTTAGATGCTGTATCATCCCACGGATGCAGGAATGATTCAATATATGGAAATCCATCAATGTAATCCACTATATAAAATAACTTAAAATATATTGGATAATCTCATCAGATGCTGAAAAAGTGTTTGACAAAATACAATACAACTTCAAGTTCAATGCACTGGAGGGATCAGAAATCACGGTCTATATCTGAATATAATAAGAGCAACATAGAGCAATCCAGTTGCCAACATCAAAATATATGGATAAAAATTTGAAGCCGTCCCCTTAAAATCAGAGACAAGGAAAGACTTCCCCCTCTTCCTCTATGTATTCAACATAGTTCTTGACATTTTACCCAGAGCAATCAGGCAAAAAAAGCAGATCAAAGTGATACAAATTGGGAGGGAGGAATTCAAGACACTACAATTTGAGGAGTATGGGATATTACACATAAGTGAGCCCCCAAAAATCCAGGAGAAAACTCCTACAGATGATAAACCACTTCAGCAAAGTCAATGGATATAAAATTAACTCAAACAATCCAGGAACTTTCCTCTACTCAAAGGGTAATTAGGTTGAAGAAGAAATTTTAAAAAACAACATACTTCACAATAGTCACAAACAATATCTTGGTATGACTCTAACAAATCAAGGGAAAGATCTGAATGACAAGAACATTAAGTCTCTGAACAAAGAAATCAAAGAAGACCATAGAATATGGAAAGATCTCCCATGGTCATTAATGAGCAGGATTAATATAGTAAAAAAGGTCCATCTTGCCAAAATAATCTACGGATTCAATGCAATCCCCATCACAATTCTAACTCATTTCCTCACAGAGATAGAAAAAGCAATTCTCAAATTTATCTGGAATAACAGAAACCACAGTATAGCAAAAACTATTCTTAACAATAAAAGAATGGCTGGGGAAATCACCATCCCTGATGTCAAAATATACCACAGGGCAATAGTGATAAAAATGGCATGGTACTGGTATAGACAGACAAGTAGACCGATGGAATGGAATTGAAGACCTAGAAATGGACCTACACTCATATGGTACTTGATCTTTGTCAAAGGAGCCAAAATCATCCAGTGGATAAAAGACAGCATTTTCAACAATTGGTGCTTGTTCAACTGGCAGTATGCATATAGAAGAATGCAAATTGATCTATTCTTATCTCCTTGTACAAAGCTCAAGTCCAAGTCACTCAAGGACCTCCACATAAAACAAGATACACTGGATCTAATACAAGAGAGAGCAGTAGAGAACCTCAAACATATTGGCAAAGGGGAAATGTTGCTGTACAGGACACCAATGGCTCATGCTGTAAGATAAAAAACACTGTCAAATGGGACCCCATAAAATTGAAAAGCTTTGTAAGGCAAAGGATGCTGTCTAAAGGACAAAATTGCACACACATATTGGGAAAACATCTGTACCAACCCTACGTCTGATAGAGGGCTAATATCAAAAAAATACCAAGAACTCAAGAAGTTACACTCCAGAGATCTTAATAACCCTATTAAAGAATGGGGTACAGAGCTAAACAGAAAATTCTCAACTGATGAATCTTGAATGGTTGAGATGTACTTAAAGAAATGTTCAATATCTTTAGTCATCAGGGAAATGCAAATCAAAATGACCCTAAAATTCCACTTCACAGCACTCAGATGGGCAAAGAACAAAAGTCAGCTGACAGGGGATTCTGGCAAGAATGTGAAAAAAGAAGAACATTCCGCCATTCCTGCTGGGACAGCAAGTTGGAAAAACCACTTTGGAGATCAATCTGGCAATTCCTGAGAAAGTTGGAAATAGTTCTAACACAAATACAGTTATACCACCATGGTACATACACCCAAAAGATTCTCCAATATATTAAAAGGACACATGCACCACTACTTTCATAGCAACCTTATAAGACCAGATGCGAAAACAACCCAGATGTCCCTCAACAGAGGAATGGATACAGAAAATATGGTACATTGTACAGAAGTACTACTCAGCTTTAAAAACATTACTTCATGAAAGTCAAAGGCCAATGTTTGGAAGTTGAAATATCATCCTGAGTGTGGTATCCTAGTCACAAAAGGATATAGATGGTATGTAGTTATTGATAAGTGGAAATTGTTCAAAAAATGCATGGAATCCTCACGATGCAACTAACAGACTATGGGAAACCGAAGAAGAAGGAAGATCACACCAAAGTGTGAATGCTACAGTTCTACTCAGAAGGGGGAAGAAAAGAATGTTTGGAAGTAGGAGGAGAGAAGGATCTGGGAGGGAGAGAAGAGTAGGAGGTAAAGGGGGTTCTGGTTCAGACATGGGAGGAGACCGGGAAGAAATACAGAGTAAAAGTCATTTGAAAGGAGGTCTGTAGCCACTGGGGAGGGGGAACTGTGTGTAACCACTATAAAGTCTCAGATGCCAGGGACCCAAGAGATTTCCAGAACCCAACATGAAGGACATTAGCCGAATACCAAACAAAGAAGAAGTAGGAACTATACAGACCATATTTATTGGATAAGCATGGAAACCTTCGAAGGATGTAGCCACCCAACCATCTCAAAGGTATTAATCCAGAATTCCTTCTCTCAAAAGTAAATGCAGGGATAAAGAGAGGAGCAGAGCTTGAAGGAAAGGCCATCTAGAGACTGCCCCAACTTGGGATCCATTCCATCTGGAGACACCAAACCCAGTCACTATTGCTGATGTCAAGAAATCTGATGCTGTCAGGAGCCTGGCAAGTTTCTCTCTCTCTCTTCTCTCTCTCCTTTTTTTTTTCCCCCCACAGGTGCAGGAACATTTTTGTTGCTTTTCCCTAAACACAATGTAACATTGATAGATAACATTTGTATCAAGTTAGGATTATGGGTAATCAGGAGACGATTCAGTATATCAGTATGTAGCAATGGTCCTCAACCTTCCTAATGCTGCAGCAAATCTTTTATGTACTTCTTCATGTTTTGGTGATACTCCCGCCCCATACCATGTAATTATTGAAATGCTACTTCATAACTGCAACTTTGGTATTTGGTCTCTCTTGAAATGCTATGCATGCAGCCAAACATGAGACCGAGCAAGGTGACCCAGATTGTGAATTTAGGACAAGGACTGAAGGAACAGAAGGGAATTGCAACTCCATAAGGAGAACAACAAATTCAACCAAACAGAGCCTTGCAAAACTCACATGCACTAAACCACTAAGCACATACTACATGAGGGGATATCCAGAGTTCCAGCTGGATACGTAGCAGAAGAATACCTTATCTGGCATCAATGGGAGGGAATGCCCTTGGTCCTGTACAGGCATGATGATCCAGGGTTGGGCAATGCTAGGGCACTGAGGCAGGAGTGTGGGGAGGAGGGGGTATAGGAGCACCCTCATACATAAAGGCAACGCTAGAAGTGGAGGGGATGGGGTTTTTGGAGGGGGAACTGAGAAGGAGGATAACATTTGGAATGGAAATACATAAGAAAATCAATAAAGAAAAAGTAAAAATAAAGTTATAAAAAACACAAATGGGGCAACCCTGGAGAAGGACAACCTACAAAAGAGACCAGGATCTACAGATACAAGCCTCACCAAAAGAACTTAGAAAAGAGAATTATAGGCAAAGGAAATACCATAAATGATATTACAAAGTCACTCAAAGAAAATGCAAAGAGTAAAAAACTCCTAACTCAAAACATCTAGCAAATACAGGACACAATAAAAAGAACAAAACTAAGAATAATAGAAAAAGAAGTGGGTGAGACTTAACAATTCAAAGACCCAGAAAACATCTTCAACAATATCATTTTTTAAAGTCCTTAACCTAAAGACAGAGATGGCCTTAAGTTTGCAAGAAACCTACAACACACCAAATCGATTCGACCAATACAGAAAATAATCCTGTCACATATTAAACAAAAGTATAAATGTACAGAATAAAAAAAGAAAATATTACAAGCTCTAAGGGAAAAAAAAGTCAAATAACATACAAAGGAAGACCTATGAGAATTACATCAGACTTGTCACCAGAAATGATAATATCTAGAAGATCTTGGACAAATGTCTTGCAAACTCTAAGAGAATACAAATGCCAGCCCTGGCTACTATACCCAGAAAACTCTTTATGACCATAGTTGGAGAAACTAAGATATTCTGCAACAAAAACAAATTCAAACAGTATCTTTCCACTACTCCAGCACTACAGAGGATACTAGAAGCAAAATTCAAACAGAATAAGTGTAAACATACCCAAGAAAACACAACAAATGAATAATCTCACAAGAGACCCAAAGAAAAGGAAAAGCATGCTGTCACCATTCCCTGCCCTATTATCTCTATGAGTTTAATAGTGTTTATCAACCTACATGGTCTGTTGGAAAGGCATCACCCCAACCCTCCACCACCAATAAGCAGGATCAGAGAATCAAGAGGATGGAGAAGCTCAAAGGGATCAAAAATGAGAGAGACGAACTCCAGGGAATCCTAGCCAATTACACTAACAAGGATTTGAACAACAGGTAGTCATTATGCCCAGTTCTTTGCTGACTGTCTTGGGCCCTCTCTGTTAACCTCAGTTTCCCACATATCACAGGAGGCTAAAACACCAGGCTGTCCACACATCCCAATTCATTTAACTGAATGGATTTTCGACACAGAACTTCAAGTTCAGATAGGAGTGAAATGGGACTCAGGCAATTTGATTTCTCCAAAGGTAAATCAGAGCCTGTGGTATGAATTACAGTCTGGGCTTTAGGGTTGTAGTGTGTGAGCCCTAATCCTGCAATGTAAGAATCCTATACAGGTATAAGTTTTGGGGAGATGCAAAGTACACTGTGTTTATGGCCAATCATGTTTGCAGTTGACTTGGAAATAATTTGTGTTCAACTGGTAATGTCAACAGCTGGAGGGGCCTGGTCCCACATACTTTCTCTCAGTATAACTGGATTGGCCATAGTTCATCACTGCTTTTATCACATTCTATTCACTATACTATCAGATAATGTGTGTCCATTTGGCATTCTGATTGTGTTTGATTATGGGGGGGGGGGTGTCAGTGTGTGTGTGTGTGTGTATGTGTGTGTGTGTGTGTGTGTGTTCCACTTAAGAGCTGGAGTGTCTGTGTGGTATGCTGGGGCCTGAGATTTTGCTTGACACAGTTTCCAGCCAAAAATAGTGAAGACAGAGGAAGCCTCACTTTGAGCAGCACAGCATATGAGCTCTGTGCTCACCTTAGGTGCACACTGGAAATGTAGTATCCTGTAGATACTTATTATGTCCTTTGGGAGTTTATGTAGCAATAGAAGCAAGGATTGACAATTCCTTGTCTACAAACAGATATGTAGGTGGACCCAGGACTACAGCACAGGTTCCTGGAAAGTTCTTGGAGTGCTAGTCTATTCTTTCATGCCCCTTCGGGGAGATAAAGTAGGTCAAATCCCTGCCTTTACTTCCCTGCCTCTACTGACCCCAGGCAAAGAGTAATAAGTTTAATAAGCTCCAAGTGGAACTGGTAACATGGAGCAATGTCGTGGTATATATGTGTTGGGGTAGTCTATGATTCAGCTTGAATTAACATGATCCTTGTATCCATAGTTCATGGGATTATTTGCTCCTTGGGCCATGCCCTCCCACAGAATCAAAATTAGGACATTCATGCTCAACATGCAACATGATCAGGTGATGACTGACCTGAAGAGAATGCCTCAGGACATTAGTGAAGCCTTGTACAAGTACAAGGAGTTGACTAAAGAAAATCAATTCTACTGGTGAGTGACTAACAGGATCATGATCCATGTACTAGGCACAGGATATGTCTGCCCATCCTTGTCTTTGAACCAAAGTAGGGGCTCAGTTTATATACTGTTTGCCTCTAAACCAGAAGATATCAGAAAATGGAAAGATCTCCCATGCTCATGGATTTGCAGGATCAACACTGTAAAAATGGCTATCTTTCCAAAAGCAATCTACAGATTCAATGCAATCCCCATCAAAATTCCAACTCAATTCTTCAACCAATTAGAAAGAGCAATCTGCAAATTCATCTGGAATAACAAAAAACCTAGGATAGCAAAAACTCTTCTCAAGGATAAAAGTACCTCTGGTGGAATCACCATGCCTGACATAAAGCTTTACTACAGAGCAATTGTGATAAAAACTGCATGGTAATGGTATAGTGACAGACAAGTAGTCCAATGGAATAAAATTGAAGACCCAGAAATGAACCCACACACCTCTGGTCACTTGATCTTTGACAAGGGAGCTAAAACCATCCAGTGGAAGAAAGACAGCATTTTCA
This sequence comes from Mus caroli, assembly GCF_978045245.1. NCBI lineage: Eukaryota > Metazoa > Chordata > Mammalia > Rodentia > Muridae > Mus > Mus caroli. Next base: position 36,774,327 of record NW_028227267.1, on the reverse strand, counting down.
ACAAATTATGCTGGCACAACTGGTTGTTATCATGTAGAAGAATGTGAATTGATCCATTTCTATCCCCTTGTACTAAGGTCAGATCTAAGTTGATCAAGGAACTCCACATAAAACCAGAAACACTGAAACTTATAGAGAAGAAAGTGGGGAAATGCCTTGAAGTTATGGGCACAGGGGAAAAATTCCTGAATAGAACAGCAATGGCTTTTGCTGTAAGATCGTGAATTGACAAATGGAACCTCATGAAACTTTAAGCTTCTGCAAGGCAAAAGACACCGCCAATAAGACAAAAAGGCCACCAACAGATTGGGAAAGGATCTTTACCTCTCCTAAATCAGATAGGGGACTAATATCCAATATATATAAAGAACTCAAGATGGTGGACTCCAGAAAATCAAATAACCCCATTAAAAAATGGGGCTCAGAACCAAACAAAGAATTCTCACCTGAGGAATACTGAATGGCAGAGAAGCACCTTAAAAAATGGTCATTTGCTTCTTAGGGGTCATGTGAGACAGGCAGGACAAAATTTACAAGTATTAGATCCCAGTGGAATTGCCAAATGAATGGTTATCATTGCCTTTGGGGGGGGGGATTTTATGTTTTCTCTCCCCTTTCCCTGCATTGCAAGATGGTCTCTTCACCCTGCCTAGATCTTGACTCACACTGAAAGAGCCTGAGCAGGTACTTGTCAGTCCTGTTTTCTGTCAGTGTTGCTCGAGTTCTTCCCTAGAGCTTATATTCTGGAGCTGACTGGATCAACAGGGATGTGAAATAGGCTTCTCTCAGGCTGAGTGTCAGTGTGAAAGATGTGAGTCTTCAAAAATGAAATTTCACTAATGCTCTCAACCTAGTCTAAGAGTGTGCCCCCTAAAAATTTTTATTCCCCAGTGATGGATAGCAGAGTCCTGTGTCTCACATTAAACATAAGTCTTTCATAGTCTCCATTCAACTGTTTCTCTACCATCCATTGCTATCTCCTCATAGTTTTCGACTCACTTATGATTTTTGGTAAAGAAAGGGAGGGAGGGAGGGAGGGAGGGAGGGAGGGAGGGAGGGAGGGAGGGAGGGAGGGAAGGAAGGAGGGGAATGGGGAGAGGGAGAGGGAAAGGGGCGGGGGAGGAGGAGGGGGAGGGGGAGGGGGAGAGGGGGAGAGAGAGAGAGAGAGAGAGAGAGAGAGAGAGAGAGAGAGAGAGAGAGAGAGAGAAACCATGTTGCCAACATTTAAAAGTGAATAAAAACATAGATAGTCCAGCCCACCTTTTCCAAATCTTATCATGTGACCTCAGAGTCCCCTTCCCAGTCCTTCCCTCATTCACTACAACTTCCAGACTCAGGGTTTGGAGGGCCTCCCATGTGAAAAAAAAAGGGGTACCACGAAGCATGGTACCCTTGGAACCCAAGCATGATATGGAGCACAAAAGGGGAGCTCAAAAACAGCCAGCTGAAGACATGAGACAAAACAGGGCTCCAAGGATCTCAATGTTCCTATTGAAAGAACACTTAGGAACCTAAAACACCAGCCTATCATTCTATGATGGGAGTGTAGGGCTCTTGGAGGACAAGGGGCAGGAATCCAGGCACCCCGGAGTCACGAAAGATGGTTCTGTGGCCTGGTGGGAAAGCATTGGTGTTGGTTGAGGGACCACAGAATCCAACTTACCTGGATTCTCATGGCTCTCCATCTACTGGTCCTCAGACTCCAGTGGCCCTGGGGATCAAGCTTCTTCCTGAAGCTCCACTTCTGGGCCTCTCTTCTGCTGAGAAGCCTTCACACAGCACTCTTTCTCTTGCATGCATCGTGGATGCTGGCAGGGGCCGCAGCAGATACTCAGACACTGGAGTCAGGAGGTCAGGAGACCAGGCCAGATATAACCTTTGTGGCCAGTTCTAATCCAGCCACATGCCCTGGTCCCCCTCCCAGTTGGTCACGGCTAGCTTTCCTTTCTAGGTATAGGAGTTCCTGGACCCCTGAAAACAACCCCTTCCAGCTCTATGGTATGGAAAGGTACCTCGGGATGTCACTTCCGGAATTATCTAGGAACCAAGTCCTCCGATCTTCTCTATGGCAGCTAACTCAGAGCACCTCTGGCCCCATCTACTCCTAGGACAGAAGGACAGTCTCCAGTTTTATTGTTTTCTAATTAAAGTCTTTAGTAATATAAAGTTAAATATGTAAGCATTTAAAAATAAAAATTAGACTCCTTTGCCTTCCTTGCACTAAGATAACCCCCTGAAAATTAATGGAGTGTCTTACTGGCTTCACCAAGTGGATTCTTGGAATAATACAGTGCATCCCTCTGCTGACATTGTTTTTGCTGAGTGTATCATGGAAATGACTTCTCTTCTCATGTCTTCCACCTCATTATTTTGCAGAGTGCCTCATTTCAGAAAAAAAAAAAAAAAAAAAAAAAAAAAAAAACAAGGCATGTTAAGTCACTAATATCATTCATTTTGGCCCACATTAGGAATGATGAGTGTGTGTGTGTGTGTGTGTGTGTGTGTGTGTGTGTGTGTGTGTATTTGTGCACACGCGCGCGCGTGCATGCGCGCGCACACGTGCTATTGCACGCCTGTGTGTTTAAATTGGGATTTTTTAAATTTACATTTTAAATATTATCCCGTTTCCTGGTATCCCCTCATTAAAAAAAAAAACCTCCCCCAATTCCCTTTCCCCTCCCCTTCTTACCAACTCACCCACTCCTGGTTCCTGGCCCTGACATTATATCACATGAACTGTAATGTGTTGAATTGCAGCTACTGGATAATATCTATGGCTAACTGTTTTTATTGGTGTTACAAGAGTCTTATGAGAACTAGCCAAGTTAGGTTTAGAGAGCAGAATATATTTCAACTTGGAGCTTGCTGGAGGATGTTTTGAAACCCTTTTTTAGAACCTTGAATCTTGTGTGGACCCACTTGTGTGTGCAGAGGATCCGCTTGTCTGTTTTATACCATACTTGGAGAAGCAGCAAATATCTGCATGGAAAAAGTTCCTGACAAGGAAATCAGGACAGGCCCAGACAGCACAGGCTGGGTTAATTTAAGAATCTACTACACAGCTCAGGTCCCAATACTAGGTCAATTGTCAGGAAATGTGCTGTAATATATGTAATATAGCAGTGTTTTCATTGGTGTGTTTGTGTGTGTGTGTGTGAGTGTGTGTGTGTGTGTGTGTGTGTTTTTGCCCAGGTGTTTGTGAACATGTTTATGTGTCATATTTGTGTAATGGTAGGTACCTGTTGTAGGTGCTAGTACATAGTACTGTTCATTCATGTATTCTTTTCTTTTATGTGTGTGTGCATGTATATGTGAAGGCATGTATTCATGTGTCTCTGTACACATATGTATGTATGTGTTTGTATATATTCACATAATCACTTGGTGAGCAAACATCTTAAACTATATAATAGAGGACAACTTAAAAGAGAAAAGTACTCTGTCAGTTCATTTTGCATTGGGGAAACAGCTCTTCATCATGCCTCTCCACCTAGATCACTAGAACAAATGGAGACAAACATGGTGTAAAGTCAGATTTTGAAGGGTTTGTAGAGGGAAAAGTGCTTATCTGCATTGAAATCATTTGTAAGAAAAGAAAGGAAGGTGGAACCTGGAATTAGTGATGAGTCTGCTGTGTTAAACCCATTTGGCTGAGAGTCAAAAAGGCTGGCTAAGCCTTTGTGTTCCTTCTCTGTACTTGGTGAATAGTAACTGCACACTGGAAAACCAGGGGGATTCTTGCATATTCTTGGCATCCTAGTGTGTTTTCCTGTTTGCCTGCTACCATTTTCTTTCCAACTTTGCCTATGCTTCACTAAGTCTCCCTTCCTTGGAGTTTGTTCAAGGTGTTATGATTTGAAAGACTGAGTTGCTTGGGGTTGAGACTGTCCCAAGCCAAAGGGCCATAAGTATGGTGAAACGTAAGAACAGGGCTGCCTCAGAGAGCCCCTTAGGCTCATGGGCTCATGATATTCAGAAGCACAAACACTATGTTGTGTCTGTAGCCCTCTGTAATTCCTGTTATTAAAAACAGCTTTAAAGGTTCACCAGCTCAGGACAGGTATTCTTGCTTCCTGGAGTTCCAGATACAGAACTCCCACACCATGTCTGCCCATAGGATGCCATGCTTTTGCCAAGACAAAAATGTACTAAAATTTTGAAAATATAAGCCCAGTTTCAACCTACCACATCCAAGGCTACATTTTCCTACTGTCTAAGTAGTGTATCTGCATTTTCATCCAGGTCAATACCAGACAGAGGGATTATGGTAAATATAGTCTAACATCTCTGCATTTGGTCTGCCCAGTGGTTTTTCCACACCTTTACTGCAGGGAAAAAGCAAAACTGCACTAAGACAAGGAGGTAGTATGGAGGTGAGATAACTGACTGAAGACTTTTGAAAGGCTACATGGAAACCAACCATTGTAGAACCTTTATAATATACAAATAAATATAAACAATGTTTAAATAAAATTACTCTATTATGCTCTGACAGTGCCTCCGCTAAATCCCATAAACTATCAAATGAAAAACCCAGGGGCAGCTTTTGGTTATTTTGTTTTGGGTTGTTCATCATGGAAGTCTAGTACCCACTCAGGAAACATTAAAGGCTATTGTGATCGCTCTTGGATACTTTCTAGAAGTCAGTGGTAAGACCACAATGCTGAAGAAGATGGTAATTGGCACATCCATCAGGTCAGACATCTATCACATTAGTTTGTGCGTGTGTGTGTATGGATGTTTGTGTGTGTGATGTGTGTTGTGAACATACCAATTTCTCTTTAGCAGTTACTTGGAGATATTTGGCCAATTGCTGCCCACCACAGTACTTCTACAGAAGAGCTAATCCATTGGTAGCTGAGTTTGCAACTCACTGCCTACCATGACCCTCTCAACATCTGTCCCAAGATCTGTCACCTGCTGTTCTGATTTCAGCTTTTCTAAGTGGGCATTACTAGAGAGAGAGCCCAGGGTCTTGGGCACACTAAACATTAAGCATTACATTAAACTACACTTCACTACACTACACTACACTACACTAGCCAACCCCAGTCTTCCTGTTTCTCTAAGATCAACTTTTGACTTTCCACTGAGGGAACATGTCTTCTTTATATTTCTATACTGGATTCAGAAAACTATTTTTTAAGCAAAATCACTTTTGGCTTTGTCTAGCAGGCTGGTTGGCAATATTAAGGTTTTTAAACTGGCATGCAAATTTATGTTTTTTTGAAGCTTCATTACAAGAACGCAATGTAAAACTATCAAATCATTTAACATTTCTTTTCCTTGGGAGCTTTGAACTCCCATTTCTGACTGACCTAATGTTTTCTTCTTGGTTTGTTTTTTGGTAGAAACAGCTTCTGACTCTTTAATTTTATTCTGACAGGTATAATGTCCATTACCATATGAACCTTAAGATACTGAACTTACGAGATAGCTTTAAAGTTGCTAAATACTCTTTTGCACAAAAAATTGTGGATTGTGGAGAACACAGGAACTGGTGTTAAGATACTTTTCAAAAATAGTTAAATATAAAAGTTCTTAATTAGAACCTTCTCTATTTTTAAGGACCAGCTTACCTGAGCAGAGATGTATAGGCCTCTCAACCTGGTACTTGGGATGCTGGGGCAAGAGTTCATGGCCAGCATGGACAACATGGCAGGACTCAGCCTCATTAAACTGAAAAAGAGAAAGCGCCTGACTACCTGATACAAAAATGACCTTTATAGCCTTAAATACATAGAGAGTAGAATATAAATGTTTTTCTTAAACAAGTACTTTTTCTAACCATAAACTTGCTGTCTGTGAGGGTTAACTTTAATTGTCAATTACATCTAACCAGGGGTCATCTCGGAGGAGAGTCTCATCAAGGGATTATCCATGGGTGGCCTATGGGCATATCCTTGGGGTTAGTTCTCTTAGTCAAATTAATTGATGTCAAAACCCACAGCCTACTGTCAGAGGCACAATACCCTAGACAGGGAGGGGGTCCTGAACTGCATAAAGGTGGAGAATTGAGCTGAACACAAGAGAGCACTCAAGTGAGCTAGTGAGCATATATGTGTTCATTTCTCTCTGCTTTGGACTGTCTGTGTGATGAGACCAGTAATGTCACCACCAGCTGTTATTCCTGCAATGATGAACAGTCACATAAAACTGTAAGCTAGAAGAACTGCTTCTTCCCTGAGACATTTTTGGCTTGGATATTTCATCACAGCAAGAGAAATGAAACTACCACCTCTAATGAGCCTTTTCATTTGTCCACCCTTTCACATTTTTCCATTTAGAGACTTTGAACTGTTTATTTAAGTTCTCCATAAAATATATAGTATGTTTCTGGGGAGTGAACATTCCCTTCTACAGTGTTATGTACTAGAGTATATTTCTAGAGTATATTGTTGTTTGAAATCTCTTATCTATCAGTATCCATCTCCTTCCTTCTAAACAAATCTCTGCAACAACCATCTCATCAACTCTGAAATCACACCACACATCATACATCCTTGCTCTGCTTCCCGCACAACCTATGCACTATCCATACCATAAGCATAGCTTATGTCTTTTGTCCAAATTAGATCCTAAGAGGATACACAGTGGGGTGATACATGGAGGAGAGAAAAATATATTTAAAGAAAGGAAGACCTGGAAAGATAACCCAGACTGTAAATATTCTCTGCAAGTAATAGGACAGAAAGTAATAGAACAGGACCCTTGATGTTCTTATCTGACCTAGATATGCCACAAATGTGTGTTTCCCTCCATGTTAAAATGTTCATGTGTGCTACATATATCAGGCACACACACACACACACACACACACACACACACACACACATTTTTATAAAAATTCTTCATCTAACAACCACTGAAGAATATCTTGCCCTGTACCTGACTTTCCATTCTTCAGAGAACGATGATGTGTAAGCAGAACCAGAAGTTAGAAATGCATAAGGCATTCAGTACTTAATGAAAGGCTCTGGTTCTGGGTAACCACCTAGGCTGCTCCTACCATTTCTCCTTGCATGCCATCTGTTCCTCACTGTCATGGTGACTTTCTTCTACTCTGTACAGCTATAGTCCTTTCATCTCCTCATACTTGGAAGACCTACTGAGATTTGTTGAAAGTTTTGTCTTTTTTGTGTCATAATCAAAGGAATGTAGACTAGAATAAAGCCAGTGTTGCAGTAAATCTCTCCAACCCAAATATATCCTGGCAAGGATCAATACAATATGATTACATGCAGTGCACCTAGATTGGGCAGACCTACCACTACACTAACATCTTTCAGAGCTTAAGATACCCCTTAGAACTTGCAGTTTCTCCAGACCATGTGCTTCTGCTCCAATTTTCTCCTTCTTCCTCCTCCTCTGTGTCCTCTCCCTCTTCCATTTTCTCCTTCTTCTCCCCCTCCACCTTCCCTTTTACCTGCCCAATCATCAGCTCTCCTCTATTTTACAAATTAAAATGGGAATAAGGTTTACAGGAAATCACCTGAGTGCTGACTCATTCCTTGTTCACAACCACTCACAGGAGAACAGAATTAATATCTTATATAATTAGCCCCAGGGCTGTCCACAAAAATCCTGTGATGGGATCATCTCCAGTTTCCTCTCTATTATTCCTGCTAGGAATAACAAGGGGCAATGCCCTTGAGCTTCAGTGAATGTCAACCCTGGTTATGCATGCTGACCACTGGAGGTGTCTTTCTACTAAAGGCTCAACCCTATACTCTACAGTCTTTGACTCTAAACAGCAGGAATGGGATCAGTCATAGGTGTCTTCCAGGAAGCTCTAATGGTTATTCTAATACTCAGGCACTGCTCTAAGCCACAATGTTACCTTCTCCCTCATTAGAGCAGTTTTCACTAATCCCAAGAAATAGAGATTTGGTGCAAACTAATAAGAGGTCATCAGGACTTTGAGACAGTTGGTCTGGGGAGGAAAGGGAAAGATCAGAAATTTTGCATCTGAGGCCCCTTCAGGAGGTGTTCATGTTTTTAAAAAGCCCTTGCACAAACAGGAAAGTCTGGTACATTCTACAGGAAACAAACAGATTTCATGTGAGTGAAGGCTGACATCATTATCCGTGAAATAAATATCAGCAAATGTTTTAAGAATAGCCATTTGAAAAGTCCCATGTTAATTTTCTGGAGCTATCATTACAAAGTACCACAAAGTGGATGCCTTAATCAATAGAGGATTTTTATCCTCGATTCTAAAATTCAGGAGTTCAAAACTATGGTGACTTAATTTCTTTTCCTGTTGCTGTGATATAATATGCGTAGACAAGGGCTAGCTTTCTGTGCTGCCCAGGCAATTTGCAGGACTGCTCTCCTGAATGCTTCAGCTGGTGAGGAGCAAGGCCAACTGTGACACTTGTATGGCCCCACATCCTGCTCCACTACCTGGCACAGGGTTGGGAATTTGGGGACAACCTCTCTCCCATGCCCATGCCACAGCTCAGCTGCCAAGTGACAGAATCATGTCTGCTGTACTCACATTCTTGGGGCTGGGTCACTGTTGCTCCTGCAACCTGGCTCAGCTCTAGTGTGCAGCCCAGGTGATATGCTGGGTGTGCTGCTCTAACAGCTATAGTCTGCGAGGGGTGGGTAAACTGCCACTCTCTCTTGTCCCTCAGGCTTCATTCCTGTCTACCTAAGGTGGCCAAGGGTAAGGGCAGGAAAGGCATCTCCCCTGCATTCTGGCTTCCTCACTGCAGAAGAGTGGCAGGACCAGCTATCCTGTGGTGAAACAGGGGAAGATCAAGAGATGTGGCATTAGTGTGTGTGTGTGTGTGTGTGTGTGTGTGTGTGTGTGTGTGTGTGTGTGTGTGAAGTTGTAATCTCTCAGCACAATGACTTACTGCCTGACTGCCTGATGCCATATTCTCTAGCCATGATGGCCACAGACACATTTTCTGAAATTTTAAGTTCCAAATATACATTTAATGGTTAAATTCTTTTGCAAATTTACTGGATTAAGAACTACCTAGAGGGCAGGGTGTGGTGGCACATGCCTTTAATCCCAGCACTCAGGGACAGGGGGGTGGGGGGCAGAGGCAGTCGGATTTCTGAGTTCAAAGCCAGCCTGCTCTACAAAGTGAGTTCCAGGACAGCCAGGGCTATACAGAGAATCCCTGTCTCAAAAAACAAACAAACAAACAAGAACTACCTAGTATCGGAATGAGGTTAAAAACTACAGATATATGTACAAGGACATTTCCAAAGAGGATTAACTGGGTACAAAAGACCCACCCTGCAGTTTGGTGGCACAGTTTTATGTCCTTAAATCCCAGACATGTAATTGAAGAAATATTATTAAAATGGAAGAACTTAGAGATATTAATTTTCCTTGTAGAACAGTTTTGACATGTGCTAGAGATACTGTTGTGTTGTTCTTTTCTGGAAATTTTCTACTTTTTTTCTTTTTTGATTTCTTCTTTGATGTATCATTATCTAGCACTGAGTTGTTTAATTACAATGAGTTTTGTACTTATTAGAGATTTGTTTGCTGTTGGTTTTAAATGTTACTGTACTGTGTTGCAATAGGATATGTAGACTTATTTCAATTTTGCTCATATTTCTTTTGTGGCCCACAAACTTGTCTATTTTAGAGAAGTGTCCCTGGATTGTTGAGTATAATGTTTATTCTTTGGTACTTGGGTAGAATATTCTGCACCTATCTGTCTATTTGATGTGTAATATTTAATTCTCATGTTTCTTTATCTTTTGTCTTGGTGACCTGTGTTCTGGAGAGTAGCATACTGCAAAATAGCTCACTACTATTCAATTGGTATTAATTTGCAGTAACCATAGAAAACAAAAATGTAAATGGAGACTATGGGAGTAGAATAGGCTATTAGGATACAGGTGATAAGGTGATATGAAATGGAAAGTGGACAAAACAGGGAGAGGCTTAATTTGAGAAGGATGAAGGGGATAATACAGAAGGAGAGGGAATTTGTGGGAAAAACTAACACTAAATTAATATGACTTAAGCGGTCATATTAATTTACATATACGAAAAATTGTATAACACACATACACACTCACACACAGTAACACGGGGAGAGAGAGAGAGAGAGAGAGAGAGAGAGAGAGAGAGAGAGAGAGAGAGAGAGAGAGAGAGAGAGAGAGAATTATGCTACTGGGATAAAAAGTCTTCCCCAGAGCCATAGGCTATCAAACAAAAAATCCCAATATAAGGCATGGAATACATCCTTTGGCTGTGTTAGTCAGAAGGCTCCAAGAGTCTCTTAATGAATCATAGACTATTGATTTTTGTGAGGCCAGAGAGCTAGGGGCTGAGGGAAGCAGGCCTGGAGCAAGAGGTAGTTGAGGCATGTCCAAACCCTGGAAATTTCATCCTCAGAGTGGCAGCAATAGAATACATTTTAGACTTTCAGACAGATTATCTGAAAAGGTGTAACTGCAAATCATGTGGCAAAAGAGCTTTTCAGAGGATTCTACTGGTTGTAGTGTATAACTGTTGTCATTCATTTCTCCAAGTTGTAGGGCTGGACAAGATCACTATAAGAAATAAGTGTTTATGGACAATAAGAATTTCTATCATGCTCCAAGCTGAGAACCTAAGAAACTTCATTATTTGCAGCTAATGTGTAGACTTGGGGATGAACAAAGTTTTGAGTTCATTAGGCTCAATAGCCATTTCAGAGAGAAAGGAGCAATACCATACTCAGGTCTGTGCTGCTGTGTGTAGTACATGTCAGGAAAAGGGGGAGGGGAGCTATGTGCTCCAGGACAAAGCATTGAGAACACTTAAGTTGCAAGAATTTGTATTCTATACTATATTGGTTATGCTATATTATATTATATTTATGCTACAAAATTATTAATGTACATCAAGAAGATATTCATCTTCTTAGGAGTTGAAAGACCTGAGCAGAGATTAGATGATGTTGCTGGTAAGCAGGGGTAGTTTATTTCCACATAGAGGTGTATGGGCTTCCCCTCTTGCTGAGGTTGCACCTGGCAGTGCTTCAGAGAAGGCAGAAGCTCATCCAGAGCTGCTCAGAATTCAGGAGAAAATGTCTAAGACTGTAAATTAATACTTGTCCTCACCAACCACCAAGAATATTTAATCGATGTGAGTTAAGTAAATTTAAAAGACTTTGAGCAAAATCCTGTAACATGTGTCATCCTTGGTCTTACAAAATCTTAAACTACAAAGACCCAAAGAAACATGGCAATGCTTGCCTTGATAGCTATTACATCTGAAACTTTCTACCTTGTCTTCATGGCTGACCACTTGTTGTAATTCAGTGCCACTAAACTGCCCCTGTTTATTTGGGTTTTGTTTGCTTACAGGCTTAGCGTTTTTTGTTGCATTAGTTTGAGGATTTGATATTTATTTTCTCTTTCTTTTTTCTGGTCACTATTTTGATATTTTGCTAAAGCTATATACACTGCATATACTGATCCAGCTGAGTAGAGAGAGGTTCTTTTTATGCCCGTACCGAGTGAAATGTCTGCATTTTTATGAATTGAAAAACAAACCAACAATAAGGAAACAAGTTCAAAGCCTACACTCTCAAGCCCAGCATTTTTAGCCAGCTATGGTGTCACACTTCTGGAGCTCCAGAATTCACAGGCAGAGATGTTTTTCTGTACTCTCCAGGCATCATGGTCTAAATCATGAATTCCCAGTGCTTCACAAGGGTATATTTTGGGGTGTGTGGATGTCATGGCCTACTCTGTGAATAAGCACTTCATGATAGAAAATGGATTTATACTGTATCCTTTTGGTCATATATTTAGATACCCCTAAAATATGGTATATGGTATTCACATGTTCCTGTAATAGTCATGCTGACCACATTTGCCATGGCACTCTGGTCGAGTCAGCTTTTCAGGTAGGGATGCCTAAATAAAAGCTGCTCATGAAGCAAAAAGAGTTTCACAGAAACTTGCTCCTGGAGTCTGGCTTTCTCTTTAACCCATACATTAATTTTCCATTCCCACGTTAGTCTAGTGGATGGATCCACGTGCTCTCTTTATTATAAATGCCTTTTAAGATTGAATTCTGACATAGCTAAAGCCTTAGTGTTCCAACAGTCCTAGAACGTCCTTGAGCAAGACCATGGGCTTGAAATTCAGTAAGAATGTTGCTTATTCACTGACATTCAGAATAGCCTCTGGTACTACACTATCACTTAGAATAAAAGTCAAGTCGCTCCCATATACAGGAATTTACAATGGTTTAGGAAGTAGTTTAGGGCTGTGGTTTTAGAGTATTGCATTATTCATGAGATGGTTAGCTAGAATGGAACTCCCTAGTTAGAACCATGACTTGGGTGTGAAAGCCCTTGCCCTAGGAGTGAAAAGATCTCACACCAGGCTTCTAAGACTATAGCTGATCTTAGATAGGGCTGACTTTGTCTCAGTTATTTTATTGCCCAGTTCCTGCCAGTCTTTGTGTTTTCATTCCTCTGTTCTGTGTAAGAGTCATTAAGCATCCGGTTACCTCATTTGTACCTTGCGAGTATGTCACCCAACTTCGTTATTGTCTTCTGCATAAAAAGTCTGATGCTCGAATTGGCATTACATTCAGATTCCACAAGACCTCTCCTGTGTGCATCTGTTTGTCATTCATCCGACGCTTTGCCCACAGGTGACTAAAGACCCGTTCTGTGCAGACAAAGGGGCCCAGAGGGTCTGTGGCACACATTAATAAGAGTCACAACTGTATTGCTCTAAAGCTTCTTAGGAAATGAATATTCATTTGGGGTTCATAAGAAATCAGGACCCAGATATAGCTGTCTCTTGTGAGACTATGCCAGGGCCTAGCAAACACAGAAGTGGATGCTCACAGTCAGCTATTGGATGGATCACAGGGCCCCCAATGGAGGAGCTAGAGAAATTACCCAAGGAGCTAAAGGGAACTGCAACCCTATAAGTGAAACAACATTATGAACTAACCAGTACCCCCCAGAGATCGTGTATATAGCTGCATATGTATCAGAAGATGGCCTAGTCGGCCATTAGAAGAAAGAGAGGTCCATTGGTCGTGCAAACTTTATATGTCTCAGTACAGGGGAAAGTCAGGGCCAAGAAGTGGGAGTGGATGGGTGGGGTAGTGGATGGGGGAGCGAGTGGGGGACTTATGGGATAGCATTGGAAACGTAAATGAAATATATACCTAATTACAAAATAGAAATCAGGTAACCCAGAGCTATCTGCTTCTCATTTCCTCAAAATATAGCATTGGTGATAACTGTAAAGCAGAAATACTGACCTTTAAGAAAAAGACCTCCCTACTATCCATGTGGAGATTTCCCATACATGTTGAGATAGGGCTTTCTTTTTAGGTAATATTAGTGTGACTACACATTTGATGCCTTTATGGTTTTTGTTTATTTGTTTGAATTTGGAGCATTGCTATTTTTTTTAATATATGTATGTTTTACCTACTGCAAGCCGCACCTGGTATCAGCAAATCCTGCAAAAGCAAGCCAGCCAGGCAGGAGGGGCAGACCCCCACAGGATCCCAGAGGGGGCTCTAGAAAACGCCTCTGGACCACATCTGTGCACCAAATGCATGCAATTCCTTCAGAGGCCAGAAGAGGGCATCGTGTTCAACCCAGAGACTCATTAATAGGATTGTTAGCTGCCCTCTGGGTCCTCTGTTGGATAGACAAATGCTCTTAATGGAGGAGACTTCTTTCCTGTCTCTACACTATATTTCTTCTTTGTCCTTCAAGATTGTGTGGTTTTCAATTGAACAAGATCATCCAAAATCAAAGATAGAAGTTTATGGAGACCTATAGGTTCAGGTGCTTGAAGAAGGAATTCTAATTTTCCTAGGTTACCTGGCACCCATGCAGATCTGTTGTGGGTTCAAGATAATGCCATAGAATTGTCAAGGCTTGAGCAGATCTGTCACCTCTCATGTAGGATAACCAGGCAGACTAGGCATGAAATGCCTACTTGATGAAATGCAGAATTGAGAAGTTCCTCAGTGGGTAGAAATGGAGGAAGGAATAACCATTTAAGGCCAGCTCACCAGTGTTGTGATAAAACTTCAAACTCTCCTGCATGGATGGAGCCTGAAATAGAGGTCACATGCCTATGGTGGAGAGCATGTCTGTGCAAGGCTAGGAAGGGAGAGAGATGGTTGAGATTGATCTTAACCACACTAGATCTCAGAGTTTATTGAGGAAGTACTTCTTCCAGTGGATGCTTCGTGCTTGTGAAGGTCTCCTAGAACAGATCTCATTTCTGAGACTAAATGTGAGTCAGAGACTTAATGTGTAAAGGAATTCATCCCCCGAATCCCCAAACTGGTGCTGTCAAACCAGGGCTTTAAAGCAGAAGCCTGAGAATGACTGCGGGATGTGTTAAGTTGCTCACTGTCTTTGGACACCTTCTCTTTCTAAGCTAACTCTGACACAGAAAGGGTCACCTGTAAATACACAGGAAACCAAACATTATCAAGTGATACGGGTCTTCTTGTCCATCTCTTAATTCTCTGGTGGGTCCTGAGCCTTATTTACTTGTAGGTCTTCAGTGTAGTGCTTGGCTGTTTTGGTAAATGCTACCTGTCAGGCAGCTTAACCTGATATCTAGTAATGCTATTTGAGCAGGTAGATAACAGCTTGACATCACTCTTTAAATGACTAAACTGTCCTGAGCATGCAGTGTGGACTGAGACACTTCCTTTTCCTTTTCAGATAGATATTCCTAGTCTTGAAAGTATTCTGAAAACCATTCTCAAGGACCAATCTTGTAGCATCCAAACTGACTATGGAGTATCAAATTGCCACTTTCCTTGTAGCTGTTGTAGCAGATGAATGAAGTTACAGGCCTGGAATGTAACTCAGGGAGCATGGACTTTTATTAGGTTCAATCATAGCACTGGGAGGTCAAAGAGAAGGAAAAATTGCCCCATCTCATTCAGACTTCTTGGAGACAAAAAAAAACTGTGAGGCTCCATGGAGGCTTTTAAAGTCTGCCACCCTCCTCATAGATCCCGCCCAGACTCCATTTATTGCCCCTAGTTGAGTAGATATATTCTCTGGGGAAAGTTTTCATAGTTGTGTTATAACCCCGAATGTAAATAGGAATACACAGATTATTAAATTCTGTGTCTGTGGTGATTGGCTGATGAGATGGCTCAGTGGATAAAGGTAAGGCAACCAAGCATAGAGACCTGAGTTCCTTCCCTGTGATCCACATCATAGGAGAGAAAAAAGTCTATCAGTTGTCCTCTGACTTTCATGTAGGTGGGGGAACCAGGTCTTAGCCCACAGCATCTCAACTTTCCCACGGCTCGCTTACACTGAAAAATTTCCACCTGATACACACATGTAAGTATATGACTCTGTGCTCCATTTGAGAGATTCAGTACTTTTTTATTTTTACTTTTGTTGTCCAGAAGCGAGAGAAACCAAGGAGGCCAGCATGGGACCATCACTTGAAACCCAGGTTAGGGATTATGGATACAGGGAACTTGTAACTGAGGTTCGAACATCATGAGTTCCAAACTGCTCAAAATGGTTTTCTATACATTCATGGCCAACTGTAGCTGATGCTGTTGTTTCACTGCTGTTTCTTTGTTGCTATTGTTTTGTTTTATTGTCTACCTCTGATTACCTCAAAGAGACAAAAACTGTGATGAAATTCCCAATAATTCCTCTGTCCTGTTGAATCCTCATTAGATGTTAGAGTCAGCTTTAGTGAGGATGCTGGCATGGATGATGCACAGCTGCTCCGGGTCGCCTGTAATGCCATATGATAATATCTTCCTCTGATAAAATAGCAGTTATCAGTGACACAGAGTGAAACGATTTACAGTGCTAGCACTCTTAGGTTTAAGCAGACACCAGTTGGAAAGTACAAAGTACCCTAAGATGGAGGCATATGCCCCGGCTGACAGCAGTAGGCTTTGAAACGATTATATTGACCTGGGAGTAGACAGTGGAATGTGAGGTGCAGGCAGAGGCTTAGAACAGAGTGACTGACAGTTTTCCAGGTAGAAGGTATTCCCACTATTAGAAGGTCTTTGGATCTGTGGTCTAGGCAGCATATGGAGGGTAATGAAAGTCACTGTCTTGTGAATTTGCTGCTGAGACAATTGCTTTCTATTCTGAATATACACAGTGGAGTTGGCTCAAGGTCAAGAAGAAACAGCCATTGCTGTAGTTCATTCCTCTGAAGAACATTCTCCTTCTCTTTTCAGCCCACATAGATTAATCATGTACCACCTTGTTCCCTGGACCCTCACATGACAGGGATATGGTCCTACTTTCCTGTTATGTGTACCAGAAGATCACTTTATAGTGGCCCAGATGATCTAGTTCAATCTTGCAAGACACAATAATCTAGCCTAGTATGGTGACACTTGCCTTTAATACCAGGAGAGGCACAGGCAGATAGAATGCTATGAAATCAATGCAGTCTAAACAGTTGGTGGAGATTATGTTTTTTTTTATTCAGGATCAAGTCAAATAAATTCCTGAAGTTGGGAGGTTTTAGGTTTACCTGTTAAGGGAACTTTGTACTTGTAGGAGGGGATAATGAATATATTCACAGATAAATTGTAGAACCCGAGCCATCCATCATTCAGCTACAAGGAAAGTGCATCCAGGGGAATAATTAATAATCTGCTTTGGGGATTCTGACTAGGCTAACAGAAGAGTACTAAACGTAGTTATTATAAGGAAATTGTCCCACCAGTTCATATATAGTAAGATGCATAGCCCACATTTGGACAGGTTTTTTGGCACCATGTATTTCCATGCATGATGTGGGTACATGGTGTCAGGAGACTCAGAAGAAGGCCTCATATCCCTTGAAACTGGAGTTACTGACATCTCACACCATTGCTTGAAATCCCAGCACTTGGGAGAGGGGTTCAGAATCAGGAGTTCAGGAGCATCCTTGACTACATAAGGAATTTTAAATCACCTTCATTACTCTAAGAACTTCATTGAGTTTCCATCTGTTGCTATGTATTGTAATGCTAAATTCTGTTCCTAGGAAGGTCTGGAACTAGGAGAGAATTCTCCTATCAAAAGATTTTGTTGTGCAAGTCCTCCATTTTATTTATCTTTGCTATGTACACACTATGTGTCAATGACAAAGGCACCCTACTTTACAACATCTAATCACTCTAGATGTTGAAGTGTTTGCCAGTGAATATATACATACTAGAGTTAGTTAAACAACACACATTGCCCCATTTTGTTAAATACTTTAATTTTCTTTTTGTATTAATATAATTTTTAGTTATTCACATTACATGTTGCTCACTGCAATCCCACACCCACAATGTTTCCCTGATATTCATGAACTCTTATTCTCTGATCAGATCAGGGACAACTATCTCAGGACATCTCTTCTTCTACCAAAGCCAACTTACCCTGTCCTGTGGAAAGGTTTTGAAGGCGCTGGAAATGGATGCCTTCTGCTTGGCTTTCCTCTTGTTCCATTTCCCTGGCTTTGAGAACTTCATACAGAACTGTCCTGGAACTTGGTACTTCCTTGAGACGGTCCACAAGAAGCCCTGGTTTTGTTAATGTTCTTGAGAGTATATTTACACCAAACCAACTCCCACTAGTACCCTAAGCCTGACAAAGGCAAAGAGACAAAAGACATCTATTCCAGGAGTTTCCAGTTGTTCTCAGAGTAGCAGTACAGCAGCCCACATACATGGCAAAGTTAAGTGAGGTCACAAAGGGGACATAATATACCGCTGCTTTCATAAAGTATGTCCTAGAGGTTTACCATATCTAAACACTCAGATTTGTACGCATTAGACACTAAAGTGCTTTTGAAACTCAGTTTCCCCAAGTATTAGAAGTCCCCAAATTTTGAGAAAATTAGGTAAATATAAGTCCCTCCGACTGGAGTACCTCAAAAATGTATGAGGACAGAGAACTGTTTGAGAATAAAAGAGACCAAATGTTTACCAAGATCAATGTCGTAGACCAATAGGACAATCTAAATAATTAAGCCATTGAGTGAAACATGAAAGTAGGAGGGCATAGGCCACAAAGGTAAGTCTTTGGCCTTCAGGCAGATCTATTTTCTGAAGAACCTCCAGATTGATTTCCATAGTTGTCATAGCACTTTGCACTCCCAAAGGACATGAAGGGTTGTTCCTTTTTCCCCACATTCTCACCAACATGTGCTTTCGCCAGTTTTTGATCTTAGCCATTCTTCACTGGAAAATATACTGCCTTATACCAATCTCTGAGTCACTTTGGTTTTCATTTTCCTCAACACTAAGGACTTTGCACATTTCTTTAAGTTCTTCTCAGCCATTCAAGGTTCCTTGTTGTGAATTTTTTGTATTGTTCTGTACCCCATTTTCAGAGTGGGTTCTTTACTCTTTTGGTGTTTAGCTACTTGAGTTCTTTAGATATTCTTGATATTAGTCCTCTATAGGATGTAAGGTTCGTGAAGAATTTTTCCCAATATGTAGTTTGCCTATTTGTCCTATTAGCTATGCCCTTTGGCTTACATAAGTTTTTCAGTTTCATGAGGTCCCATTTATCAAGTTTTGATGTTAGACCTGAGCCATTAGAGCTGTGTTTAGAAAAATTGCCCCTATTTCGTGAGTTTGAAGCTTTTTCTCAATTTCTCTTAAATTAGATTCAGTGAATCTGGTTTTATGTTGAGGTCTTTGATCCACTTGGACTTGAGTTTTATTCATGGTGATTAATATGGATCTACTTTAATTTTTCTACATACTTACTGCCAGTAGCACCAGTACATTTATTGAAGATGCTTTCTTTTTTACATTGTATATTTTTGTCTTCTTTGTCAAAAATCAAGTGTCCATACATGTGTTTTCATTTCTGGGCCTTCAATTCTTTCTTTTTTTTTTTCTATTTTAAAATATTTTAATCTTACTTTTCAAATTTTACCTCTTTCTTGGTTTTTGGTTCAGAACTTATTATCTCATGCCCTCTCTACCTGCATTTATGAGAGAGTTCCCCACTCACACACCCACTGCTGTCTCCCTGCCCTGGCATTCCCTACATTTGGCCATCGATCCTTCAAAGGAACAAGGGCATCTCTTTCCATTCATGTCTGACAAGGCCATTCTCTGCTACATATGTAGGTAGAGCCATGGGTTGCTCCATATGTACTCTTTGATTGGTGGTTTAGTCCCTGTGAGCTCTGGGGTATCTGGTTGGCTGATGTTGTTCTTCCTATGTTTGCAAGCCCATTAACACCTTCAGTCCTTTCTCTATCTCCTCCATTGGGGACTCTAGGCTAGGACCAAAGGGTAGCTGCAAGCATCTACCTCTGTATTTATCAGTCTCAGGCAGAGCCTATGAGAAGACAGCTGTAGCAGGCTCCTGTCAGCAAGCACTTTTTGGCATCTTTCATAGTGTCTGAGTTTGGTGTCTGTATATAGGATGGATCCCCAGGTGGGAAGTCTCAGGATGGCCTTTGCTTCAGTCTCTGTTCCACATCTTGTCTCCAAATTTTCTCCTGTGATGGTTTTGTTTACCCTTCTAAGACTTTTTTTTTTTTTTGTTATTCTAAATGAATTGGCAAATTGCCTTTCTAAGTATAAGAACAATTGATTTGGAATTTTGATGGGGATTGCATTGAATCTGTAGATGCACGATGGCCATTTTTACTATATCAATCCTGCTAATCCATGAGAACGGGAGATCTTCTCATCTATTGAGATGTTCTTAGATTTATTTCTTCAGAGACTTGAAGTTATTGTCATACAGATCTTTCACTTGCTTGGTTAGAGTCACCTTCAAGGTATTTTCTTTTGTTTGTGACTATTGAGAAGGATGTGTTTTCCCTAATTTCTTTCTCACCCTGTTTATTTTTTGAGTAAAAGAAGGATTCTGATTTGTGTGATGTAATTTATATCCAGCCACTTTGCTGAAGTTGTATATCAGGTTTAGCAGTTCTCTGGTGGACAGTGCTTCTAACCATTGGTTGTGTGCTGACCCCTGTGGTTGAATTATGGAAAGCTGCTAACCCCTGTTAGAAAGATGGAAGAAGCTGGGGGGGGGGGGCCAACCCTGTTGGAGGACCAGAACACTCAGTAAACCTGGACCCTGGAGATCTCTCAGACACTGCAATACCAACCAGGCTGCATACAACAGCTGTTATGAGGCCCCCAAAATATATACATCAGAGGACTTCCAGGTCTGGATTCAGTCAGAGAAAATGCACATAAGCCTCAAGAGAATGGAGGCCCTAGAGAGTTCAAAGTTCTGGTTTGGGTGGGCGTGGGGGTGGGGATATCCTGTGGCACAGGGGTGTGTGGTGGAGGTATGGGATATGGTATGGGGGTGGACCAGGAGAGGAATAAAATCTGGAGTTTAAAATTATAAAGGAAAAAAAAATTAAAAAATAGAAGAAAGAAAAAAGAAGGAATTCTCTGGTGGAACTTTTGTGTTCAGTTAAGTATATGATCCTATCACCTGCAAATAGTGGTAATTTACCTTCTTTCTTTCTAATTTGTATCCCTTTGTCCTCCTTCTGTTGTCTAATTACTCTGGATATGACTCTGAGTACAATATTGAATAGGTAGGGACTGAGAGGGCAGCCTTGTTTACTCCTCGATTTTAGTGGGATTGCTTCCAGTTTCTCTCCCTTTAGTTTGATGTTGGCTACTGATTTGTTGTATATTGATATTACTATGTTTAGGTATGGGCCATGAATTCCTGATCTTCCCTAGACTTTTATCATAAATAGATGGTGAATTTTGTCAAATGCTTTCTCAGCATGAAATGATCATGTAGTGTTTTTCTTTGAGATTGTTTAGATAGTGGATTATGCAGATGGATTTCTGTATATTGAAGCATCCCTGAATCCATGGGATGAAGTCCACTTGATAATGACGAATGATCTTAATGATTTGTTCTTGGATTTGGTTTTTGAGAAGTGAATTGCATAATTTTGCACTGGTATCCATAAATGAAATTCAGAAGTTCTTTCTTTGTTGGGTCTTTATGTGGCTTTGGTATCAGTGTATCTGTGGCTCCATAGAGCACATTGGGTATTATTCTTTTTGTTTGTATTTTGTGGAATAGTTTGAAGGGAATTGGTATTAGGTCTTCTTTGTAGGTTTGAAAGAATTCTGCACTAAACACATCTGGTCCCCAGCTTTTGTTGGTTGGGAGATTTTACCCATTGCTTGTATTTCTTTAGGGGTTATGGGACAGTTCATAGGTTTTTTCTGATCCTGATTTAATTTTGCCTGTATCTGTCAAGAAAATTGTCCATATCATACATATTTTCCAGTTTTGTTGAATACATCTTTCTAGTAGAATTTGTTGATTTTTTTTTTTGATTACCTTGGTTTCTGTCATCATGTCTCCTCTTTCATTTCTGATTTTATTAATTTGGATACTGTCTCTGAGCCATCAGGTTAGTCTAGATAAGGGATTTTCTATGTTGTTAATTTTCTCAAAGAGTCAGCTTCTGGTTTTGTTGATTCATGTATAGTGCTTTTTGTTCATTTGCTTGATTTCAGCCCCGAGTTTGATTATCTCAGAGCATCTACTCCTCTTGGGTATATTTGCTTCTGTTTGCTCTAGAATTTTCAGATGTTCTGTCTAGCTGCTAGTATATACTCTCTCCAGTTTCTTTTAGGAAGTACTGAGAGCTATGAGTTTTCCACTTAACATGGTTTTCATTGTGTCCCATAAGTTTGAGTGTGTTGTAACTTCGTTTTCACTAAATTCTAAAAAGTCTTTCATTTCTTTCTTTATTTCTTCCTTGGCCAAGTTATAATTGAGGAGAGCATTGTTCAGCTTTCATGTGTATGTGGGCTTTCTGTTGTTTTTGTTGTTATTGAAGATCAGCCTTAGACCGTGGTCATCTGATCGGTTGCATCAGATAATTTCAATTCTTTTTTAATCAGTTGTGGCCTGCTTTGTGAACGATTATATGGTCAAATTTGCAGAAGGTGCCCTGAGGTACTGAGAAGAAAGTATATTCTTATGATTTAGGATGAAATCTTGTATAGATATCTGTTAAATTGATTTATTTCATAACTTCTGTTACGTTCACTGTGTCTCTGTTTAGAATCTCTATCCATTATCTGACCATTGATGAGAGTGGGGTACTAAAGTCTCCCTTGAGTATTGTGTGAGTTACAATGTGTGCTGTGAACTTCAGTAAAATTTCTTTTATGGCTTTGGTTGCCTGTGCAGTTGGAGCATAGATGTTCAGAATTGAGAGTTTATCTTGGTAGATTTTTCCTTTGATGAATATGAAGTGCTCTCCTTACATTTTTTGAAAACTTTAAGCTGAAAGTCCATTTTATTCGATATTAGAATGCCTACTTCAGCTTATTTCTTGGGAACATTTGTTTGGGAAATTGTTTTTCAGCTTTTAATTCCGAGATAGTATCTGTCTTTGTCAGTGAGGTGCATATCCTGTATGCAGCAAAATCCCGGGTGCTGTTTACTTTTCCAGTCTTTTAGTCTATGTCATTTTATTTGGGAAATGAGTCCACTGATGATTGAAAACCACTCTGGAAATCAGTTTCCTGGTTCCTTAGAAAACTGGACATAGTACTACCTGAGGACCCAGCAATACCACTCCTGGGCATATACCGAGAAGATGCTCCAACATGTAATAATGACACATACTCCACTGTGTTCATAGGAGCCTTATTATAATAGCTAGTAGCTGGAAAGAAACCAGATGTCCCTCGAAAGAGGAATGGATGGAGAAAATGAGATGTATTTACACAACGGAGTACTATTCAGCTATTAAAAACAGTGAATTAATGAATTTCTTAGGCAAATGAATAGAACTAGAAAATATCATCCTGAGTGAGGCAACTCAATCACAAAAGAACACACATGTTATGCACTCACTTATACGTGGATACTAACTCCGAAGCTAGGAATACTGAAGATACAATTAACAGACCACAGGAAGCTCAAAAAGAAGGAAGACCAAAGTGTGGATATGTTGGTCCTTCTTAGAATGGGGAACAAAATACCCATGGGTGGAGTCAGAGAGACAAAGTGTGGAGCAGAGACTGAATGAAAGGTCACTGAGAGACTGCCCCATCTGTCTAACCATTCCCTATACTGTCACTACACCCAGGTGCTATTGTGGATGCCAACAAGAGCTTGCTGACCAGAGCCTGGTATAGCTACCTCCTGAGAGACTCTGTCAGTGCATGTCAAATACTGAGGAGGATGCTCTCAGCCAACCATTGGACTGATCACAGAGACCACAATGGAGGAGATAGAGAAAGGACTCAAGGTACTGAAGGGGTTTGCAGCCCCATAGGAGGAACAATAAGATCCAACTAGTACCTCCAGTGATCATAGGGACTAAAGCACTAGCCCAAGAGTACACGTGGAGGGAACCATTTCTCTAGCTGCCTATTTAGCAGAGGATGGCTTTGTTGGTCATCAATGGAAGGAGAGGTCCTTAGTCCTGTGAAGGCTCAATGCCCTAGTGTAAGGGAATGCCAAGACCAGGGAGCTGTAATAGGCGGGATAGTGAGCAGGGGAAGGGGGGATGGGACTGGGGGTTTTAGGGGGAAAAAGCAGGAAATGGAATAACATTTGAAATGTAAATAATGAAGATACTTAATTTAAAAATATTTTAAAAATAATAAATAAACTGAACTTCTAAATTATCCAGAGATTATGAGACTTGAGAAGGTTTTGGCTAATGTTCCTAACCTGGAAGTCCTGGTATAAATCAAGACAGGTTTCTTTGTGTGCTGGGGAGGGTAGTTGAAGGAAACAATTTTAATTTTCATCTGGAGGTGGCTTATTCCCTAAGGATGAGGAGGAATTCTGACCATGTCTGTCAGGAATGGCACGGTACCATACATTGTTGTCCCATTTCCAGACTGTAGAGCCCCACTGGTTTCTGAGCCTTATTGGCTGTTTGCTCTTGTCTACAAACCCTGCTCTCTCTTTTGGAGTAAATTGTCCGCTATTATCTGAACTTAATTTCGTGTTTTGTCTTCCTACAGGATGTTGAGTAGCTGCTTAAGTAGTTTCAGGACAACTAACCTTAGTGCTTTTATATAAGATTGAGTGGGATTGTCATTCAAAGTCTGCAGATGACCTCCAGAAATCAAAGAAAAGGAGTCAATTTGATAATCCTGAAATAAAATAACATGGGAAAAGCTTAAAAACCAGTGACTGGACAAGCTAGTCATTTGGAAGAGGTGTTCATCAGCCTCTGGTTCTATCTGTACCTTCAAAGTCTACTCAAGGCTGGACTAACCTGAAGGAGTAAACATGAATCTCAGGGAGCACACAGTGGCCATGGAATACTTTCTCCAAAGATAGATTCAGACAGTCTACAAGGATGACAAACAGAACTCACCTGTGGAATGGGAACATTCTGGCCGCACAGTCTTATTCTGACAAAGGCTCCAGAATTCAAGATTACGAACCATAAAAGTAGAGCAAATCTGTGTGCAGGACACTATTGGCTCATCAAGCCTGGGACGCACCAGGGCATACAGTAGGCACATATTTGTTGTAAGGAATCCCTACAGGAATGAGAAGACAGGATGAAGATGCCAAGATCATCCCTCTAAAAAGAAGACCTGAGAATGTTAACTCATCACCTAATTTGTAGAAAAGTCTGTGCATTCCCTTTTAACTTCCAGCTATGCATGTGTTTAAAAAAGAGAATGAGAAAAGGCACAATGGGGAAATCCCAGCATCTTCAAGAAAACACCATTCTCTTCAACCACAGGAGAGTGGGTTAGGAATATCTCCCACACCCACCTGGACAACTCTTCCAGGGAAAACAGAGGCTTTAGAATCTAAGTGCAGACTCACATCTAAGCAATGAGAGAGGCATTCTAAGTTAGATCATACCAGTCCACAGATACTAAATGAAACAATGTGAAAGCCTTTTCAGAAGCAATTGCCCTCCACCCTACCACTCACTCTCCCTCCCTTTCTTTTCTCAGACAGGGTCTTTTGTAGCTCAGGAGGGTCTTGAACTCTGGATCTCCCTGGTTCAGTGTTCCCAGTACCCAGCCTTGAAAGACATTTTTCAAACAATGTTTAACACTAGGAGTCAGACTCTAAACTTCTGAACTTCTAAGACCATCAGAAGCCATTTTACAACTATATATAAAAAAAAGTCACCACTGTGTGTGTGATTGGCAAACACATTCTTGCACATTTCTGCATTTTCTTAAACTGTATTTACATTATGCTCCACCCTTAAAGTTTCGGTCTAATTATCTGCAAGTTGGATAACTATCTCACTCTGTCTCTCAAAAATCCCCCCACGGACAGGAAAGTTAAGTAAGGGCTGGAGGGTCATTTCTGGGGTTGTCTGGTTTTGTCCCTAAAAGACACCCAAATCCCCGGACGCCTTGGGGCAGGCAGAGGAAAGCTCTTCAGAATAGCTTGGCTGCCTGGAAGCCACAGCTGGTCTCTTTTTCTGCCCTGTCTAGCAGGGTCACCGGTTTTATCTGGGGAAACTCAACTCTTAACTTTAGTTAGGCCACCAGCAGCCCCTTGCCCAGCACCTTCCTGGACCCCATAGCCAGGGCTCCTGGCTCACCTGACCAAGTTGGGGTGCTCAAATTCACCAGGTGCCTTAGCACTGCCACCTAGCGGATGGTGGAGAGCCGCATGTCCTCCTAGCTGGTCTGCACTCATATGAGCTTCAGAGTCATGCATGAAGCAGCCACCTTTCTTCAGGTATCCGGCCTTGAACACCTACCCTTAGGTGCCTTAGCAGATCTCCTCCAAGCACTCATACTGCTGATAGGTGAAACTCAGGCTGTCCTTCTCCATGCTGGCTGCAGGCTATCGGTGCAGCACAGTGGAACCAGGATGTGCACTCCTGCCTTATAGGCCTTAGGGATGCCTGGAGTTGGAATCGTGGCCACAGGGCAGGACTGACCAACCTCCTTGCCCTTGGGCGCAAGCCTCCTGCAGCCTCCAGGAAACTCAACCTAGCCAAGTCTCTGTGCTGGGCCACTGTCACTGCGGAGAACACCAATCCCACCTCTTCACCCTCCTCAGTGATTACAGAGTCTGTCCACAATCTCTGCACCTAGGAGGAGGAGGCAGGAGGAGAAATTGTGATCAGTCTGCCCTGGAGACTTCCACCGGGTTCCACCAGCTCCCTTCTCCTCCCCTCTACTCGCCCTGGCT
Source organism: Mus caroli (assembly GCF_978045245.1). Classification (NCBI taxonomy): domain Eukaryota; kingdom Metazoa; phylum Chordata; class Mammalia; order Rodentia; family Muridae; genus Mus; species Mus caroli. The sequence goes on along the minus strand of NW_028227267.1, from coordinate 36,748,210 downwards.
CCCTAATCAGGCTGGGTTTCTAGGAGAAAAACCAAGTTACTTTTCTTCCCCAACAGGGCTCATGCAATCTTCGGAGGATAAGGTTGCTGGGGCCCCTGGGGGATGAGGGCCAGGCAGGAGGCAGCAGGACAAGAGGGGGCATGCTGAGCAGCCCAGAGTGTGCCCAGAGCACAGGGGAGGGGAGGTGCCCGGAACATCAATGTTATGGCTCAATATTTATACCTACATAGTTGTTCTCCGTTGCCCTCCCTCACTCCGGGGGCCTAGTCGTGTGGGGTATGGGGCGACCTGGGGGAGATCTGAAGCTGGCATGAAAGCACCTGGGGTTCACCAGTGTGGGGCCACAGAACAGGGATGGGGCTCCTGGGACCCTGTAACCCAATGCTGCAAGTATGCTAATAGGGGTGTCAGACATCTGCTCAGAGATTGCTTCCTTTCTTTCTACTTTCAGTTTTTCTACAGGGAGACATTTGAAAGGGACTCATTCTCACAAATGGTCTTTGGGGTATGGCAAGCTTAGTGGGAGACCAAATTCTGACTCTGACTTGGAGGACCTCCCTGGTGGATACTCTGGGAGGATAGACCATCTGGTAGGGGAGTGCTGGGGCTACTAGAGGTAGGAGAGCAAGGAGCCCTGGAAGGGGAGAAGTGTCTTGCCCCCCCCCCCCGCCCGCACAGATAAAGCCCACATATACAGGATGAGTGTGCCCCCAGGCCCTGGGCTGCTCCTGCCCAGGGTGTGCATTTGAACTGCAAAGCTTTAAATAAGAAAAGTAAACTTGGGGCATGAAGCAAGAGTGCACACTTGCAGGGATTAAACCATGGTGGGCTGTGTGCACTACTCCATGCATAATGAACCTGAGGGGTCACCAGCAGGAAGCCTGGGCCAAGGTTTTTACTCCTTAGTTGGGAAGATGGGGCCCATACCCACACCCCTCGGGAGGCTACAGAGGGAACTGCACAGGGGAAATAAACGTGGGGGCACGGAAACACATTCTGCAGCACAGAATCCCACCCAGATGGTGCACGTTCAATTTTAAATGTGACTGTTCAAGTAGAGTCAGTTTGGGGAAGCTCGATGAAAAGTGAACATATGAGTATTTTATGCACGAAATCTGTTCAAGCTGGCATAGGACCCTGGTATCAGGGTGTCCCCGCTGTGGGAGGTTCCTCTGGAGACCTCTAGCTCCCCCCAGCTGGCACCCATAACCTACCCAGTCCCAATGTTAACCCAAGTAGATTCCGAGGGGCCACACAGCCCCCTACACCCCTTTACTCTCACACACTGGGATCCTAGCCGGGACCCCCGCCCTTCAACCCACCCACGAGAGTCTTTGGCCCCTTTCCTGTGGGCCAGGGGCGCCGGCCTCCTGAGAAGCTGGAGTGTCTGTCTGCCCCCACAGGCATTTGCCCCTAGAAGCAGGTAAGTGACTACTGTGGCCCAGGTGAGTGGCACTCTGCGGGCAGGGGGTTGGCACAGCCAGAGAGGGCGGAGGGACAGCAGAGTGCACTGCCCATGGGCAACCCAGAAGGCTCAGGGGCCTCTGGCTCTAGCCATGGCTGGGGGCCCGAGTGGAGGACAGAGGGGCTTGGACCTTCTAGCCTCTGAGAACCACCTGGGGGTGAGCATGCAAATTAAAGCCTTCAGGAGCAAGCAAGCAAGGCTGTGTTCCCCAGTGAGCAGCTCAGAACTGGGGACCTGGAGGGCCGGGAAAAGGTAAATGAAAATTTCCAGTTCTCACTGCAACCACTCTAGTGGGGGAATCTAGCTACTGAAAATAAGTGGCATGAAAGGCATCCAGTGGGATTCTGCATCGGGGGTCTGCAGGGTTTCCACCAACAATTAAGGTCCCCCAGAGTTGGGTGTTGACAGGGTGGGTGAAGGTTATCAGTCTGATGAGGACAGAAGAAAACAAAATAAAGCAAAGTACTTATGGGGGTTCCGTGGGGTGGCAGATAACAACATTTTCCTACATGCAAAAACCGGACCTTATTGAGGAGTGGAGTGTGGGGCGAAGAAGATTGGCAGGATGCCATGCAGAAAAGAAAATACCAATCTGTCCAAGCACTTTTCACTTTCAGCTTGAGCTACATTTGTTTTGTTTTCTCTCACTTCCTTTCTGCCTCACAAAACTCTATCTTTTCTTTTTGGACAGAGGCTATGGTTTGGGAATAGCCAAGCACACTTGTGGTTAAGGATCTATTTGAAGGGGCTGGTGGGGTCACATTATTAAGTGGTTAGAAACTGTTGAGGGCTCACCAAGGTATTTCTGGAAAGCTAAAAAGATTCAATTTCAGTATTAAAATTTACTGCAAAATAACAGACACGTGCACACATAAAGAAGAGTGCTCAATTTAAGTACTTTATTGGGGACTTTGAGATTTGAACCTTTGTAAGAATGTCTCTTTTACCTGAGAAAAAAATGGATGCAGCTACTTTAGGTGAGAATGAGAATTTTGGTGAAGGGGAGGAAAGGTCTTCAAGTCTTTCTACAAGGAGTAAAAGAAAATAGCTGTCTTTGAAAATAATTCAATATTTCCCCAAATCTAGATCTGTAGATCTCAAAACTTTTAAACATCTTAAAGCAAGAGAGAGAAAAAAGTACAGGAGGGGCAATTTCTGTACTTTGTAGAAAAATCAACAAAATTCTGTTTAAATAGGAAATATTGCTTTTAAGATTTTTTTTATATTAGACCATGTTACTAATTTCGCCCTAGGGTTTTTTTTTCCTTTTTAAAATTAATTCTGTTGCAATATGAAGCAAGGTTAAAGGAATAAAAGTTGCTATAGAAAACTGCAAATGGTTTTTTACTACAGGTGAATTGTAGTAATTTTTTTAAATAATAAAACAGAGCAATGATGTGTCTTTAAACTTAACTTATAAAACACATTTTGTGTTTGAGCGCATCTTCTAAAATAAAACCCAGTTTCTGAGCAAATTTTACTTATGGTTTAAGATGTATCACATACACAAAGCAAATTATTAGATTTTATACTTATAAAAGCATTACTACCAATCACTAGGCTCTTAGCCAAAGATACAAGTGAGAGCCTCCCCCATTTTGATGACTGTTCACACTTAGCAATGCTTTTTAAAACAATTTATTTGCTGGTAATTAATATGCTTATCTCATCTAAAAATAATAGTCAATAAATAGCTGTAGGAACAAGCACTTGGTGTCATGCATTCATTTAAGTAAATAATTAATTCAAAAAATAGTAAGTGGCAAATAGCTTATAACACAAGAGTGTTTATTCTATACTATGTAGTATTTTTAATTATAGTGTTAGAAAACATCTGTTGCCAAGCAGATGACAATTGTCACGGTTTAGATTAAAAAATCACCTGGGCAATGTCAAAAACAACCCCCCAAACCAATGAAGCTGACTGTATCAGATTTTACCTCTCTTGGTGTCCTCTTTTCTTTTCTGCTGCAACTTATGTTTTATGTTAATTTAGCATTGTGTACTTTCCCTGGTTATGGTTCACATTAAGTACCAGCTGGTTAAAAATTCAGACCCAAAGAGTTACAATGGCTTGCATTAAAATATTAAACTAGGGGTTGGGGATTTAGCTCAGCGGTAGAGTGCTTGCCTAGCAAGCACAAGGCTCTGGGTTTGGTTCACAGCTCTGGAGGGAAAAAAAAACAAAGAAAGAAAAACAAAACAAAACAATAATAATTAATAAACTATAAGGTTGCTTTTGTGTATGGGTATCTTCTTCTGTTGTCAGCAGGCGATCATAACAAAATTTGTGCAAAGTTTACAAACTGAACCAAAGTCTGACTCCTTTGTTGAATATCCTTCACATGAAAACACAGCATTTAAGACTCATGGCTGGACCCAGTGTTTTTATACTGATACTGCCAGTCATATTCCACAGTTGCAAATCAAAATCATCTTTGTGAATTTCTTAGCATTCATGAATTTAAACTCTAAACTGGGAGTTTAGTGTTACATAAAGGATATGTGTCATATGGGAAGAATTTTATGTCAAATTATGTAACTTTTTGTTTTCCCTTGAATAAAAATTAAAACTTATGAAGTTCTAATGTAAAAAAAAAAAACAGTGAATGAATTCTTTGCATACTTCTATGACAGTGAAAGGCTGGGAAAATCCCTAGGAATTGGAGTGTGAACTGAGACTCAGTACAAGGTCTATGGGCACAGAAATCAAATGTTGAAACAGCTTAGAAGACAGATCAGGACGAAATATATTGAGTCCAGACTGATGCTGGGGAGTCAATGAACAATCCAGAGAACATTGGCTCAGCAAGAAAGGAGCAGGGAGGAGAGGTACTCGGGCATTTCTTGAAGTCAACCTTTGCTAAAAATGAGTAAAAAACTCAATTTTTCATAGTTGGTGCATTCATACAGGAAAGGAGGAGATGACTCAGTCACTAAAGATCCTGAGAGGCCACACTGAGCTGACATTCATGAGTTCTCCATTATTTATTAAGAACAACGCACTTGATTAAGAAGTTTACATGACCTATACACCCAGCACTTCTCTCTCTGCTACTATCTGTCATGGTGGAGGATTTTCTCAGGGTTGTCTCTTCCGAGCTGTCAGGACACTGGCAGGCTTTTCCTCTCACCTGTTTTGGTCTCAACAAAGTCTTCCCTCACCCACCAGAAAAATCTCTTCTTGAAATTTGAGCCTCATTGTGAGGTAGCAAAAGAGTGGAAACAATTTATGGCATTAAAGATGAGGCCTTTGGAAGGCAATGTGGGTTAGATAATGTCATCAGAGTAAATTCTTGCCTTTTGCAAAAGCCTTCAAAACAAATGGTTCCCTAGAATAGTTTCCCAACCAGAGAGCAGGATAGCATGTGGCTTATGTATTTGCAATATGGTTGTGGGAGACAGGCTACTGATTTTAGATAGTCTTAAGTAGCCAGGGCTGGTCTTGTACACAACCCACTAACGTGGTCAAGGTTGACTTTGGATCCCAAAAGCCATCCTAAATATTTGAATATCAATAATTAAGAACCACTTCTTCATTTCTAAAATTAGTAAGTATTTCAAGTCTAAAATAGTTTATCTTTACCTTCTCTTAAGTTAGTATGTAAATAATGATATCATTGTGTAACGATGATTTAATTTTCCCCACCGAGAGAATGTTGCTTTTTTTTTCTTGGACCTAAATGGTTAAATGGAACCAATGATGGAAATCTTCTGTCAAAGTTCCCCCTCTAAAGAAAATGCTCCTGATTCCTGACTAAGGAACAGAGTGTGGTGTGTGTTTCTGGTTGAGGCCTCTTATCAAGTTAAGGAACTACACTAGATTTTCTTTTTAGAAACCCATAAATAGGTGCCATCTTGTATCAAAAGTTTCTTCTGAGTGTGATGAGAACAACGTTTTTTTTTTTTCACAGAGATATTGTCAAGACTGAAGCTTCTGTGTGCAAAGCAGAGATCTGCTGTACCTTTCCCAACTCAGTCCATGACTCAGTTTATGTTCAAATAATGTATGATCTTATTAGTAATGCAAGGTAGATGAATACCTCTTGTGTTCTCCTCATGGGAATAGTCTAGACCAGAGTGAGATTATGTCTCTCTTTCTGTCTCTCTCTGTGTCCCTAAATTATGTTTCTGTGTGCCTCTGTCTCTCTGTCTCTGTCTCTCTGTCTCGCTCTGTCTCACTCTCTGTCTCATTCTGTCTCTGTCTCTGTCTCTGTCTCTGTCTCTGTCTCTGTGTCTGTTTCTCTCTCTCTCTCTCTGTGTCTGTCTCTGTGTCCCTCTCTCTCTGTCTCTTGTCTCTCTCTCTGTCTCTGTCTCTCTGTCTCTGTCTCTCTCTCATGGTGGTTTTGAGACAGTGTTTTTTGTGTGTTATTCCTAGCTGTTCTGTACCTCACTCCATACACCATGCTGTCCTTGGGAGATTCAGGTTAAATCATGCACCACAAATGCCTACTGCCTCAAAATACATGCCTTATTTTCATCTCTCCAATTCTACATAATTCCCCATTCATCTGCATTTTCTTTACCACATTTAAAAAGCTAACACACTATTATATTTCACTGATGTATGCTTAGAGTATAACACTACTTCCCTTACAGCTATTGGTCATTGCTAATATGTATTAGTGTTGCTAAAATTTTTCTGTAGAATAAGATTCAGGACATGAACCAAATCCTTGCTCCAGTTTTTGTTTTCCTGCAATAACTAGCTGGGCTGCAATTCTCACCTAAAATCTTCCAGAACACCTGGCCAACATAACCATATATTGATCATTAGTGGTGACATTTTCCATTCTGTCCAGGTCAGTCCTCATAGCATAGAAACTGGCTGGACGTGTATTAACCTCTTCTGGATAGGTTCAGTACTACAAGGGGATCTATCACACTTTATCTAGATATGTTGTATATTGCCTAGTATCTTATTCTGGAGTCTGGGTATTTCATGTGTATTTGCATGGGGATCCAAAGGATCTCTTCTGGATACGTTTGGCATTGGAAGGTGTCTTAGTCAGGGTTTCTATTCCTGCACAAACATCATGACCAAGAAGCAAGTTGGGGAGGAAAGGGTTTATTCGGCTTACACTTCCATGCTGCTGTTCATCACCAAAGGAAGTCAGGACTGGAACTCAGACAGGTCAGGGAGCAGGAGCTGATACAGAGGCCATGGAGGGATGTTCTTTACTGGCTTGCCTATCTCTGGAACACAGCCTCTTTGTGCTTTCAGAAAACACTTCCCAGAAGATGTCACCTCAACGATGCTGGTCTCTTCTTAATCACCGCTAATTTCTTAGCTCCAGCTAACCAGCATCAATAGTCCCAGTAATGCAAAGTTTTTGCTTTAGTAGTTCTGGTATCTTGTTAATCACAGCTGATTCTTCAGCCCCAGCTAACCAGAACTACAAAGTCTTCACAATCAAAACAGCAATGGCCCTGAAGAGAGTCTTTAATTTTCCCTCTGAAATTTTACAAACCAGGCCTCCATCTTCTGCACTGTTCTCAGCATTATCTTCCAAGCTCCTACACAACATCTGACAGAGCTCTTAACAACGAATGGATCTTCAAGCCCAAAGTTCCAAAGTCCTTCCACAGTCCTCCCCAAAACATGGTCAGGTTGTCACAGGAATACCCCACTCTGCTGGTACCAATAAAAGAATGTTCATAATGACAGACCCAGTAACAGTCAGCACAGGAGAGGTGAAATTTATAATGGCATGACTCGCTTGGACCTTTGGTACTGGCTAATCAATCATGGTGTTTCCAGGAATGAAATACATAAGAAGCCTACTGCATATTTGTTTGATCTGTATAAGCAAAAAAATTCTCAAACAAATGAAAGAAAGGCTACAGTAGTTCCTGGTAAACAGCAATCTCGGCCAGTGAGTCAATTTCCAGACTTGAGCCAGTTTGCAGATCCAGAACCCCTTGAATGAAGGGGTGGCCAGGTTCCCCTGAGGAAGGATCCTGATAAGACACCCAAAGGTTTTGCTGTTACCCTTTCTCCAGTTCTTCCCCAGAGGGACCTATGGCCTTTTACAAGGGTAACTGTACACTGGGGAAAAGGAAATAATCAGACTTTTCGGGGTCTGCTGGATACTGGTTCTGAGTTGACACTGATCCCAGGAGATCCCAAGAAACATTGTGGGCCTCCAGTTAAAGTAGGGGCCTATGGAGGGCCGGTGATTAATGGAGTTTTGACTGATGTCCGACTCACAGTAGGTCCAGTAGGTTCCCGGACACATCCTGTGGTGATTTCCCCAGTTCCAGAATGTATAATTGGGATAGATATACTCAGAAACTGGCAGAATTCTCATATTGGTTCCCTGAACTGTAGAGTGAGGGCTATTATGGTTGGAAAGGCCAAATGGAAGCCTTTAGAGTTGCCTCTGCCAAAGAAAATAGTGAATCAAAAACAGTATCGTATTCCTGGAGGCATTGCAGAAATTACTGCCACTACCAAGGACTTGAAAGATGCAGGGGTGGTGGTTCCCACCACATCTCCGTTTAACTCTCCTATCTGGCCAGTGCAGAAAACAGATGGATCATGGAGAATGACAGTTGATTATCGAAAACTAAATCAGGTAGTAACTCCAATTGCAGCTGCTGTACCAGATGTAGTTTCGTTACTTGAGCAAATTAACACATCTCCTGGCACCTGGTATGCGGCTATTGATCTGGCAAATGCCTTCTTCTCAGTACCTGTCCATAAGGATCACCAGAAGCAATTTGCTTTCAGTTGGCAAGGCCAACAGTATACCTTCACAGTTTTGCCTCAAGGATATATTAACTCTCCTGCCCTGTGTCATAATTTAGTTAGAAGGGATCTTGATCGTTTGGATATTCCACAAAATATCACATTGGTGCACTATATTGATGACATTATGCTGATTGGACCAAGTGAGCGGGAAGTAGCAACCACTTTGAACTCATTGGTAACACATATGCGTATCAGAGGATGGGAAATAAATCCAACCAAAATTCAAGGACCATCTACCTCAGTGAAATTCTTAGGAGTCCAGTGGTGTGGGGCATGCAGAGATATTCCTTCTAAGGTGAAAGATAAGTTATTGCACCTGGCCCCTCCTACAACCAAGAAAGAAGCACAACGTTTAGTGGGTCTATTTGGATTCTGGAGACAACACATCCCTCACTTGGGTGTGTTACTTAGGCCTATTTACCAAGTGACTCGGAAAGCTGCTAGCTTTGTGTGGGGCCTGGAACAGGAGAAGGCCCTTCAACAGGTCCAGGCTGCTGTGCAGGCTGCTCTACCACTTGGACCATATGACCCAGCAGACCCGATGGTACTTGAGGTGTCTGTGGCTGATAGAGATGCTGTTTGGAGCCTCTGACAGGCCCCTGTAGGTGAATCACAGAAAAGACCTTTGGGATTTTGGAGCAAAGCTCTACCATCATCTGCAGACTATTCTCCCTTTGAAAAACAGCTCTTGGCCTGCTATTGGGCCTTAGTGGAAACTGAACGTTTGACAATAGGACACCAAGTTACTATGCAACCTGAATTACCCATTATGAGCTGGGTACTATCAGACCCTGCAAGTCATAAAGTGGGATGCCCACAGCAGCAGTCTATTATCAAATGGAAGTGGTATATACGTGATCGTGCCAGAGCAGGTCCTGAAGGCACAAGCAAGTTACATGAAGAAGTTGCTCAAATGCCTATGGTTTCTACTCCTGTTACAATGCCATCTGCTGCCAAGCATGCGCCTATAGCCTCATGGGGTGTTCCCTATGATCAACTGACCGAAGAGGAGAAGACTAGGGCCTGGTTTACTGATGGCTCTGCACGTTATGCAGGCACCACCCAGAAGTGGACAGCTGCAGCATTACAACCCCTTTCTGGGACAACTCTGAAAGACACAGGTGAAGGGAAATCTTCACAGTGGGCAGAACTTCGGGCAGTACACATGGTATTACAGTCTGTTTGCAAGAAGAATTGGCCAGATGTACGATTATTCACTGACTCATGGGCTGTAGCCAATGGATTGGCTGGATGGTCAGGGACTTGGAAAGATCACAATTGGAAAATTGGTGAAAAAGACATCTGGGGAAGAAGTATGTGGATAGATCTCTCCAAATGGGCAAAGGATGTGAAGATATTTGTGTCCCATGTAAATGCTCACCAAAAGGTGACTTCAGCCGAGGAGGAGTTCAATAATCAAGTGGATAAGATGACCCGTTCTGTGGACAGTCAGCCTCTCTCCCCAGCCATCCCTGTCATTGCTCAATGGGCACATGAACAAAGTGGCCATGGTGGTCGAGATGGAGGTTATGCTTGGGCTCAGCAACACGGGCTTCCACTCACCAAGGCTGACCTGGCTACAGCTGCTGCTGATTGCCAGATCTGCCAACAGCAGAAACCAACACTGAGCCCCAGATATGGCACCATTCCTCGAGGTGACCAGCCAGCAACCTGGTGGCAGGTTGACTACATTGGACCACTTCCTTCTTGGAAAGGACAGCGTTTTGTTCTTACTGGAGTAGATACTTATTCTGGTTATGGATTTGCCTTTCCTGCACGTAATGCCTCTGCTAAAACCACCATTCACGGACTGACAGAATGCCTTATCTATCATCATGGTATTCCACACAGTATTGCTTCTGACCAAGGAACTCATTTCACAACCAGAGAAGTACGACAGTGGGCCCACGATCATGGAATTCACTGGTCTTACTACATTCCCCATCATCCTGAAGCAGCTGGCCTGATAGAAAGATGGAATGGCCTTTGGAAGACGCAGTTACAGCGCCAATTAGGTGGTAACAGCTTGGAAGGCTGGGGTAGAGTTCTTCAGAAGGCAGTATATGCTTTGAATCAGCGCTCAATATATGGTACAGTTTCACCCATAGCCAGGATTCATGGGTCCAGGAATCAAGGGGTGGAAAAGGGAATAGTTCCACTTACTATCACTCCTAATGACCCTCTAGGAAAATTTTTGCTTCCTGTCCCCATAACTCTAGGTTCTGCTGGCTTAGAAGTTTTAGCTCCAGAGAGGGGAGTGCTCCTACCAGGAGCTACAACAAACATTCCATTGAATTGGAAGCTCAGACTTCCCCCTGGTCATTTTGGGCTTCTAATGCCCTTAAACCAACAGGCTAAAAAGGGAATAACCGTGTTAGGAGGAGTGATAGATCCAGATTACCATGGGGAAATTGGATTACCTCTTCACAATGGAGGTAAGCAAGATTATGTCTGGAGTGTAGGAGATCCCTTAGGGCGTCTCCTAGTACTACCATGTCCTGTGATTAAAGTCAATGGGAAAGTACAACAGCCTAATCCAAGCAGGATGACAAAGGACGCAGACCCATCAGGAATGAAGGTATGGGTCAATCCTCCAGGAAAAGAGCCAAGACCTGCTGAGGTGCTGGCCGAAGGTAAAGGAAATACAGAATGGGTAGTAGAGGAAGGTAGTTATAAATACCAATTAAGGCCACGTAACCAGTTGCAGAAACGAGGATTATAAAGTAATATGAATGCCCCATTGTAAATTTACAAATGCGTTTGCGATTGTACGAGGGATAGTTATATCATGTTAGGCGTATTCACAACCTTGTTATTGTTTCATGTGAACATGAGATATTATTTGTGTCAAGTTGACAAGGGGTGGATTGTAGTGGCTATTCCTGGTTGTCAACTTGACTATATTTGGAATGAACTACAGTCCAGAATTAGAAGGCTCACCAGTGACCCTTATCTGGAGGCTTGGAGATCCTTATCTGGATCTTGGTATGGAGATCTTGAGACATAGTGGCTATGGATTCCAGAAGATTAAATCTCTGAGTTTAAGGAGATTTAATCTGGGCTACACCTTTCATCTGGGATTAAAGGTGTGGTGGAACACACCTTTAATCTGGGCTACACCTTCTGCTGGAGACAATATAAGGACATTGGAAGAAGGGAGTCTAGCTCTTGCTCCTTCGCCTGCTTGCTGTGTGAGACTGAGTAACTGCTAGATCCTTGGACTTCCATTCACAGCTGCGACTGAACCATTGTTGGGAATTGAGCTGCAGCAGTGGAGTACAAGCATCTGGAGCCCAGAGGACGACGTGTGTGCTACAAAGGGCATGGTTGGAGAAGTGACCCAAGCCCTTGGAGGAGCCCAGAAGATCGTGAGTTGGATCCCAGACTTTGGACGGTTGGAGATTGATTTTTGCTTTGATTGTGACTGTGCCCTGATATTTTCCCTCTTGAAGGAAGAAACTGTTTTAGTGGAGCCCACAGTTAAGAGACTTTTAATTGTAAAAAGACTTTGGATTTTAAAAGAGATGGATATTTTAAAGAGATTGAAATTTTAAGAATATGTAAAGACTGTGGGACTTTTAAAGTTATTTAGATCTTGGGGATGAATAAGAATGTAAGGGTTGAGGCTTACTAGTGATGTGTTTGTGTGTCAAGTTGACAAGGGGTCAATTGTACTGGCTATTTTTGTGTCAACTTGACACAGCTGGAGTTATCACAGAGAAAGGAGCTTCAGTTGAGGAAATGCCTCCATGAGATCCAGCTGTAAGGCATTTTCTCAATTAGTGATCAAGGGGGAAAGGCCCCTTGTGGGTGAGACCATCCCTGGGCTGGTAGTCTTGGGTTCTATAAGAGAGTAGGCTGAGCAAGCCAGATGAGGCAAGCCAGTGAAGAACATCCCTCCATGGCTTCTGCATCAGCTCCTGCTTTCTGACCTGCTTGAGTTCCAGTCCTGACTTCCTTTGGTGATGAACGGCAACATGGAAGTGTAAGCCGAATAAACCTTTTCCTCCCCAACTTGCTTCTTGGTCATGATGTTTGTGCAGGAATAGAAACCCTGACTAAGACAGAAGGTGATTGATAGCCACCTTTTAATATTTTGAGTACCAAAAGGCAATCTATCCCACTCTCTGGAAAAGGCACTTTGACTTCAGGTCAATTTGAGTGAGGTACTCAGCAGGAAGGCAAGGGCTGTCCTGTGTGACATCAGAAGTCCCTTCCCTAGATGTTGTATTGTAACCTGGAGAGCCCTGGCATTGTCTGTGATGTTACTAATGTTGTGGTGACTCCAACTGCTCTTGGAGCATTCATTAACTACCTTTAAGGTTCATCCTTAGACATGCTGACAAAACTGAGCAGGCTTCTTGGAGGAGAGAACAATGAACCTACAGAGACCAGAAAGAGGCAGCCACAAGATGGCCTTTGGTCTTAGTGTTAAAGAGCCAGAATTAATGGTCCTGGGGAAGTCACTATGAATCCTGGGCATGAAAGAGGGAGCTTCCTAGAGAAGGTGGGCTTGAGCTTGGAATTCCAGTAATAGAATCAGGAGCTTGGGGCTTCTGGGAAGCAGTTTGTTTGACAGGGAGCAGGAATTGTCAAGGCTGCAGCTGCTGTACAAGAGCTCCTTAATTTCATTCTGACTGTCAGAAGAGGGCATCAGGCGGCAGACTCCTCCTCCTTGCTCCTAGGGCTATACCACAAGCTGACTTTGTTCTTAAGATGCTCTCTGGATGTCTTTGGTACTGGATGGCAATCTGTCTTATCCCATCTTCTGGATAATTTGGGGACTGAGGATCTAGCACCCTCTTCTGAGTAGTTTTCATAATGCATAGAGGACTTTCATCCTTTGCTGTCTGCTTTGAGTATAGGAAATAAATCTAACCCATTCTTCTACTCACTGAATTTACTCCATGACACAGGCTTCAAGGATCACGTGAATTCAGGCTATGTCCTGGACTACCCTCATGCAGTGGATGTCACATTCTGCCTCCTATATACGGAGACCTTCTGTTGCTTATTAAACTCAGTATCCTGATGCCAGGACAACACAGGTTGGGGTTCCTTAGTAAGGGATAAAGGGCTTCAAGACCTCCCTCATGGGCCTGGAAGGAAAGACTACCCTTCTAAAAAGTTCCCAGGAAGTCTGTGCCACAGGTCCTGGCCAACCTCAACCCTGTTACCATTTTTTCAAAAATATATCTTCAGAACACAGATTCTCAGTTGTAGGTTCTTATTGCTACACAGCTACCGAGAGCAAAAAAAATCAGTATTTGCAGGGAGGAGACTCAGTATCAGGATGGCTATATATAATCCTCATGTGATTTGAATGTGCCACCAAGGTGAACATATAGACAAAGAGCAGTGCTGACTAAGGTGGGGCTCCCTGCACATGGAGACAGCATCACCTTGCAACAGGCCCCACTGTAGACTCCAGATTCCAAGGATGCATAGACCCATGGGGGATACAAGCACATACACACACACACAGACACACAATTGGTCCTCTATGAGGAGTCCATGTCTGTAGGCTTTTACTACACTGCATCCTTGGTGTATTGCTTTAAGTTCCATGTATGCCTGATAGCAAAAATCAAGGAAAGGATATTCCAAGTTCTCATTCATTCACTACTTTCATCTTGAACATAGGCAATCACAGCTTGGTGGTGCTAAGCACTAGGGAATCCAGGACCTACTTGCATCACATCAGATACTAGCTGACAATGCCCTCCAAGAACAGCATGGCTGACTAGCTTATGCCATCCAGAGCCAGTAGGACTGCAGTATGTGCTGAGGTACATGACTAGCCACAATGGTTGGGAATGATATCCTATCTTGAGAATAGCTGCCCTGATTTTAGGCCAAGAAGTGGGAGTGAGTAGGTAGGGGAGCAGGGCAGGGGGATGGTATAGGGCACTTTAGGGATAGCATTTTAAATGTAAATGAAGAAAATATCTAATAAAATAAAATAAAATAAAAAGAAGAGGATACTTCTCAAAGAGTAGCTGAAAAGCTCTTCCAGATACTGGACCAACAGTTTTACCAGTCCCTTTGAATTGTGTCAAACCATAGCAAAGAATTCATAGACAAAACTTGTCAATAAACAGTGAATGATTTATGGATAGATGGGAAACTTCATGGTGCATGCAGACTTCAGAGTTCGGGTCTCATGCAGTAAAGAAGATTTCATTAATGAAAACACTACAAAACACTTAGTAGAGTGCAGGAAAAGGTGGATGGGCCTCCTTCTTACTTTGGGCCTATTGTACGTAAATACAGGGAGGGATTCATCCCAATACTATTTGATTGGAATGCATGCTGCATTGCTTTCCATGCTCAGAGATAATCAGCTACCCAATCTATAACTATTGCTTTTTCATTACCCATTTTCTCCAGTTCTCCATAAAGGCTATTCATCTGATGACCTGAGAGACAGATTGGGCTTCTGACTACCCCACCATCCCCCCAGACACTTTGGAGCCTTGTCATAGTGATATTACATAGCTCAAGAAGGTAGACAAGACAACATAATCAATTTGGAAAGGCTTTACATGATTTTTCCACTATTTTACTGGAGAGTTTAAGTATCATTTTAGCATGCACTCAGCACACCCAGGTCAAGAAGGCAGAAGGAACAGATGTCAATGCCAAACAGATCCCCTCCTGAAATGATGGATCCATTAAAATTGAGGTTTCACTGGGCCAGAGGCCTTTCCATCCCCTATCCATCGCCTATCCATTATATTGAGTCTTAAGCATCTCATGAATACAGGATCATTATGCAATCTGGAACAGTCTCAGGCCGGGAACTGAGAACTCAAAAATGTAGAAACTGGAGAAGGGATAGGTAATGGGACTATGGAGCAGCAATTCAATATCCCTGTAGGTCTTTGTTCACAGATACCTATTTTGTGTGGTTGTTTTGGAGACAGGAATAATGTGGGATTTTATCTTTTGAAGAATGGATGTAAACTTTACAAGTTGATGCCCTCCCTGAATCTGCCTTTCTCTATTGCCAAGTATAAGGGAGTTTTCTTTGCAACGAAATGGGGTTGTAAAACAGAGATTTAATGAAAACACATGGCTCAGTATAGTGAAACAATGTGTCCTTCCAAGGCATGTGCAGACTAAAAAATATAATCCAACTTGCATAAAAGTAAAGGTGCAGGAGGATGTTTTTGGCCTCTGGGAAACAGGGCCTCCTGGGGAATAGGATTGTATGTTACATGAATACACCCCAGATCTAGATTTATATTGAAGAAGAATCTCACTCATTCAATGATGCTAGAGCTTTAGATCCTATCACAGATGAGCTACCCATGCCATGGCCCTAACAAAATCTCCCCATTCAAATCATTTGACTTGTAGTGAAGCAGAGAGAAATGTCTCATTTTGGAAGGAGAAGTTGCCAAGGGTTAACCCCTGGGTCAAAAGAGAGACTCCAGGAAAGGGCACTTCAGAAACTGGTCAAGATGGGGCAAGCTGGCAAGCAGGTAAGCCATGGACATTCCCAGTGACATCATCAGTAGTCACTTCCCTTGACAATCTCTTGTATCCAGGAGAACCTTAGAATCTTCAGTGATGTCACCAGTGTTGTGGTAACAAGAGTTGCCTGTGAGGTATTCCATTAGATCCTAATGGGTTCCCAAGCAGGTATGTTGTCCATGCTCCTCAGGGTATTTTGGAGGGAGAATATAATACAAACTGAGACCAGATCAAGGCAGAAGGACACTGTCCCTCTATCATGTTGGGAGAGGGCAAGAAAGAACTGGTCATGGAGAAGGCACAGTGAGACCTGGGCAAGGTTGGGGGAGATACATGGGGGATGTGGGCTTGAGCTGGTCCTTGCAGGAATATGGCGTTTGATCTGGATCCTTCAGATTCCTTAATGGTAAAGCCAGAGACAAGAATATCTGATGATTAGTTTTTTAGACAGTGTGGAATTGACAAGCCTGCAGTTGATTTGCTGAGAGATCTTTATTTTCCTATGAATGGCAAATTATTCAAAGACCCAGCTCTATGAGATTAACAAAGTGTTGCTCTCAGGAAAGAGTGTTGAAGCACTCCATGCTGATATAGTTTCCTCTAGGTTACATAAGCATGTGATGCCAAGAACAGAGAGGTATATTCCCCTGCTCATGTATCAAGGTTTCAGACACTTTGGTATTGAACACATATGATGTGGACTGATTCACAGTCTGGGGTCAGTGTAGTAGTGTATGAGCTCTCATCACACATTGTAATACGCCTAGAAAGGTGTTGGCTCATGGAATGTTAGGGGCTGGTGTTTATTGTCAATTTTCTTGTGCTAAGAGGGATGGAATATGTTGTAAGATATGAACTGAAAATGCCCTCCAAATTCTTCTTTCTGGAGCAGCTTATTATGCATTTCAGGCCTGGGAGATTGCAGTAGGTTGTCAGGCATATGTTTAGTGATGGTGGATGGGAACCGGGACTTAGCTGAGGAGACCAGCTTGAAGATAGCTTTCCTGCTCTTTCAGGGATTCACAGTGTCTCTAGATTTTTTTCTTCCTCAGGCTTCTGTGTGTGACAATGCATGGTGTCTGCTTTCCCTGTCCTATTTTCTCTACAAGTTTACTAGTGTTTATCTACCTACAGGGTCTTTTAGGAAGGCATCACCCCAAACTCCCAACATCAATGAGCACAAGAAAAGAATCAAGAGGTTGGAGAAGCTCAAAAGAGATCTCCAGAACATAAAAAATGAGAGAGACAAACTCCAGGGAATCCTGGCCAAGTACTCTAACAAGGATTTGAATGACAGGTAGTCACTGTGCCTACTTCTTTACTATCTTGGGACCTTCCTGTTAAGCACAGATTCCCTCGTAACAGGACACTACAACTCCAGACTGTCCACATATCCAAACTCATTTGGCTGATTGGAGTTTCAACACAGAACTTGAAGTTCAGATAAGAGTAAGATGGGGGTCACAGGAATTATGATGCCTCCAAAACTAAATCAGAGCCTTTAGCATGAATCACCACCTGGGGACGAAGATAGTAATGTGTGAGCTCTCATCCTGCCTTTTTTTTTTTTTTTTTTATTTTTTTTTTTTTTTTTGGTTTTTCGAGACAGGGTTTCTCTGTATAGCCCTGGCTGTCCTGGAACTCACTCTGTAGACCAGGCTGGCCTCGAACTCAGAAATCCGCCTGCCTCTGCCTCCCGAGTGCTGGGATTAAAGGCGAGCGCCACCACGCCCGGCTTCATCCTGCCTTTTAAGAAGCTTGCACAGGTGTTAGTTTGGGGGACTTGCTAGGTATTGTGTGATTATGGCCTATCCTTTTAAAATTGATCTGGAGGTAATTTGGGTGCAATTGACCCTGTCAACAGCTGGAGTATCCAAGTCCCACATATTACCTCTCAGTATGACTGGATTGGCTGCAGTTCATCACTGCTTTTCTCAAATTTTATTCATTATATTCTCAGATAATGCCACATCATTATATTTATTTAGCATTCTGATTGAGTGTGTGTGTGTGTGTGTGTGTGTGTCTGTGTGTGTGTCTGTGTGTGTGTGTGCTTATCATCTGGAGAATCTATGTAATGTGACAGGTAATTATGTTTTGCCTGACTCAGTTTCTAGGAAATGACAGTGAGGAAGCAAGGAAGGATCATTCTGAACAGCACAGGACTTGACTTCTGTGCTTACATTTGAATCTCCTCGTATATGTTATAAAGGCTTCGCCCTGTAGATATGATTATGTCCTTTGGGAATTTTTGTAGTAATAGAGCCAAGGATTGCCAAATCCTTGTCAAAAAACAGGAGGAGTGTCATAGAGATTTAACGTGGTCCCAGGCCTGTTGCACAGGTTCCAGGAAAGTTCGTTGAGAGCTAATCTATTATTTCAAGCCCCTTCAGTTAACTGAAGCAGGTGAGCTCCCTGCCATTACTTCCCTGTCTCTACTGGCCCCAGGACAAGGGTAATAAATTTAATAAGCACCAAGTGGAACTGGTAATAAGGAGCTAGGTTGTGGCATACATGGGTTGGCGTAGTACATGATTCTCCTTGAATTGAAATGATTCTTGTATCCTTAGTTCACGGGATTATTTATTCCTTGGGCCATGTCCTCCCACAGGATCAACTTTGAGACATTCATGCTTGAGATGCAACATGACCAGGTGATGACTGACCTGAAGAGAATGCCCCAGGACATCAGTGAGGCCTTGTACAAGTGCCAGGACTTGACTAAAGAAAATCAATATTACTGGTGAGTGACTAACATGGTCATGAAGCAAGAACTAGACACAGGATATGTCTGTCCATATGTGTCTTTGAAACAAAGT
The DNA here is from genome assembly GCF_978045245.1 of Mus caroli. NCBI lineage: Eukaryota > Metazoa > Chordata > Mammalia > Rodentia > Muridae > Mus > Mus caroli. Next base: position 36,729,693 of record NW_028227267.1, on the reverse strand, counting down.
GAGGGCTCAGGTTCTATATTGTTTTCTCTAACAGGAAGCTTACCTTGTTTAAAGCAAGCCTGTAAGATTTTAACATCTTGTACTCATTTCGGCAAAGTGTGTAGAGTCTGTGAGCCCCTCAAGTCATTGTCCTTTACAACTAAGTATCCTCAAGATAGAAAATGTTTACACCATGGTGGAAATAGTTATCAACCTTGAGCCTCTTGGGCTCTGAAATTAGATTCATAGATGAGGTTTCCCTGAGGAACATAGAACGACTGTGTGCTGCTTGGGTGTCTTCTCTCCTAGAGAAATTTTGCCCTATACCTACAGGTGGTTTTTTTTATACTGCAGACATATAAGCACATATGGACCCCATGTTCTCTTCTGAGGGATACATGAATCCCTGTTGGTATCAGTGGTTTCAGAAGTACCTTGGGTTTTCTGGAAAGTGTCTGACCTATGGATTTGACCTCCCTCTATGTGATGCTCCACGGACAATCTGGATACTTGTCTGGGGCTGTCTGGGTATCAAGGCCCATGATAGGGGAATGGTCCTCGGAGGAGTGGGAGGAAAATAGATACTGCCTGGAGTCACCATATTTTGTGGATCAGGTTCAGGAACTGCCACCTCCTGATTGAATCTAAGCTCATCCAGCTCAATGTCAGGATGTTGCAGAAGGAGAACAGACAGCTGCTAAGGGAGCAGATTGCCTTGGAAGAATGCAACATAGAAACAAAAATACTAAGTAAAGAAGGCAGCCAGAAGATCAAAGACAAATATAGCAGGCAAGCAGCAGGTAGGCTGAATGAAGCATCAGGGACAGGTTGCCCTAATGTGTAAGCATAAACACAGTCAAGCCTATGCAACTGTCCTGAAACTTATGCAGGCTCTCTCCTATGTCCCATCCAGTTGTACAATTCTGTGATCATTACCAAGACTTTCTGTGGATTTGACCTTTTTTCAAGAAATTTAATTACTGCCATGCCCTCTCCTCCTCCTCCTTCTCCTCTTCCTCCTTGCAATTGGACACCTCTAGTTGGCCACTATAAGGCAGAGGAGATCCTGGACCCCTTATAGCATCTCGTTCTTGCTCTACAGTATGGAGAGGTGCCTCAGGATGCCACTTCCTGAATTATCTAGGAGCCAGGTCCTCTGTTCTGATCTATGGCAACTCACTCAGAGGGGCTTGTGCCCAGTTCCCTCCTAGGACAGTAGGGTAGCCTCCAATTTTAATGTTTTATAATTAAAGTCTTTAGTAAAAAAGAGTAAGTTCCACAATATACATATTTTAAAAATAAAACTTAGGCTTCTTTGACTTTCTTGTACTAAGTTAACCACCTAGAAATTCAAGGTATATCTGATTGGCTTCACCAAGAGGATTCATAGAATCCTACTCTGCATCCCTCTCTTGATGTAGTTTTCCTTAGTATATCATGGCCTTGGCTTTGCTTCAGTACAGATTCCCCCTCAGAGTTTTTCAGAGTGCTGCATTTCAGAACAATCATTGTATGTCTATTCACTACCCTCATTATGACTGACATTGGAGATGATTTTTATGTCACATGAACTGCAACATGTTGAAATGTTACTGTATAATAACTGTTGTTAACTCTTTTTATTGGTGCTACCAGGGTCTTCTGAGATGTGGCCAAGGTAGGTTAATGAGCAGAATATATTTCAAGTTTGAGCTGGCTGGAAGATGTTCTTTGACCCCTCTTTCCTAGGACCTTGAATCTTGTTTGCCAGCTTGTCTGTGCAAGGCTTATACCATACTTGTAGAATCAGCAAGTATATGCATGGAAAATGTTCCTGACAAGGAAATCAGTACAGGCCAGGGCACAGAGGCTGGGTTAGTCTAAGAGCCTTTTACACATCTTAGGTCCCAATAATTCCTCAAGTGACAGGAAATGTTCTGAAACATAGCCATCTTTTCATAGAGGAGTTTGTGTCTCTCTATGTGTGTGTGTGTGTGTGTGTCTGTGTGTGTCTGTGTGTGTGTTTGTGTACATTTGTGTGTGTGTGTCCTCTTGTCCATGGGTGTTTAGCATGTGTGTTTTATATTTCAATAATCATAGGTGCTTGTTATAGTTGCTTCATTATACAAGTGTGTATTCATGTACTCTTTTTGTATGTGTGTGCATGTGTCTTTGAAGGGATGCAATTGTGTGTCTTTGTACATATATGTATGTAATTGTGTCTATATATATTCAGACGTTTGCTTGGTCTTTAAACATCTTAAATGGTAATAGAGGAAATCTTTAATGAGAATTGTACTCTGTCAGTTCATATTGTATTTTAAGAACCTCAAACATAGTAGCCCATCATCATGCCTATCCACCTGGGTCACTAGAACTAAAGAAGACAAAAAATGGTATAAAATCTGATATTCCAAAATTTGTAGATTGAAAAATACTTATCTGTTTTGATTTTATTTGTAGGAAAACAAATAATTGTGGTACCTGGAAGTAAGGAGAAGGCTCCTATGTCAAATCCATGATCCTGAGAGTCAAAAAAGCTGGCTAAGGCTTTGTGTTCCTTCTCTGCACTTGGTGAATAGTGATTGCCCACTGGAAGATCAACAACAGCATCAAAAACAACAACTTAAATAATGGACTTTGTGTGAATCTAAGGGGCATGTCTCTCTTAAAAAGAAAAAAAAATGGCATCTTCTAACGGAACTGAATATGTTTGCTATGTATTAGTCAGTTTGTTTCACTAGTATTAGAAAGGTATGAGGAAGAATTTATTAACATCTCATCACCAATAAAAATTAAGGTTTTTAAAATTATTATTAATGTTAATTATTTATTTATATCCAGATCTCAGCTTCACTCTCCTCCCTTCACAATCCCTCTTTCCAATGGCTCCCTGCTATCCACCCTTCCTACCCTTCTCCTCAGAATTGAGGAGGTCTCCTATGAATAACAACCAGCCTTGCATTATCAAGGTGCAGTATACCTAGGTGCATCTTTGTCTTTTCAGGCTAGATAAATCATGACAGTCAAGACAAGGGGATCCAAAGTTAGGCAATATTGTCAGAGACAATCTCTTCTCTAGTTTTACAATTCCCACGGGAAGACCAAGCTATGCAACTGTTACTTCTTTGGAGAAGGCCTAGGTCCATCCCACATATAATCTCTGGTTCAAAGTTCAGTCTCTATGAGTTATTCAGAGCTCAGATTTGTTGAAACTGTAGGTTATCATGTGGTGTCCTTGATCACTGTGGCTCCTTCAACCCTGCCTCTCCCTCTTCCACAGAATTCCCCAAGCCTCTGCATCTGTTTCCAGAAGCTGCTGAGTGAAGGCTTTCTCGCTAACAATAGTTATGCTAGATCCATGGCTGCACATATACACGAATATCATTAACTATGTCGGGGGTGGGGGGGCTCCATTTCTTGGCATGGGTCTCAAGTTGGGCAAACCATTATTTTGTGCTTTCATAAAATTCAACTTCATTTTTTACCATGCACATCTTAAAAGCAAGAAAAATTGTGGGTCTAAGTTTTGGTGGCTGAGTTGTTGTTTCAGTCCCTCCACTGGAAGTCTTGTCCGGTTACAGGAGATGGCCAGTTCAGAATCCAGACTTTCCATTTTGAGTCTTAGAGCCACCCTAAAAGATTCCTGGGTTTTTCTACTGTCCTGGGATTCTAGCTCTTCCCAGAGAGCCTCCCACCCCCAATCCAGGTGCTGCTATGAAGAGAGGTATACAAGTATCCTTGTTGTATGGTAGAGCATCATTTACATATATGCCCAGGCAAAGTTCAACTGGGTCTTCAGGTAGAAATATTTCCAGTTTTCAGAGAAAGCATCAAGTTGATTTCCAACCTGGTAGGACAAATTTGTACTCCCTCTAGCAGCAGTGTTATCCTTGGCACACATTTTCATCAGTATGAGCTGTCCCTTGAGTTTTTTACTTTATCCATTCTGAGGCTTGTAAGATCTCAGAGTACTTTTGATTTGCATTTCCCTGATGATGATGACTAGGAAAAGTGAATATATCTTTAAGTGCTTCTAAGCCTAGTAAGATTCTTCTGTTGAGAATACTCTCTTTAGATCTGTACCCAACTTTAAAATTGGGATAAATTTTTATTTAGTTTGTAGATACATAGTTTCGTGAGTTATATAAGAGTTAGTGAAGATCTTTTCGCATTCTGTAGGTTGCACTTTTGCCCTTTTGATATTACCTGTGCCATTGTGAAGCTTTTCAGTTTTATGAAGTCCCATTTATTAAATTTTTGCTATGAGTGTTAGACCTGTTGGCATTCTGTACAGGAAGCTGTCTCCTGTGTGATTGTGTTCAAGGTTATTCCTCCCTTTCTCTTCTATCAGATTTAGTGTATCATGTTTTAGATGAGGTCTTTGATCCAGTTAGACTTGTGTTTTGTGCAGGGTGAATAATATGGGTGTATTTTCATTCTTTAACATGCAGTCATTCAATTAGACCTGAGCCATTTGTTGAAGATGCTTTTTTTTCCACCCCACTATACAGTTTTAGTTTCTTGGTGAAAAATTAAGTTCTCATCAAGGTAAGGGGATTTGCTTCTGGGTCTTCAATTCAATTCCATTGGTCAACCTTTCTATATCCGTGCCTGTAGCACTTTGTTTGGTTGCTATTGCTCTCTAGTAAAGCTTAAATCAAAGATGGTGATGCCTCCAGAAATACCTTTACTGTAGGTGATTGTTTTAGTTCTACAGGGTTTTGGTATTGTTTTGTTTTTTGCTTTTGGTGGTGTTGGTTGTGGTTGTATGGTTTTTTGTTTGTTTGTTGCTTTTGATTTTATTTCTTTTTTTTTTTTTTTTTGGCTTTCCATATTGAGTTGTGTAATGTCCTATCAAAGTCTGAAAAGAATTGTGTTGGAAATTTAATGGATGTTTTGCACTGAGCCTGTAGATTGCCTTTGGTAAGATGTTCACTCTTACTATGTAAATCCTACTAATCCATGAAAATGGGATATCATTTCATGTGGTGATATTTTCTTCAATTTCTGTCTTACAGGTGTGAAAATTCCTGACATAAAGGTCTTACATTTGCTTGGATAGAGTTACACCAAGATATTTAATATTATTTGTGGCTATTGTGAAGTGTGTTGTTTCCCTAATTTCTTTCTCAGTCCAATAGATGGTAGGCAACTTTATGATGTACCACTTGCTCAATGCTATATACATATGCTGAAGAAACCTAGTTGTTAATTGGAAACATCTAATACATATCCTTGAAAGACACAACAGACTTCGTTTGATAATGAGTGTCTTTAACTCTAGGTTCAGACATTGGTATTCTTGTGTTCCACGTCTATAGCTAGGACTATAGATACTATCTTCAAAACAGTAAAAGAAAATGAATATAATGAACTCGTGGGATGTCACAATAGTGAAGGTGATTGCAACCAAGCTGGAGACCAGAATTTGATCTCCAACAATTGAAAGACAAGAGTAAATTGATTCACAACTTGTCTTTTAGGCTTCACCCAAGTGTGGGGGCAACAAGCACAGAGATGGAGTCAATAATTCATAAGTGTATAAACAATGCACAACATGATAAAAATAGAGGGAACATGCCACAATTTATGGATTGTTATACCATAAAAACCATTACATTGACCACTATGTATGTGTCTTGTGAAGAGATTCTAGCCTACATCAGACTCTCCTGTCCTTATCCAAGTTTCTCCTTCCCTTCCACTCTGACATACCCAAATGGGACTCACCTAAATTCATTGTCTATTGCTAGCAAATAGGGTTTAACGTGAAGGCACAGGACACAGTACTAACCTGATGGTGAGCCTTTGCAGTCAATGCATCCTGAAAGGCTTAGGATTTACCCATCACAGAAAGAGTCTTCAAAAGTAGCTTTGAATTACACTCTTTCAAAGACATGATTTCTTCCCCATGCTAATATCAATCTTCTGAGTTTAAAGAAGCCCCACACCCTACAGAAGGGACACTTTAACTTCTTCAATAACTGAATTTGAAGTACCCAGCCAGAATCCTAAAGGTTCTGTGTAATTCCAAAGCTTGAAAACTACCTGAAATATGGCATGAATAGCTGGACAGACATTCATCTGGAGGCATCTTCTCTGTCAACTTTTCAGGATGAAGAGCAGGGCCTTGTCCTCTACCATACTCTGTCCATCACAGTATGTTGACACTTTTCCTAATGAAACTGTTCATGCTAAAATGTAATCTAATAGCTTACATAATTTGGCCCAAATCATCGCACTACACATTAAGGCCGGACACCATTTTCTGACCCAGACTGGTAAGAGTTAAAGAAAGAGACTCTAGTTAATTCTGTTTCCCATGTTATACAGGCTACTCACAAGCAGAGTGGCATAGTTTCCAGTATTCATTGAGCTGAATATTAGGAGTGCCTCCCAAAAAGGCTAGCATGTTCTGGTTTCAAAATCCACATTGAAATATGCAGCTGGCTATGAGTTTAAAAAAACTCTTTCATTTGGATGTCTTTGTATATAATGCAGAAATGCAGGGCTTTTTAGGCATTGTCTTTGCCAGGCCTCCATATTAAAAAGACACCAAGCAACCACGACACATGCTACTGTCTAGGAAGCTAAGCAAATCACAGAAAGAGTAAAAAGAGATCTGGGATTTGTTACAGGCTTGACAACACACTCAGTTCAATTTATCTTATAACTGTCATGCTGCCTAAAAAGTAACTCTGGTTTCTGAAAAACAAATAAAAATTACCTCTTGGATTTTCCTGGGTGCACAGAGCTGGCCCTGAAATTTGGTCTGCCTTATGTGGAAATGAGCCATGAAAACAGACAGGTATACTTAAACTCCTGTTTCCTGGTTGACTCTGCCACTTCCAAGATCTGCCACCTAAGGCAGATCTCCTAGTATTCAAGGAACCTGTTTGGCCAAATCATTGTTAATTTCCACCTTTTGGGGACCTGAAAAAGAGTAGTGGCTTCAAGATTGTTGGAAACCTTAGACCTTTCTCAGGCTCCTTGCATGGATTATCAGCCCAAATAGCGTGAATGTAATAAAACAAATTGAGCATTTTCTTCCTACATAATCCACATTGAAATTTGGTGTGAACTCTCAGCAGAGGTCATGACCAACAGGAGCACCTGGCCTCCCTTCTTCCCAATGGCCCTTACTGGGTCCCCTTCCATTTTTTCTGTTCTCTTGTCTAATCTGAACAAACAGCCTTGGGAACTCAGATTTTTGGTATTTTGTCATTTCGTTCACACTCTGTATATTGCCTATGTCTCCCTTTAGGACTCTGTGAATCAGGCTGAGTTCTTCTTAAAGCTTTTTCCAGCTCTGTATCAGCAGATACCCATGGGAGCTTCTGGCTCCCAGGCAGGTGGTTTTCCAAAGCTTAGATAAGAGATATGACTATGAACAACACCCTGACTCCTGCAGATGGATCTCTGATGAACATACTCCATGACTAGGTGTACAAGGAGGGTTTTGGGACTCCTCCAAATCTGCTTGCACTGCAGCTTCCCCCTACAGTTTAATGGGGATGCCTTACATGTTCAGAGGATCAGTCCAGTATCAACAAGGTGGCAACATTGTAGCATCTAGAAAGGCATGGTCCAGGAAAATCTGAGAGTCCTACATCTTCTTCTCAAGGCTACTAATAGAACACTGATTTCAAAGCAGCTAGGGTGAAGGTCTTGAGCACACACATCATGTCACATCTACTCCAACAGTGGCACACCTTTTTCTAGTGCCACTCACTGAGTTGACCATATACAAACTATAACAAATACTGATGCAAAAATACTCAAAAAAATTCTAAGCAACTGAATCTAATAACACATGCAAATGATCATTCACCATGATGAATACACACTATGCAGGGGATGTAGGGATGATTCAATATGTTGACATTCATCAAGATAATGCATTATGTAATCAAATTTAAGAAATTATCACTTGATCATCTCATTAGATGCTGTATCATCCCAGGAATGCAGGAATGATACAGTATATGAAGATACATGAACATAATCCACTATATAAAATAACTTTAAAAATATACTGTATCATCTCATCAGATGCTAAAAAAGCCTTTGAGAAAATACAGTACAGCTTCAAGTTAAAAGTACTGGAGGGGTCAGAAAGTCACGGTCTGTATTTGAATATAATAAAAGCAACATAGAGCAATCCAGTGGCCAATATAAAAAATTATGGAGAGAAATTTGAAGCAATCCCATTAAAATTATAGACAGGACAAGGCTGGTCACTCTCCCCCTATGTATTCAACATAGTACTTGAGTTTCTAGTCAGAACAATCAGGGAAAAAATGAGGATCAAAGAGATAGAAATCGGAAAGGAGAAATTCAAGAGACTACTATTTGAGGAGTATACAATACTACATATATGTGACCCTAAAAAATCCAGGAGAAAATTCATAAGCTGATAAACAACTTATGAAAATAGGTGGATATAAAATTAGCTAGAACCATACAGCAACTTCCATCTACTCAAAAGTTTTTGGGGTTGAAAAAAATTAAAAAAAAAAAACTACACACTTCACAATAGTCACAAACAATATAAAATATCTTGGTGTGACTCTAACCAAACAAGGGAAAGAACTGATTAATAAAAACATTAAGTCTCAGCCGGGCGGTGGTGGCACATGCCTTTAATCCCAGCACTCGTGAGGCAGAGGCAGGCAGATTTCTGAGTTGGATTTCTGAGTTCAAGGCCAGCCTGGTCTACAGAGTGAGTTCCAGGACAGCCAGGGCTACACAGAGAAACCCTGTCTTGAAAAACCAAAAAAAACAAACAAACAAAAAAAACAAAACAAAACATTAAGTCTCTGAACAAAGAAATCAAAGAAGATCATAGAAGATGAAAAGATCTCCCATGGTCAATGATGACCAGGATTAATTGGGTTAAAAAAGTCCATCTTGCAAAAAGCAATCTACAGATTCAATGCAATCCCCATCACAATTCCAACTCATTTCTTCACATAGATAGAAAAAGCAATTATGAAATTTAATATCATTTATAAATTCCAGTATAGTGAAAATCATCAAACAATAAAAGAATGGGTGAGAAAACACCATCCCTGTTCTCAAACTATACTACAGAGCAATAGTGATAAAAACAGGCATGGTATTGGTACAGAGAGAGGCATATAGACCAAAGGAATACAATTAAAGACCTAGAAATGAACCTACACTCATACGGTCACTTTATGTTTTTCAAAGGAGCCAAAACCATCCAGTGGAAAAAAAAAACAGCATTTTCTTTTTTTTTTAATTTTTTTTATTATGTATTTCCTCAATTACATTTCCAATGCTATCCCAAAAGTCCCCCATACCCTCCCCCCCATTTCCCTACCCACCCATTCACACTTTTTGGCCCTAGCGTTCCCCTGTACTGGGGCATATAAGCTTTGCATGTCCAATGGGCCTCTCTTTCCAGTGATGGCCTACTAGGCCATCTTTTGATACATATGCAGCTAGAGTCAAGAGCTCCGGGGTACTGGTTAGTTCATTATGTTGTTGCACCTACAGGGTTGCAGATCTCTACAAATGGTGCGGGTTCCACTGCTAGTCTGCATATAGAAGAATGCAAATTGATCTATTCTTATCTCCTTGTACAAAGCTCAAGTCCAAGTCACACAAGGACCTACACATAAAACAAGATACACTTAATCTAATACAAGAGATAGCAGTAAAGAACCTCGAACCCATTGCACAAGGGAAATGTTCCTGTATAGAACACCAATGGCTCGTGCTTTAAGATAAAAAATTTGGCAAATGGGACTCCCATAAAATTGAAAAGCTTTGTAAGACAAAGGACACAATCAATAGGACAAAATGGCAACCCACATACTGGGAAAACATCTGTACCAACCCTATATCTGATAGAAGGTTAATATCCAAAATATACAAAGAATTTAAGAAGTTACACTCCAAAGAACCAAATAACCCTATTAATGAATAGGGTACAGAGCTAAACAGAAAATTCTCAACGGAGGAATCTTGAATGGCTGAGATGTACTTAAAGAAATGTTCAATATCTTTAGTCATCAGGGAAATTCAAATCAAAATCACCCTTAGATTCCACTTCACAGCAGTCAGATTGGCTAAGATCAAAACTCACCTGACAGCTGATGCTGGCAAAGATGTGATGAAAAAAGAAAATTCCTCCATTCCTGCTGAAACAGCAAGTTGGCAAAAATCACTTTGGAGATCAATCTGGCAATTTCTCAGAATGTTGGAAATAGTTCTACCTTAAATGCAGCTATGCCACTATGGTGCATATAAGCAAAAGATTCTCTAATACATTAAAAGGCATATGCACCACTGTGTTAATAGCAGCCTTATTTATAATTACCAGAAGATGAAAACAACCCTGATGTTCCTCAACAGAGGAATGGATACAGAAAATATGGTACATTGTACAGTGGAGTACTACTATACAGCTATTAAAAAAAAAAGACTTCATGAAATTTGAAGACCAATGGTTGGAACTTGAAATATCATCTTGCATGTGGTATCCCAGTCACAAAAGGACACACATGGTATGTACTTTTGATAAGTAGACGTTAGTCAAACAACTGCATGGAATGCTCATGAAACATTTCACACGCCATATGTAACCCAGAAAGAAGGAAGACCACACAAAATGTGGAAGTTTCTGTACTACTCAGAAGGGGGAAAAAAAGAATGTTTGGAAGTAGGAGGAGAAAAGGATCTGGGAGGGAGAGAAGAGTAGGAGGTAAGGTGGGGGCTGGTTCAGATATGTGAGGAGATAGGGAAGAAGTACAGAGGGTAACTCATTTGAATGGAGGTCTGTAGCCATGGGGGAGGGGGAAGTCTTTGTAGCCACTATAAAGTCCCAGATGCCAGGGACCCAAGAGATTCCCAGGACCCAACATGGAGGATATTAGCCTAAATACCAAACAAAGGGGAGGTAGGAACTATACAAACCATATTCAGTGGATATGCATGGCCACAGTTGAAGAGTGGGGCCAGTTAACTGCCTCAAAAATACTAATTCAGAATTCCTCCTCTCAAAAGAAAATGCAGAGATAAAGAAAGGAGCAGAGCTTGAAGTAAAGACCACCCAGAGACTGACACACCCACTGTTCCATCCCATCTGCAAACACCAAACTCAGTCACTATAGCCAGTGTGAAAAAATTTGGTGCTGACAGGAACCTGGTCTCTCTCTCTCTCTCTCTCTCTCTCTCTCTCTCTCTCTCTCTCTCTCTCTCTCTGTCTCTGTCTCTCTCTCTCTGTCTCTCTGTCTCTCTCTGTCTCTGTCTCTGTCTCTCTCTCTCTCTCTCTCTCTCTCCCCACACACACAGGGGAATAACCTTTTTTGTTTTGTTTCCCTAAATAACACAGTGTAACAATGATAGATAACATATGTATCAAGTTAGGATTATGGGTAATCAGGAGATGTTTCAGTGTATCAGTACAGAGCAGTGCTTCTCAACCTTCCTAATGCTGTGACTCTTTTTATGAAGTTCCTTAGTTCTTGGTGATGCTCCCCACCCCCATACCATATAAATATTGCAATGCTACTTCATAACTGTAAGTTTTGGTATTGCTGTCTCTTGAAATGCTATGCAGATAGCCAAACATGGGACTGAGCAAGGGGACCCAGATTTGAAGTTAGGGCAAGGAATGAAGAAGTGTAATTATACCCAAGAAAACACAAGAAATGAATCATCTCACATGAACCCCAAAGAAGAGAGTCTCTCTCAAAAAACCACCAGGAAAAATAAACAAAATAAAACAACAACAACAACAACAAACCTGGAACTAACAATCATCTATCATTAATATCTCTCAACATCAATGGACTCAATTCCCAAAAGAGGCATAGGCTAAGAAACTGGAAACATAAACAATACCCAGCATTTTGCTGCAGACAAGAAACACACCTCAGTGTCAAACAAATACATCCCTTCAGAGTAAAGTGCTGCAAAAAACATTTGCAAGCAAATGGTCTAAAGGATCAAGTTGGAGAAGCCATTCTAATGTCCAAGAAAGTAGACTTTCAACCAAAAGTTATCAAGAGAGATGAGAAAGGACACTTCATACTCATCATCCAAGAGGAAGCCTTAATTCTGAACTTCTATGCCTCAAGTGCAAAGGCACCCAGATTTGTAAAAGATGTGTTGCTTGCTAAATCTCAAAACACAGGTTGAACCACACATAATAATGGCATATTTCAACTTTCTACACTCACTGGTGAACATGCCGCCCAAGCAGAAATTAAAGACAAACACAGTGTAAGTAAGAGAAGTTATGAACCAAATGGATTTAGCAGATATCCACAGAACATTTCACTCCCAATTTTAAAAAGGATAGGTTCTTGTAAACACACAATGGAACAGTCTCTAAAACTGACTATATAAATCGACCAAAAACAAGCCTTAACGGATACAAGAAGATTGAGAGAATAGCTTGCATTCTTTCATATCACCAGGAACAAAGACTGATCTTCAATAACAACAAGAACAACACAAAGCCCACATACTCATGGAAACAGAAAAACTGTCTACTCAATGATAACTTGGTCAGAAAAGGAAGAAATTAAAGACTTTCTGTAATTCAATGAAAACAAGCACCATACTCCATCAATTGGGACACAAAGAAAAGCAGAGTTATCAGGAAAATCTTCAGCACTGAGTGCCTTGGGGAACTGGGTGTAGCAACCAGAAAGTACCAGATGACAAGAAAGCAATAGCCTCCCAGTACCCCCACTGGAATGACATTAGCTGAAATACCACACAAACTGAAGGGAGAACCTGTTGAGACAATATCCAGAGGTTAGGCATGGTCTCCCAGTTGAGAGAAAGGGCCAACCTCCCATCTCTAAAATTGTAACCCAGAATTGCTCCTGTCTAAAGGAAATACAGAGACAAAGAATGAAGCAGAGACTGAAGGAAAGGCCATAAAGAGACTACCCAACTTGGGCATCCATCCAACATGCAGACAGCAAAGCCAGAAACTATTGTAGATGCCAAGAACTGCTTGCTGAGAGGAGATAGAGTGATACAACTTTCTCCTGAGATGCTCTGTCAGATCCTGATCAATACAGATGTGGGATCTGTCTCACAATCAACCATTGGACTGAGAGCAGGGATCCAAATGGAGGAGTTAGGGGAAGAACTGAAAAAGCTAAAATGGCTTCATCTGGCATCAGTGGGAGGGGAGACCCTTCATACTGTGGAGGCTTGAAGCCCCAATGTAGAGGAAGACAATGGTAGTGAGGCAGGAGTGAGTAGTTGGGTGGGAGAACACCCTCATAGAGACATGATAAGGGTGATGGCCAGGGTGTTTGCAGAGGGGAAACCTGGAAAGTGGATACAATTTGAAAATCAAATAAATAAAATATCCAATTAAAGAAAAAAGAGTAAATTTGTGATAGGAAGAATTTTGGGTCATCTTAATAAGGAGTCAACAGCACCTTAAGAGCACACCTAAAACCTCTAGGATGAAAAGAAGCAAACACATTTAAGAGGAATAAATGGCATAAAATACTTAAACTCAGGGCTGAAGTCAACCAAATAGAAACAAAGAGCAAGATACAAAGAATCAAAGAAACCGAGAGCTGGTTTTTCTGAAATAAATATCAACAAGATAGATAAACCCTTAGCCAATCTAACTAAAGGACACAAAGATAGTATCAAAATTAAGAACATCAGAAATGAAAAGGGAGATATAACAAAAGAAACTAAGAAAATTAAAAGCTCAGCCTGTCTGACTAGAAAAGCCTATGCTCAACAAACATGGAAAATGTAGATGGCATGGATTATTTTATTTTATTTTATTTTTATATTTTTGAATGTATGAGTATTCTGCTGCATATAGACCCACATGCCAGAAGTGGGCATCAGATCCTGATATAGATATTTGTGAGTCCTCCATATCTGATTTCCACTATTGCCAAGTGCAAGGCAGTTTTCATTGCAAAAATATTCAGATTTTAAAACAGAGATTTTGTATAAGCACAAATATCCAATACATTGACACAATATCTCCTCTCAAGGTATGTGAACACTAAAACAATATAATAAGACATGTGCAACATTAAAGGTTCAGAAGAAAGAATTTGGCCTCTGGGAAACAGGGCAACCTGGGGAATTGGACTGTATATTACATGAATGGACCCCAGAAGTAGATGTACATTAGATAACAATCTACCTCATGCAATGATCCTAGAGTATCAGGTCCTAACAAAGATAATCCACCTATGCCATGTCCCTAACAAACTTTCCCCATCCTAAGAATTTGACATGTAGTGAAGCAGAGAGAAATCTCTAGATTTGGAAGGAGAAGTTGCCAAGGGGTCTTACCTGGGTCAAAAGAGAGAGTCCCATTTTTTTTTTTGAATCTATGAAACCCCCCTTGTACTTGGGAAAAGAGGAACTCAGGTACAGGGGGAATATGTAATTGTACAGGCACCTCAGAAACTGGTCTAAATGGGGCAAGCTGGTAAGTATGTGGGCCATAGTAGTTCCCAGTGGCATCATCAGTAGTCAAGTCCATTGACAATCTCTTGTATTCAGGAGAACCCTTGAATCTTCTGTGATGTCACCATTGTTGCTTGACACCAACTGCCTGTGATATATTCCTTCAGAGTCTATTTGGTTCACAAGCAGGCATGTTGTCCATGCTTCTCATGCTATTTCAGAGGAAAAATACAATACACAGAGTCCAGACTTAGGCAGAAGGAGGCCAGCATTCTGTCATGTTTGGAAATGGAAAGAAAGAAATGTTCATGGGTGAGTCACAATGAGTCCTGGGAAAAAGTTGGGAAGGTACATGGAGGACGTTGGCTTGAGCTGGTACTTCCAGGAATAGGGCTTATGATTTGAGAAATCAATCCTTGCTTTGATGGGAGATTTTAATTTCATCCTGACTGGCAAATTATACCAGGAATCTCTGTGAGGATAACAAAGTGTTACTCTCAGGATAGAGTGTTGAAGCACTTCATCCTGTTAGAGTTTCCAATAGGTTACATGATGATGTGATGCCAAGAACAGTGTGGGATATTCCCCTGCTCTCATGACTCAAGGTCCCAGACACTTTGGAATTGAACACACAAGACGTGGACTGATTCACAATCTGGGTTGAATATAGTAGTCTGTGAGCTCTCATCATGCCTTTTAAGAAGCATGGATAGGCTTATGGGAGATGTTAGGTGCTGGTGTTTATGGTCAATCTTTATTGTGCTAGGTAGTACGGACTATATTGTCCCATAAGAGCTGTCAATGCCCTCCAATTATTCTTGCATGGGAGAGCTTATGCAGTTCAGGTCTAGGGAAATTGCAAAAGAGAAGGGGGAGGAAAATGGTTAATGATGGTGGTTGGGAACAGGGATCTACCTGAGGAGCCCAGCTTGAAGATAGCTTTCCTGCTCTTTCAGGGATTCTCTGTATCTCTACATTATCCAATTGCTCAGACTTCTGTGTGGGACTAAGCATGGGTTCACTTTTCCTGCACTATTATCTATACAAAATTTACTAGTGTTTATCAACCTACATGGTCTGTTGGAAAGACATCACCCCAACCCTCGACCACCAATAAGTAGGAGCAGAGAATGAAGAGGATGAAGAATCTCAAAAGGGATCTCAAGAAGATCAAAAATGAGAGAGATTAATTACAAGGAATCCTGGCAAATTACACTAACAATAGGTAGTCATTATGCTCAGTTCTTTGCTGACTATCTTGGGCCATCTCTGTTAAGCCCAGATTTCCTCATACCACAGGTGGCTACGACTCCAGGTTGTCCGCATATCCAAACTTATTTTGCTGACTGGATTTTCGACACAGAACTTCAAGTTCTGATAGTAGTGATATGGGACTCAGGCACTTTTGATTCCTCCAAAAGTAAATCAGAGCCTGTAGTATGAATGACAGTCTGCAGATAAGGGTAATAGTGTGTGAGCCCTAATCCTGCACTGAAAGAATCCTCTACAGGTGTTGGTTTGTGGGAGATGCAAAGTATTCTTTTTTTTTTATGACCAATCATGTTTGCAATTGACCTGGAGGTAATTTGGGTCCAATTGGTTCCTTCAACAGCTGGAGGGACCTGGTTCCACATACTACCTCTCAGTATGACTGGATTGGCATCAGCTCATCAGTGCTTTTCTTAAATTGTATCCATTATACTCTCAAATAATTCCATGACAGTGTGTTTATTTGTCATTTTGATTATGTTTGGTTATATGGGTGGTGTGTGTGTGTGTGTGTGTGTGTGTGTTTGTGTGTGTTTGTGTGTGTGTATGTGTGTGTGTATGTTCTAGTTACAATCTGGAGAATCTGTGTAGTATCATGGGGCTGAGATTTTCCATGACACAATTTCCAGGCAAAAGACTGATGAATCCATGGAACCTCACTTTGAGTAGCTCAGGTTATGACCTCTGTGCTCACCTTAGATGCACACTGGAAACTCCTGGTGTATGTAATAAAGGCTTTTCCCTGTAGATACTGATTATGTCCTTTGGGAATTTATGTAGCAATCGAAGCAAGGATTGACAATTCCTTGCCTACAAACAGATATGTCATCACAAGTTTAAAGTGGACCCAGGCCTGTGGCACAGATTCCTGGAAAGTTCTTGGAGAGATAGTCTATTTTTTCAAGTCCCTTCGGGTATATAAATCAGGTCATCTCCCTGCCTTTACTTCACTGGCTCTACTGACCCTATGAGAAGAGTAGTAATTTTAATAAGCTCCAAGTGGAACCAGTAACAAGGAGATAGTCATGGCATATATGGGTTGTGATAGTCCACAATTCATCTTGAATTGACATGATCCTTGTATCCTTACTTCATGGGATTATTTGCTCTTTGGACCATTTGCTCCCACAGGATCAACTTTGAGACTTTCATAATCAAGATATAACATGATCAGGTGATGATTGACCTGAATAGAGTGCCCCAGGACATTAGTCAGGCCTTGTACAAGTGCAAGGAGCTGACTAAAGAAAATCAATTATACTGGTGAGTGACTAACAAGGTCATGACCCAAGCCGTAGGCACAGAATGTGACTGCCTGTCCTTGTTTTTGAACCAATGTGAGGGTTCAGGTTATATCCTGTATGCCTTGAAATAGGAAGACTGCCTCCTAAAAGCAAAGCTCTAGGATTTTTACCTCTTAAAGTCATTTTGACCAAGTGTGAAGAGTCTGTGAGCCCTTCCAGTCATTTTCTTTTCCAACAGAGTATCTTTGAGACAGAAAAGATTAACATCATGATGGAAATATCAACCAATTGAGCTCTGAAAGTAGATACATTGAAGAGGTTTTCATGAGACACATAGAAAGACTCTCTGTTGGTTGGGTCTCTTCTCTCCTATAGAAGGTTTCCCCTCTACCTACAGGTGATATTTAAATACCAGGGACATACAAGCACACATTGGCCCCAGGTCCAGTTCTGAGAGATATGTAAGTTCCTATTAGTGTCAGGGTTTTCAGAAGTGCCTTCCCTTCTGAAATATGGCTGTCCTCTGGATTTGACCTCCCTCTATGTGATGCTCCATGGCCAATCTGGACAGTTGTCTGGGGCTGTCCTGGGACCATGGCCCATTGGGAGGTGGATGGTCCTTGGAGGAGTGGAAGGAAGATGGATGTTGACTTGATTGATTATAATTTGTTTGTGAATCAGCATCAGGCACAGCTACCTCCTGAGTGAATCTAACCATCTCCATCACAAAGTCAGGATGTTGTGGAAGGAGAACAGACAGCTGCCAGGGAACCAGATGGATTGGAAGAATGCTCCAAAAAACCAAAGAGGCTGTGTAAAGAAGGCAGCCTGAAGATCAATGACCTATGTGCCAAGCAGCAGCAGGTAGGATGCTTGAAGCATCAGGGGCAGGTTGCAGTAATGCCTAACCTTAAACACAGTCAAGCCTCCACAACAATCCTGCAACTTATCCAGGCTCTCTCCTATGTCCATCCAGTTCTTCACTTCTGTGATCATTTCCAAGACTTTCTGTGGAGTTATCCTCTTTCATAAAAGTACATGTTTGGGATGTAAGCCATTCTACTCAACTAAAAGCTGCATTTCCTTATGATAGATAGGTTGAACACACATTACACAAGTACATTCCACTATGCTAAATGTGTTCTATGTGGTTGCCTCCATTGTAGTAGTACAGAATATTGATTAATGAATTCAGAGCTTTTTTAACTCATTTGCTTCTTAGGGATCATGTGAGATCACCGGCAGGACAAAATCTGCAAGTGTTAGATCCCAGTGGAATTGCCAAATTAGTGGTTTTCATTGACTTTGGGGGTGGGGCGGGGTGGTTGTATGCTTTCTTTCCTCTTTCCCTGTATTGAAAGATGGACTCTTCACCCTGCCAGATTTGGATCACACTGAAAGAACCTGAGTAATGACTTATCAGTCCTGTTTTCTGTCAGTGTTGCTAGAGTTCTTTCCTAGAGCTTATATTTTGGAGCATATTGGATCAACAAGGACGTGAGACAGGCTTCTCTCTGGCTGAGTGTTGGTGTGAGAGATGTGAGACTTCAAGGATGAAATTTAACTAACTCACCCTAGTCTAAGAAGAGTGCTCCCTAAGAATTTTTAGTGCCCAAGGGATGGATCGCAGAGCCCTGTGTCCCACATGATACATCAGCTTTTAATACTCTCCATTCAACTGTTCTTCCACCATTGTTGTCTCCTCATAGTTTTCTGCTCACTCTTGTCTCTAGCTGCATATGTATCGAAAGATGGCCTAGTCGGCCATCAATGGAAAGAGAGGCCCATTGGACTTGCAAACTTTATATGCCCCAATATAGGGGAATGCCAGGGCCAAAAGAATGGGAATGGGTGGGTAGGGAAGTGGGGGGCGCTATGGGGGACTTTTGGGATAGCATTGGAAATGTTATTGAGGAAAATATGTAATAAAAATATTAAAAATCAAAAAAAAATACCATTATTTAGGAAAAAAAAAAAAGATTTCGGGAGAGATCCGGGCACCTTCCCAGGCAGATGAGAGGTGTCTGCCTTGCCTGGGAGGGTTTGCCAGAGCACCCGGGAGAGCCATCTTGGTTCCTGGATCCTGCTGAGACTCCTCTGTGCAGGTGAGAGTGTGGACTACAGAAGCTAACAACTTCTGGGACAGGCCCTGTTTCAGGCCTTCATCTTCGGCCAGGAGTCAGGTCCGAATGCCAAATATCTGTGGACCTTCCCGACAAGAGGAGAGCTTGCCTGTAGACAGTGCTCTAATCACTGAAACTCAAGAGAAAGCTAGTCTCCCAGGTCTGCTGATAGAGGCTAACAGAATTATGAGAGGAACAAGCTCTAACCACAGACAACAATAACAACTAATTCCAGAGATTACCAGATGGCAAACGGCAAATATAACAATCTTACTAACAAAAACCAAGCCCACTCAACATCATCAGAACCCAGCACACCTACCTCAGCCAGTCCTGGGCACTCCAACACACCCGAAAAGAAAGACCCAGGTTTAAAAGCATATCTCATGATAATGGTAGAGGACATCAAGAAGGACTTTAATAACTCACTTAAAGAAATACAGGAGAACACTGCTAAAGAGGTACAAGTCCTTAAAGAAAAACAGGAAAACACAAACAAACAGGTAGAAGTCCTTAAAGAAAAACAGGAAAACACATCCAAACAGGTGATGGAAATGAGAAGACCATACTAGACCTAAAAAGGGAAGTAGACACAATAAAGAAAACCCAAAGTGAGACAATGCTGGAGATAGAAACCCTAGGAAAGGAATCTGAAACCATAGATGCGAGCATCAGCAACAGAATACAAGAGATGAAAGAGAGAATCTCAGGTGCAGTAGATTCCATAGAGAACATCAGCAAAACAATCAAAGAAAATGCAAAATGCAAAAAGATCCTAACTCAAAACATCCAGGAAATCCAGGACACAATGAGATGACCAAACCTACAGATAATAGGAGTAGATGATAATGAAGATTTCAACGTAAAGGACCAGCAAATATATTCAACAAAACGATAGAAGAAAACTTGCCAAACCTAAAGAAAGAGATGCCCATGAACATACAAGAAGCCTACAGAACTCCAAATAGATTAGACCAGAAAAGAAATTCCTCCCGACACATAATAATCAGAACAAGAAATGCACTAAATAAAGATAGAATGTTAAAAGCAGTAAGGGAAAAAGGTCAAGTAACATATAAAGGCAAGCCTATCAGAATTAGACTAGATTTTTCACCAGAGACTATGAAAGCCAGAAGAGCCTGGAAAGATGTTATACAGACATTAAGAGAACACAAATGCCAGCCCAGGCTACTATACCCAGCCATACTTTCAATTACTGTAGATGGAGAAAGCAAAGAATTCCACGACCGAACTAAATTCACACAGTATCTTTCCACCAACCCAGCCCTTAAAAGGATAATAACAGAAAACAAAAAAACAAAAAAACAGAACAATACAAGGACGGAAACCACGTCCTAGAAAAAACAAGAAAGTAATGCTTCAACTAACCTAAAAGAAGACTGCCACAAGAAGAGAATGCCAACCTTAACAACAAAAATATTAGGAAGCAACAATTACTTTTCCTTAGTATCTCTTAATACCAATGGACTCAACTCCCCAATAAAAAGACATAGACTAACAGACTGGCTACTCAAACAGGACCCAACATTTTACTGCTTACAGGAAACCCAACTCAGGTAAATGAGAGACACTACCTCAGAATGAAAGGCTGAAAAACAATTTTCCAAGGAAATGGTCTGAAGAAACAAGCTGGAGTAGCCATTCTAATATCTAATAAGATTGACTTCCAACCCAAAGTCATCAAAAAAGACAAGGAAGGGCACTTCATACTCATCAAAGGTAAAATCCTCCAAGAGGAACTCTCAATTTTGACTATCTATGGTCCAAATACAAGGGCAGCCACATTCATTAAAGAAACTTTAGTAAAGCTCAAACCACACATTGCACCTTACACAATAATAGTGGGAGACTTCAACACACCACTTTCACCAATGGACAGATCATGGAAACAGAAACTAAACAGGGACACAGTGAAACTAACAGAAGTTATGAAACAAATGGGTCTAACAGATGTCTACAGAACATTTTATCCTAAAACAAAAGGATATACCTTCTTCTCAGCACCTCATGGTACTTTTCAAAAATTGACCACATAATTGGTCACAAAACAAGCCTCAACATATACAAAAATATTGAAATTGCCTCATGCATCCTAACAGATCACCATGGACTAAGGCTGATTTTCAATAACAACATAAATAATAGAAACCCAACATTCACATGGAAACTGAACAACACTCTTCTCAATGATACCTTGGTCAAGGATGGAATAAAGAAAGAAATTAAGAAATTTTTAGAGTTTAATGAAAATGAAGCCACAACATGCCCAAACTTATTGGACACAATGAAAGCATTTCTAGGAGGAAAACTCATAGCTCTCAGTGCCTCTAAAAAGAAACTAGAGAGAGCAGACACTAGCAGCTTGACAACACACCTTAAAGCTCTAGAACAAAAGGAAGCAAATTCACTCAAGAGGAGTAGAGGGCAGGAAATAATCAAACTCAGGGCGAAATCAACCAAGAGGAAACAAGAAGAACTATCCAAAGGATCAACCAAATGAGGAGCTGGTTCTTTGAGAAAATCAACAAGATAGATAAACCCTTAGCCAGACTCACTAGAGGGCACAGGGAAAGCATCCTAATTAACAAAATCAGGAAGGAAAAGGGAGACATAACAACAGATCCCGAAGAAATCCAAAACACCATCAGATCCTTCTACAAAAGGCTATATTCAACAAAACTGGAGAACCTGGATGAAATGGACAAGTTTCTAGACAGATACCAGGTACCAAAGTTAAATCAAGATCAAGTTAATGATCTAAACAGTCCTATATCCCCTAAAGATATAGAAGCATTCATTAATATTCTCCCAACCAAAAATCCCAGGACCTGATGGGTTTAGTCCAGAATTCTATCAGACCTTCAAAGAAGATCTAATCCCAGTTCTTCACAAACTATTCCAGAAAATAGAAGCAGAAGGTACTCTACCCAACTCACTGTATGAAGCCACAATTACTCTGATACCTAAGCCAGAAAAATAACCAACAAAGATAGAGAACTTCAACCAATTTCCCTTATGAATATCTATGCAAAAATACTCAATAAAGTTCTCGCTAACTGAATCCAAGAACACATCAAAACAATCATCCATCCTGACCAAGAAGGTTTCATCCCAGGGATGCAGGGATGCTTCAATATATGGAAATCCATCAACATAATCCAGTATATAAACAAACTCAAAGACAAAAACCACATGATCATCTTGTTAGATGGGGAGAAAGCATTTGACAAAATCCAACATCCATTCGTGATAAAAGTCTTGGAAAGATCAGGAATTCAAGGCCCATACCTAAACATGATAAAAAGCAATCTACAGCAAACCAGTAGCCAACATCAAAGTAAATGGTGAGAAGCTGGAAGCAAACCCACTAAAATCAGGGACTAGACAAGGCTGCCCACTTTCTCCCTACCTATTCAACATTATACTTGAAGTCATAGCCAGAGAAATTCGACAACAAAAGGAGATCAAGGGGATACAAATTGGAAAGGAGGAAGTCAAAATATAACTTTTTGCAGATGATATGATAGTATATATAAATGACCCTAAAAATTCCACCAGAGAACTCCTAAACCTGATAAACAGCTTCAATGAAGTAGCTGGATATAAAATTAACTCAAACAAGTCAATGGCCTTTCTGTACACAAAGCTTAAACAGGCTGAGAAAGAAATTAGGGAAATAACACCCTTCTCAATAGTAACAAATAATATAAAATACCTTGGTGTGACTCTAACTAAGGAAGTGAAAGATCTGTATGATAAGAACATCAAGTCTCTGAAGAAAGAAATTAAAGAAGATCTCAGAAGATGGTCTTCCATGCTCATTGATTGGCAGGATCAACATTCTAAAAATGGCTATCTTTACAAAAGCAATCTACATATTCAATGCAATCCCCATCAAAGTCCCAACTCTATTCTTCAATGAATTTGAAAGGGCAATCTGCAAATTCATCTGGAACAACAAAAAACCTAGGATAGCAAAAACTCTTCTCAAGGATAAAGAACCTCTGGTGGAATCACCATGCCGGACCTAAAGCTGTACTACAGAGCAATTGTGATAAAAACTGCATGGTACTGGTATAACGACAGACAAGTAGACCAATGGAACAGAATTGAAGACCCTGAGATGAACCCACACACCTATGGTCACTTGATTTTCGACAAGGGAGCTAAAACCATCCAGTGTAAAAAAGACATCATTTTCAACAAATGGTCCTGGCACAACTGGCGGTTACCATGTAGAAGAATGCCAATTGATCCATTCCTATCTCCTTGTACTAAGGTCAAATCTAAGTGGATTAAGGAACTCCACATAAACTCAGAAACACTGAAACTTATACAGGAGAAAGTAGGGAAAAGCCTCGAAGACATGGGTAGAGGGGAAAATTCCTGAATAGAACAGCAATGGCTTGTGCTGTAAGATCTCGAATCAACAAAGGGGATCTCATAAAACTGCAAAGTTGATGCAAGGCAAAAGACACAGTCAATAAGACAAAAAGGCCACCAACAGATTGGGAAAGGATCTTTACCTATCCTAAATCAGATAGGGGACTAATATCCAATATATATAAAGAACTCAAGAAGGTGGACTCCAGAAAATCAAATAACCCCATTAAAAATGGGGCTCAGAACTACACAAAGAATTCTCACCTGAGGAATACAGAATGGCTGAGAAGCACCTGAAAAAAATGTTCAGCATCCTTAATCATCCGGGAAATGCAAATTAAAACAACCCTGAGATTCCACCTCACACCAGTCAGAATGGCTAAGATCAAAAATTCTTGTGACAGCAGATGCTGGCGAGGATGTGCAGAAAGAGGAACACTCCTCCATTGTTGGTGGGATTGCAAGCTGGTACAACCACTCTGGAAATCACTCTGTCGGTTCCTCAAAAAACTGGACATAGTACTACTGGAGGATCACACAATACCACTCCTGGGCATGTATCCAGAAGATGTTAAAACATGTGAGAAGGACACATGCTCCACTATGTTCATAGTAGCCTTATTTATAATAGTGAAAAGCTGGAAAGAACCCAGATGCCCCTCAACAGAGGAATGGATACAGAAAATGTGGTACAATTACACAATGTAGTACTACTCAGCTATTAAAAAGAATGAATTTATGAAATTCCTCTGCAAATTGATGGACCTGGAGGGCATCATCCTGAGTGAGATAACCCAATCAAAAAAGAAACTCACACAATATGCACTCACTGACACATGGATTTTAGCCAAGAAACTTAGAATACCCAATATACAAGATACAATTTGCTAAACACATGAAACTCAAGAACACATTGTCCCTCCTTAGAATTGGGAACAAAACACCCATGGACGGAGTTGCAGAGACAAATTTTGGAGCTGAGACGAAAGGATGGACCATCTAGAGACTGCCATATCTGGGAATCCATCCCATAATAACCTTCCAAACGCTGACACCATTGCATACACTAGCTGTCTCTTGTGAGACTATGCAGGGGCCTAGCAAACACAGAAGTGGAGGCTCACAGTCAGCTATTGTATGGATCACAGGGCCCCCAATGGAGAAGGTATAGAAAGTACCCAAGGAACTAAAGGGATCTGCAACCATATAGGTGGAACAACAATATGAACCAACCAGTACCCCCCAGAGCTCATGTCTATAGCTGCATATGTATCAGAAGATGGCCTAGTCGGCCATCACTGGAGAGGCAGGCCCATTGGTCTTGCAAACTTTATATGCCTCAGTACAGAGGAATGCCAGGGCCAAGAATGGGAGTGGGGGGAAGGGAGGGTATGGGGGACTTTTGGGATAGCATTGGAAATATAAATGAAGAAAATACATAATAAAAATAATAATAATAATAAAGATTTCGGTAGAGAGAGGGTGTGTGTTTGTGGTGTGTGTGTGTGTGTGTGTGTGTGTGTGTGTGTGTCTCAGTGTGTCGGAGTGTGTATGTGAGATATGTATGTCTGTGACAAAGTGTACATTGCTGGCTATGTTGAAAGGCCAGTTATTTATGTCAGGTTCTGTTCAGTCTTTCTGTAACATATTCCCTTGTGCCCAGGTCTCTCACTGAACCTGAAACTTCATGTTTTGCTTAAGCTGTCTGACCAGCATCTTTGAATCTTCTTTCACCTCCCATGCAGATTATCCTTGTATGGTTTGGTCTCAATTAATTATTACAAGGTTCAGTTGCTTATAGCAAGGAAGATCATGGTCGCATTTTCTACAATTTAGGGTTTGGGTTTTTTTGTCTGTTTTTGTAAGTGCCAATTCATTAACAAGGAGGAAGCAAAGGCTGACTGTTCCAGGTGTCAGACAAACAACTTGGCCCACTGTACCTTCTCAAGAGCTTTCGTCTCATCATGATAGAAACAACAGGGAGAAGTAGGATGGTGGTGGTGGACCAGGGTGGGACTTACACAACAAATTTATGTTATCCACATTTGAGTATTTCAACCCATTAATGTCTTACTAAACCAAGAGTAACCACGTTGCCAACACTTAAAAGTGAATAAAAACATCTTTACTACAGGCCATTCTTCCCACATCTTACCAAGTGAACTCAGATTTCCCTTCCCAGGCCTTCCCTCATTCATTACACCTTCCAGACCCTGGGAAGCACTCTACACAACTCTGAGTGAGAATCTATCCTAAAACAAAGTCATGCCCAAAATATAGTTAGCAAAACAATGTCAGTAGAGGGATGCACTGTAGGCATCTATGTATGCTCATGGTTAAGCCAATAAGACAAGCCAGAATCTCCCAGGGCAATAAACCTAAGCAGGAAAAATTAAGAAATCTAACACTTGTTTTCAAAATAATAGTATTGTTTCACAATTTGCTGATATAAATAAGAGACATATCTCCACATGGTTGTAGACGGGAGATGAAAAGTCTACTGGACATTGAATGACAGGAAGAATCAGGTTTATTGAGAGACCTAGGCTCAAAGAACTGAGTTAGAGAATGACTAGACAAAATCAGATGCCATAAACTGGCCTTACAAACATACCCACAAAGGTACAGATTGGTACAAACCCACACAAACACACACACACACACCTACCTAAAATCATAAATGTGCAGGAATCTGTCATGCTAGAAGATGAAGATAATTTAGACTATGCAGAGCAGATGTTTCAACTGAGAAACACGACTCTGCTCTTCTTCCTAGAGAACTAGAAAGCTCTAGAGAACATTCTTCTTGGTCAGAATGAGGGGTATATTGGAGACATTTTTTCACGAATCCTCAAAACTCTCACACTAAAACTGAGATTGTGAGAAGCCTTTCCTACAACCCTGCTCATCCAGCCAGCTCCAGACTACAAGGCCCAGGAAAGAGAACTCCAACAGCACTCAAAGAAAATAGGACTGACAAGCTGCTACTCAGGCTCACTCAGTGTGAATCAAGATCTACAGGGGAAAGGGTTGGGGTGGGGGACAAAAACTTCCAAAAGGCAACATTGAAATCCACTTATTTCTCAATCCAACTAAGCTCTCATCCTTGCAAACTACTTCCTACCTGAAATCTCACATGTTCCCCACAAAACTTTTGAAGGCCTTTACATCTTCCTTCAAAGCACTCTACTATTCTAAAGAAGGGCTCCAACACAGCACCCTTCAAACTCAATGTCATATAGAGAGGTGATGTGTAATCAACTTATCTCCCCTAGTGAACTGCAGATTCTAGCAGAACAAAAAAATTTCCTTGTCAAACATTCAGTTTCTTGAAAAAGGCTACCTCCACAAAAGCCGTGTAAATGATCCCATAAATAAACAGTTGGAGAAGACATAGGCAAGTGCCTGGTAAGTTGGTGGACTATTACATTGGACTGTCTATGTTTATGGTGAGCCATGAGGGCAATCTGCCTCTGATACACATCACCCTACCTGCTGCTGCTTGGCTCTTGTTACAAAGATGTTCTTGCTGGCCTCATCACAGAACCTTTTTCTTCACCATAGGATGCTTCCTTTTCAGCCTGCCCCACCAGCAGCTTTCTGTTCTCATTCAGCAACATCCTTACTTTTTTCTTCAATTAATTGCAGTCATTCAGGAGGTAACAGTGCCTGAAGCTGATCCACAAACAAAGAAACAAAAAATGGTTATTTCCAGCAAGCTTACATTTCTCTGCCACTCTTTTAAGAACTAGGATCCCAACAAGAGTCCTGATCCCTGGACAGCCTCAGACTAGAGTCCACACTATGCCCACCAGGACTAAAAAGAGGCAGGTCAAATCCAGAGATCAGCCACATGTCACAAGACTCAAAGGACTTCAGAAAACCATAACACCAATAGTGTCCCATGTACATCACTGAAGAGGAAATGATCCTCATATTTGCTTATATGTCTGTGTACCAGAAAACAATCAGCAGGGAAAGGGCAAAAACACTCTGAGGGAGGAGAGAAGACCCAACATGTATAAACTCTTTCCATTTTTATCATGGATCCCAGAACTTTGAATCTGCTGTCAGAATCCTAAAGTTTGAAGGTTCCTTGATATTCCCAGCATGGTGGAAATGGTTTCTATGCAGAGGATTCTGAATTTGGAAGAATAAAGTTTGGAATGTCTTGGACACTCTTCAAACTTAAGAAAACTGAGTCCAAAAGGTACAAATCCAGGACCCTTGCCTCAAGGGAGGGCTCCTATTAAGAAACAGGTAGTGGGGCTGGAGAGATGGCTCAGAGGTTAAGAGCATGACTGTCTCCCGGAGGTCCTGAGTTCAATTCCCACCAAGCACATGGTGGCTCACAACCATCCATAATGTGATCTGACCTCCTCTTCTGGAGTTTCTGAAGACAGCTACAGTGTACTTACATATATAATAAGTAATTTTTCTAAAAAAGAAACAGGAGAATTAGAGCCCTTATTTTTGATCAAAGTCCTAGAAGGCCACAAGCAATCCCTGCCTAGTGCTGCTCCTTACCTGTGTCAGGGACTCACATGTAGGAATAGTTATCTTCTATGAGTTCCTTGTACTTCTCTATCATATCACTTATTGACTGGGACATTTTTTCCATATCCAACATTGTCTTCTCATGTTGTGATTTAATGATGGTGAATTCAATGTTCATCCTGTGGTAGAGCATGGCCCAAAGAGCAAATATCCTCTGAACTAAGCAATCAAGTATCATGTGCAAAAAGGGTGGATCTGGACTACCCAAGCCGATTGCATGCCACATCCTTGTTTCTTCAAAGAAGGTCCTATTAGTACTGAGTAACCTTATTATCTTGCCCAGAGGACAGCACAGCCTGGGAACCAAATGAGGAGAGATGACCCTCAGGAGCTCCTTGGGTGAGCCTGAAGTAATATACTAGTTCTGTGAGAAGTTTCTAATAGACCTGTCAAGATATTGAATCCTTTATCCTCAGGCTGGTCTTCTTGTCTTAACAGCTTGGTGGCTCCCACTATCTAGTGAAAGAAGCAGAGAAGTTCTCTCTGGGTCAGCATCTTATATTTACATCACCCCATGCAGTTGAGGTTCTTCTCAAAGCAACACCAAAATTCTGGCTGTTCAAAGCAAGGGTCAAAGTCCTACTCTTTGACTATCCTGGAGTCTACTTTGAAAAACCCAGTGTCATCACTTCTCCTAACATCTTGACAGATGAAGACCCTCAGAAGCTCATCAATAATTGTATGAGGAAACAAACATGAAGAAACAGATCACTCTAGACATATTGGACACCCCCACATCCCAGGAAAGAGTCTGAGGGAATGTTCTACATGGATGGGAATACCTCAATTAAACATGGAACCAGGTACACAGCGGCTTCGGGAGATAATTGCAGCTGAAATTATTTGGCCCAAAGATATATAGACTAAATCTATGGTGAAAGAAAACACCTGTCATCACTTACCAGGAATTTCCCTATGCTTTACTTAATAAACATATGGATATTATAATATATGGAGAAGGAGGGCTCATCACTGCTGGCAGAAAGAACATTAAAAACAAAGAGGAATTCTGGGCTCTCCTGGAAACTCTTTGAATTCCTCCATGATACACTTGGTTTCAAGGCAAAGCACATCAACTTAATGACCCCCTTGAGGTCACAAGTAATGAGGTCACTGAGTTGGCATGCCAAAAATTGTTTGAAGATCAGTGTAAGCTGGGCATGGTGGCACATGCCTTTAATCCCAGCAATTGGGAGGCAGAAGCAGGCAGATTTCTAAGTTCGAGGCCAGACTGGTCTACAGAGTGAGTTCCAGGACAACCAGGCGATACAGAGAGATCTTGTCTTGAAACAAAGCAATCAAAAAGCAAACGAACAAAAAACAGTGGAATCTACTGACATTCAGGTGACATACTGTGACCCACTGCCTCCTGAGAATCCATAGGATAAACAAGGGGAAATAAGGGATGTAAAAATATCTAAAGCATAGCTGAAACCAAAGTTTGGTGGTGGACACCAGAGGGAAGGAACACTAATACTGACAAGTTTCTGAAAACAAACCTTCACCAGACTACCTGACTGGCATACACACTACTTTCTAAGTTGCTCATAACAAGGTATGGTATAAGTGAACTTAACAGCATGGCTCAATTCCTCCAAGCAATATCTCAGCTTAATAGTAAAATACATGTAAAGACAGATACTTCTGCCAGAAGTGGGAACATATGAGAGGCCAAACAATGGTCAATTGTGGGAAACTGACTTCAGGGATGTGTGTCCATATGGGGGATTGTAAGAGTCCGTGGTTTTGTTTTTTTGTTTTTTTTTTTTACTGAAACCTTCTACTTTTATCCACTAGTCTGAAACTTCTAAAAGAGTAGCTGAAAAGCTCTTCAAGGTACCTGACCAACAATTATACCATGCCCTTTGAATTGTGTCAAACTATAGCAGAGTATTCATAGCCAAAAGCTGTCAATAAACAGTGAATGATTTAGGAGAAAGTGGGGAGCCTTGAAGATATGGGCACAGGGAAAAAATTCTTGAATAGAACAGCAATGGCTTGTGCTGTAAGATCGAGAATTGACAAGTGGGACCTCATGAAACTGCAAAGCTTCTGCAAGGAAAAGACACCATCAATAAGACAAAAAGACCACCAACAGATTGGGAAAGGATCTTTACATATCCTAAATCAGATAAGGGACTAATATCCAATATATATAAAGAACTCAAGAAGGTGGACTCCAGAAAATCAAATAACCCCATTAAAAAATGGGGCTCAGAACTGAACAAAGAATTCTCACCTGAGGAATATCGAATGGCAGAGAAGCACCTGAAAAAATGTTCAACATCCTTAATCATCAGGGAAATGCAAATCA
The DNA here is from genome assembly GCF_978045245.1 of Mus caroli. NCBI lineage: Eukaryota > Metazoa > Chordata > Mammalia > Rodentia > Muridae > Mus > Mus caroli. The sequence continues at coordinate 36,699,379 of NW_028227267.1, read as the reverse complement.
AGACAACCCTGAGATTCCACCAAACACCAGTCAGAATGGCTAAGATCAAAAATTCAGGTGACAGCAGATGCTGGTGAGGATGTGGAGAAAGAGAAACACTCCTCCATTGTTGGTGGGATTGCAAGCTTGTACAACCACTCTGGAAATCAGTCTGGCGGTTCCTCAGAAAATTGGACATAGTACTACCGGAGGATCCAGCAATACCTCTCCTGGGCATATATCCAGAAGGTGTCCCAACTGGTACGAAGGACACATGCTCCACTATGTTCATAGCAACATTATTTATAATAGCCAGAAGCTAGAAAGAACCCAGATGCCCCTCAACAGAGGAATGGATACAGAAAATATGGTACATTTACACAATGGAGTACTACTCAGCTATTTAAAAGAATGAATTTATGAAATTCCTAGCCAAATGGATGGACCTGGAGGGCATCATCTTGAGTGAGGTAACACAATCACAAAGGAACTCACACAATATGTATTCACTGATAAGTGGATATTAGCCCAAAACTTAGGATACCCAAGATATAAGATACAATTTGCTAAATGCATGAAACTCAAGAAGAATGAAGACCAAAGTGTGGACACTGTGCCCCTTCTTAGAATTGGGACAAATCACCCATGGAAGGAGTTACAGAGACAAAGTTTGGAGCTGTGATGAAAGGATGGACCATCTAGAGACTTCCATATCCAGTGATCCATCCCATAATCAGCTTCCAAACGCTGACACCATTGCATACACTAGCAAGATTTTGCTGAAAGGACCCAGATATAGCTGTCTCTTGTGAGACTATGCCAGGGCCTCGCAAACACAGAAGTGCATGCTCACAGTCAGCTATTGGATGGATCACAGGGCTCCCAATGGAGAAGCTAGAGAAAGTACCCAAGGAGCTAAACGGATCTGCAACCCTATAGTTGGAACAACATGATGAACTAACCAGTTCCCCGGAGCTCTTGTCTCTAGCTGCATATGTATCGAAAGATGGCCTAGTCGGTCATCACTGGAAAGAGAGGCCCAATGGACTTGCAAACTTTATATGCCCCAATACAGGGGAATGCCAGGGCCAAAAGAATGGGAATGGGTGGGTAGGGAAGTGGGCGGGGTATTGAGGACTTTTGGGATAGCATTGGAAATGTAATTGAGGAAAATGAGTAATAAAAAAAAAGAAAAGTAAAACAAACTATATAAAAAAAAGGAATAGATGGGAACGTTCATGTTACGTGCAGACCTCAGAGTTCTGGTCTCATGAAAGTAAAGAAGAGTTCCTTAACAGAAACACTACAAATCTCTCAGAAGAGTTCAGGGAAAGGTGGCTGGGCCTCCTTCTTACTTTGGGCCTATTGTACCCAATACAGGGAGGAATTCATCCCAATACTATTTTATTGGAATGCCTGCCCCATAGCTTTCTAGGCTCAGATATCATCAGCTAGCTAAAATATAACTATTTCTTTTTCATTAGCCATGTTCTCCAGTTCTCCATAAAGGCACTTCATACGACTACCAGAGAGAGAGAGAGTACACATCTGACTACCCCACCATCTCCCTAGACACCTTTGGGCCTTGTTGTAGTGATATTCCATAACCGAAGATGGTAGCCAAAGACAACACAATCAATGTGGAAAGCCTTTGCTTGATTTCTACACTCATACACATGCGAAGTTAGGTGGCATTTTACCATGCACTCAGCACACCCAGGTCAAGAAGGAAGAAGGTACTGATGTCAATGCCAAAGAGAGCCCCTTCTGAAATTATGGATCCATTAAAATGGAGGTTTCACTGGACCCAAGTCCTTTCATCCTCTATCCATCCAATTGAGTCTTAGGTATCTCATGAATACAGGATCATATTCCAACCTCCAACAGACTCAGGCCTGGAACTGGGAACTTAAAAAGGTAGAAACTGGGGAAGTGAGAGCTAATGAGACCAGGAAGCAACCATTCAATGTTCCTGTTGGCCTTTGTTCACAGATGCCTATTTTGTCTGGTTGTTTTAGAGATACAGAGAATGTAAGATTTTAGCTTTTGAAGAAGGGACATAAACTTTACAATTTGATGTTGCCCCTGTAGTGACTTCTTCTATTGCCAAGTACAAGGGAGTTTTCATTGCAAAGAAATGGGGTTGTAAATCAGAGATTTTGTGAAATCACGTGTCTCAATATATTGAAACAGTTTCTCCTCTCAAGCCAGTTGCACTCTAAAACATATAATCCAACTTTTGTAAAAGTAAAGGTGCAGGAGTAGGTTTTTGGCTTCTGGGAAACAAAGACACCTGGGTAAATAGACTGTTTATTCCATGAATGGACCACAGAAGTAGATTTATATTGGAGAAGAATCTCCCTCATAAAAGGATCCTAACCAAGATGAGCGACCCATGCCATGGCACTAAAAAACTCTCCCCATTCAAAACACTGGACTTGTAGTGAAGCAGAGAGAAATCTCTAGCTTTGGAAGGAGAAGGTGACAAGAGGTATCCCCAGGGGCAAAAGAGAGACTCCAGGAAAGGGCACCTCAGAAACTGGTCAAGATGGGGCAAGCTGGTAAGCTGGTAGGCCATGGAAGTTCCAGATGACATCATCAGTACTCACTTGCCTGGACAATCTCTTGTATTCAAGAGAACCTTGGAATCTTCTGTGATGTCACCAGTGTTGTGGTAACCAGAGCGGCTTGTGGGGTATTCCTTCAGATCCTCATGGGTTCCCAAGGAGGCATGTTGTCCATGCTCCTCAGGGTTTTTGGGAGAGAGAATAGAATACACACCGACACCAGACCAAGTCAGAAAGAGTCTGGTCGCCCGTCATGGTGGGAAAGGGCAAGAAACAACTGGTCATGGAGATGGCACAGTGAGTCCTGGGCAAGGTTTGGGGAGCTGCCGAGAGGATGTGGGCTTCAGCTGGTCCTTCCAGGAATAGGAATTATGATCTGGATACTTCAGATTCTTCAATGGTAGAACCAGAGTCAAGAATATCTGATGATTAGTTTTACAGACAGCCTGATATTCAAAAGCCTGCAGTTTCTTTGCTGAGAGATCTTAATTTCCCCCTGAATGGAAATTAGGCAGAGCAAGCTCTGTGAGAATAGAAAAGTGTTGTTCTCAGGATAGAGTGTTCATGTACTTCATCTTAATATAGTTTCCTCTAGGTTACATGAGCTTGTGATGCCAAGAACAGAGAGGGCTATTCCCCTGCCTATGAATCAAGGTCTCAGACACTTTGGTATTGAACACACATGATGTGGACTGATTCACAGTCTGGGGTTCCTGTAGTAGTGTACGAGCTCTCATCATGCATTTGAAGAAGACTAGAAAAGTGTTGGCTAGTATGCTAAGAGGTACAGACTTTGTTGTCAGCTGACAATGCCCTCCATTTATTCGTGCCTGGAGCAGCTTATGCATTTCAGGGCTAGGGCTAGGGCTAGGGTGATTACAATAGGAAGTCAGGCATATGTTTAGTGATGGTGGTTGTGAACAGGGACCTAGCTGAGGAGCCCAGCTTGAAGATACCTATGATGCACTATCAGGGATTCACAGTGTCTCTAGATTTTCCTCTTCCTCAGGCTTCTGTGTGGGACAAAGCATGGTTTCCCTTTCCATGCCCTATTATCTCTACAAGGTTACTAGTGTTTTTCTACCTACAGGCTCTGTTGGGGAGCCATCACCCCAACCCCCGACCATCAATGAGCAGGAGAAGAGACGCGAGAGTTTGGAGAAGCTCAAAAGAGAGCTCCAGAACATAAAAAATGCCAGAGAAGAACTTCAGGGAATCCTGGCCAATTACACTAACAAGGATTTAAACGACAGGTAGTCTTTATGCCCAGTTCTCTGCTGACTATCTTAGGCCATCCCTGTTAAGCCCAGATTCCCTCATACCACAGGTGGCTACAAATCCAGGCTGTCTGCATATCCAAATCAATTTTGCTGATTGGATTGTCGACACAGAACTTCAAGTTCACATAGGACTGAGATGGGGACACAGGCACTTTTCATTCCTCCAAAAGTATTTCAGAGGCTGTGGCATGAATCACAGTCTGGGGATGAAGGTAGTAATGTGTGAGCTCTCATCCTGTCATTTAAGAAGCTTACACAGGTGTTGGTTTGTGGGAGTTGCTAGGTAATGTTTGTTTATAGCCAATCCTTTCCATAATTGACCAGGTGGTAATTTCGGTCTAATTGGTCCTGTCAACACCTGGAGGGGCCTGTCCCACATAATGCCTCTCAGTATGACTGGATTGGCTGCAGTTCATCACAGCTTTTCTCAAATTTTATTCATTATACTCTCAGATAAAGGCAAATAATTTTATTTATTTGGCATTCTGATTGAGTGTAAGTGTGTGTGTGTGTCTCTCTCTCTGTCTGTCTGTCTCTGTGTGTGTGTGTGTCTGTGTGTCTTGTGTCTCTGTGTGTGTGTGTGTGTAAAAGAGACAGAGACAGAGACTGACAGAGAGACAGAGCCTGAGAGAGATACTGGGTGCATGTGACCTTGTGTGTGCATTTGTGGATGTGTGTGTTCCTGGGTGTGTGTGTTCCTGTGTGTGCAGCTTAGGATCTAGAAAGTCTGTGTCATGTGATATATCCTTAGGTTTTGCCTGACTCCATTTCCAGGCAATAGCAGTGAGGAAGCCAGGGAGGTTCATTCTGAGTAGCAGAGGACTTGACCTCTGTGCTCACCGTGGATGCACATTGGAATCTCCTGGTGTGTTATATATGATTATGTCCTTTGGGAATTTTTGTAGCAATAGAACCAAGGATTGGCAATTCCTTGTCAAAAATCAGGAGGAGAATCATACAGATTTAACGTGGACCCAGGCCTGTGACACAGATTCCTGGAAAGTTCTGGGAGAGCTAGTCTATTCTTTCAAACCCCTTCAGGGAGCTGAAGCAGATCAGCACCCTGCCTTTTCTTCCCTGGGCTTACTGGCCCAAGCTGAAGTGCAATATATTTAATAAGCACCAAGTGGAACCGGTAACAAGGAGCTAAGTCCAGTGGCATGTATGGGGTGGGATAGAGCATGATTCAGCTTGAATTGAAATGATCCTTGTATCCTTAGTTCACGGGACAATTTGTTGCTTGGGCCATGCCCTCCCACAGGATCAACTTTGAGACATATATGCTTGAGATGCAACATGACCAGGTGATGACTGACCTGAAGAGAATGCCCCCAGGACATCAGTGAGGCCTTGTCCAAGTGCAAGCACTTGACTAAAGAAAATCAGTTCTACTGGTGAGTGACTAACAGGGTCATGAGCCAAGAACTAGGCCCAGGGTATGTCTGCCAATCCTTGTCTTTGAACTAACGTGGGGGCTCAGGTTCTATACTCTTAGTCTCTAAACAGGAAGCCTGCCTCCTTCAAACAAGGCACTAAGATTTTGACATCTTAGACTCATTTTGACCAAGTGTGAAGAGACTGGTAGCCCCTCAAATCACTGTCCTTTCCAACTAAGTATTCTCAAGATCGAAACGTTTCCACCATGATGGAGATATCAATCAATCTTGGGCCTCTTGAGCTCTGAAAGTAGATTCATAGATGGGGTTTCCAGGAGAAACATAGAAAGATAGTGTGATGCTTGGGTCTCTTCACTCCTAGAGAATTTTGCCCTATATCTACAGGTGGTTTTTTAATACCACAGACTTACAAGCACATATAGACCCCATGTTCTTTTCTGAGAGATACATGAGTCCCTGTTGGTTGTCAGGGTTTTCAAAAATACCTTGGGTCTTCTGGAAAGTGGCAGTCCTCTGGATTTGATCTCCCTCTATGGCCAATCTGGATACTTGTCTGGGGCTGTCTGGGGATCAGGGCCCATGATGAAGGAATGGTGCTTGGAGGAATGGGAGGAAGATGGATGGATGCTGCCTGGAATCACCAGGTTTTGTTTGTGGCTCAGCTTCAGGAACTGCCACCTCCTGATTGAATCTAAGCTCATCCAGCACAAAGTCAGGATGTTGTGGAGTGAGAACAGACAGCTGCTAAGGGATCAGACCGCATTGGAAGAATGCAACATAGCAACAAAAATACTATGAAAAGAAGGCAGCCAGAAGATCAAACACCACTATACTAAGCACCAGCAGGTAGGATGAATGAAACATCATGGGCAGAATGCCCTAATGTGTAATCATAAAGACAGTCAAGCCTATGTAACCATCCTGCACCTTATCCAGGCTCTCTCCTATGTCTCATCCAGTTTTACACTTCTGTGATCATTTCCAAGACTTTCTGTGGAGTTACCCTCTTTTGAAGAAATTGGATTTCTGCCATGCCCTCTCCTCCCCATCCCAGTCAGCCACCTCTAGCTTGCCACTCTAGTCAGAGGAGATCCTGGACCCCTGAAAGCAACCCCTTGAGGCTCTATGGTATGGAGAGGTGCTTCAGGATGCCACCTCCTGAATTATCTAGGAACCAGGTCCTCTGTTCTGCTCTATGGCAACTCACCCAGAGGGGCTTGGGCCAGTCCTCTCCTAGGACAGAAGGGCAGGCTCCAATTTTATTGCTTTATAATTAAAGACTTTAGTAAGAAACAGAAAGTTATACAAAATATGTATTTTAAACATAGCAATTAGAGATCTTTTCCTATCTTGAATTAAATTAGCCCCCTAGAAATGCATGGTGTGTCTTACTATCTTCACCAAGAGGATTCAGGGAACCCTACACTGCATCCCTCACCTGACATTGTTTTGCTTAGTATATCAAGGGCATGGCTTTGCTTCAATACAGATTACCCCTCATATTTTTTCAGAGTGTTGCATTTCAGAACATCCTTGCATGTCAATTCACTAGCCTCTTTTTGACTGACATTAGAGATGGTTTTTATGTCACATGAACTGCAATGTTATGAAAAGATCCTGGATAATAACTGCGGCTAACTTTTTATTGATGCTACCAGGATCTTCTGAGAAGTAGCCAATGTAGGTTTAGAGAACAGAATATATTTCAACTTCAAGCTTGCTGTAAGATGTTCTTGGAGCTCTCTAACTTAGGACCTTGAATCTTGTGTGCACCAGCTTGTATGTGCAGAACTTATACCAAACTTGTAGGATCGGCCAGTATCTGAATGGAAAAAGTTCCTGAAGAAGAAATAAATACAGGCCAGGGCACAATGGCTGGGTTAACCTAAGAGCCTTTAACACATCTGAGGTATCACTAATTCCTCAGGTAACAGGAAATGTGCTGTAATATAGCAGTGTTTTCATTGGGGTGAGTGTGTGTGTGTTTGTGTGTGTGTATGTGTCTTTGCTTTTGCCCAGGGGTGTTTGACCATGTGTGTTTTGAATTTGTGTAATGTTAGGTGCTTGTAAGTTCTTTTTTATACAAGTGTGTATTCATGTATTCTTTTTCTATGTGTGTGTGCATGTGTGTGTGTGTGTAGGGATGCACTTGTGTGTCTCTGTACATATATGTATTTAATTGTATCTATATATATTCATATATTCACTTGTTCAGAAAACATCTTACATCTTGTTAATAGACAAAATCTTTAATGAGAAAAAATACTCAGTCATTTCATATTGCCTTGGAAAAACATCAAATATAGCAGCCCATCATCATGACTGTCCACCTAGCTCACTATAATTAAAGAAGACAAAAAATTGTATAAAGTCAGATTTTCAAGAGAATTCAGAGGGAAAAGAATTTAACTGTACTAAAATCATTTGTAGAAATAAGGAGGAGGCTGCTGAGTCAAATCAATGTGCCTGAGAGTCAAAAAGGCTGGCTAAGACTTTGTGTTTCTTGAGTTTCATGTGTTTTGCAAATTGTATCTTATATCTTGAGTATTCTAAATACCTGAGCTAATACCCACTTATCAGTGAGTACATATCATGTGAGTTCTTTTGTGTTTGGGTTTCTTCACTCAGGATGATGCCCTCCAGGTCCATCCATTTGCCTAGGAATTTCATAAATTCATTCTTTTTAAAAGCTGAGTGGTACTCCATTGTGTAAAAGCACCACATTTTTTTGTATCCATTCCTCTGTTGAGGGGCATCTGGGTTCTTTCCAGCATCTGGCTATTATAAATAAGGCTGCTATGAACATAGTGGAGCATGTGTACTTCTTACTGGTTGGAACATCTTCTGGATATATGCCTAGGAGAGGTATTGTGGGATCCTCCAATAGTAATATGTCCAATTTTCTGAGGAACTGACAGGCTGCTTTCCAGAGTGCTTGTACAAGCTTGCAATCCCACCAACAATGGAGGAGTGTTCCTCTATTAGATACAATTTGCAAAACACTTGAAACTCAAGAAGAACGAAGACCAAATAGTGGACACTTTGATCCTTCTTAGAATTGGGGACAAAACACCCATGGAAGGAGTTACAGAGACAAAGTTTGGAACTGAGATGAAAGGATAGACCATATAGAGACTGCCATACCTGGGGATCCATCCCATAATCAGCTTCCAAACACTGACACCCTTGCATACACTAGCAAGATTTTGCTGAAACGACCCTGATATAGCTGTCTCTTGTGAGGCTAAGCCGGGGCCTAGCAAACACAAAAGTGGATTCTCACAGTCAGCTGTTAGATGGATCACAGGGCCCCTAATGGAGGAGCTAGAGTAAGTACCCAAGGAACTAAAGGGACCTGCGAGCCTACAGGTGGAACAACAATATGAACTAACCAGTACCCCAGGAGCTCATGTGTCTCGCTGCATATGTAACAGAAGATGGCCTAGTTGGCCATCATTGGAAAGAGAGGCCCATTGGTCTTGCAAACTTTATATGCCTCAGTACAGGGGAACAACAGGGCCAAGAAGTGGGAGTGGGTATGTAGAGGAGAGGGGGTATGGGAGAATTTTGGGATAGCATTGGAAACGTAAATGAAGAAAATATCTAATAAAAATAATAATACCAAAAAAAAAAACCTTTGTGTTCCTTCTCTGTACTCAGTGAATAGTGACTGCCCACTGGAAGATCAGGGGACTTGTTGCATCTTCTGAGCACCCTAGTTTGTTTTCCTCCTTCCTTGCTACCATTTTCTTTCCAACTTTGCCCATGCTTCACTCAGTTGTTCTTGGCTTGGAGTTTGTCCAGGGTGTTATGATTTGAAAGAATGAGTGGCTTGGTGTTCAGAATGTACTAATCTTAAGGTGCATACCTATGGTGAAGTGCAAGAACAGGACTGCCTCAGGCAGCCCTTTAGACTCACAATAGTCTACAGAACAAACACTGGTCTGTCTGTAGCACTCTGTAACTACTCTTATTCAACATCATTCACTCGGTGTTAAAATCATCCTCAAAGAGACTGGGGAGAAATGAGGATACTCAGACATTGCTGGTGGATTTAAATGGGGTCACCCTGTGAGATGCCATGTCCAACTCTTAAAAACATTGTACTGCATTGCGCAGGGACCTGGCAATTCCAGAACAAGCAGTAGGTGTCCAAAGAGAAATTAGGGCACATCATGGTTTTAAGGATATTCCTCATAGCAGCCCTGACCTATAAACTATCTATAAGTCCATCAGTAAAGCAGTGAAAATTACACTGAGTCCAGCCTTTCCATGGAGTATCGCCTAGTGGAATAACACATGCAACCATTTGACTGTGAACTATTCAGACTTATTTTCCTCAAAATATCTCTGGCAGAATCTCCTTACAGGGAAAGAAGTTTCACTTAGCATCCTGGTTATGGAGATTTACTAGTTGCCTGGGCTCCTAGCTTGGATCCAAACTCATACAGGCTATGGTAAATGAAGGGCCTATTGGAAGATTCTGCTCACTTTGGAGCCACTGAGGAACAGTGAGCAAGAGGCAGAAACAGGCTGATCTACCTCCATCCAGTGTGCCTTTGCTGGAAACAAGCCTACTGCGCATAGCCTTGGGAACTTCCTAAGCAGCTTTGGCCACAAACCCATATTTCCATTTTCTGTTTTTTAGGAGAAAGCACACTATTGACTGAGCTGTCTATAGGCTATGCCTACTATGTTCTTACCCCAGTCAAGATTATTTTCTTTTACTTTTTCTTTTAAGAAAAAAAAATATTTCTTTAAAGTATGTGAGTACACCTTCTGTTCTTCAGAAACTCCAGAAGAGGTCTTCAGATCCTTCTGAAGACGGTTGTAAGCAACCATGTTTTTGCTGGGTATTCAACTCTGGAAGTCAAGAAGACCAGACACTGTTACTAAGTGCTGAGATACATCTTCAGCCTTTTATTTTTCAATTAAATGTTTTTTTTTAAATTCTGGCTCTGTACTGTCCTGGGAGGTCTCTGTTTTTATCATTAGCATGGAAAATAAACATGTTTCTTCAATGAAATACATTTGTACGTGTGAATACATGTGCTTGTGTTCATTCAGAAATGTAGGAATGTGTGTGTCTGGATCTCTCTCTCTCTCTCTCTCTCTCTCTCTCTCTCTCTCTCTCTCTCGTCTGTATCTCTGCCTAGGGCTGTGTGTGTGTGTCTTCTCTGTCTCTGTCTCTCTCTTTCTCCCTCTCTCTCTCTCTCTCTCTCTCTCTCTCTCTCTCTCTCTCTCTCTCTGTGTGTGTGTGTGTGTGTGTGTGTGTGTGTGTGTGTGTGTATGTGTATGTGTGTGCAGGTTTGTCCTGGCATGGCTGAAAAGATGCAGCGTCCTTTCTCTGTCTCTGAGATGAGGTACTAGCACAGGATGGCAGTACCTAAGGAGCCATATGCATAGCGGGGCTATTGGTTTTTGGGTTTAGTTTTTTGTTTTTCCTTCATGAACATCCTTTTAGAGTTCACTTCTTACCCTTGGAAAGATTGGCATGAAGCAGACTCTTGCTGATTACAGTATCCTTTCAATGTGCATGGATTTCCTGTGAGATGGATTCTCTGGGGATTCCCAAATATAGGGGTTCAAAAGGAGAGCCAAGGAAGGATTCTGCACTCCAGAAATAATAAGAGGCTTCACTTCAACATTTGCTAGGCTCCCTAGAAGGCCTCTGTTCAATGGTAGATTCAGACACTGATACAACTTATTTTTCAATATAAAGTATTTAGACTATTGGAGAAATGTGGTGTTTTACTTTAACTCCAGCACAGTTTCTAGTTCACAGTTCAGTGTCAAGCAATTTTTTACATTTGAGAAAATCATCCAGGCCCAGGTGCTCTCTGCCCCTTCTCCTGTAGGGATACAGGAAAGATATCAGATGAAAGGTCATATTGGATTGTCCTGCTGAGTAAAGCTGGTGTTTGCTGGATCACTGACATGGCAAGATCTCACCAGGTTTTTTTTCTCTTCGTCCCATAGGTCTGAAATATTCTGCAGAAGCTCAAACAGATCAGAGACCAGGTCAAGATCTTGCTCAGACACAACTGTTCACCAGGAGCACTGGGTGTGCAAAGCAAATTAACCACATCTAATCCTTGCATCTAATCCTTGTAACCATGACAACTTTGGGCTGTATTTTTTTCTTTTTTGGTTTGCTATGGGTAATGAGGCCTTTATTTTGTCTAGCCTCTCGTCCAGCAAGATGCCTTTTTGGAAGGCTTCAGAAAAGTGCTGACATGCAGCAAGATCTGCTGGGCATCCAGCAGGACTCTGACAATGCCAATTTTAGATGATCCTGTTGGGTCATCAAGAATTATTTCATGCTGATCAGTCATGTGAATTTGAAAAACTTTGAGGTATCATCTGTAACATCTCTCATGTTAGCCTTGGAAGGACTAGTTCATCAGCAGAACACCCACCCCAATGAGGCACGCCTATATTCATCTTCAACAGACTATTACCATCAGTGACTTCCTTTTCACTATTTTACTAAGGCCAGCAACAGTCTGTGGGTCTGTGCTGAACATCTGCAGTAAGAGAATGATGCTTAGCTTAATTATTGTGTTTCATTTTTGGTTAGAGTTTTGATTTCTTTGGGTCTTTGGTTTTCCTGTATTTTCATTTGAAGTTTCATTATATATTCATTATCTTTTTGTTACTGTAATTAATTTGCTTTTTTGCTAAGTCTATATAGTTTAAACTGACTCCCCATTTTAAGATGTTATTGAATAAAATTAGTGTATTGTTATGAATAAAACATCATCCCTAATTATTTCTCTCATAAGGACATTCTGCATTTATGTGTGTTTCATACATAGTCCTGTAACACTAGAAGTTTCAGGCAGGAATGGGACTCTTCAAATATCATGTTGTTTAGGCTTCATAAGTAGTGCCCAGCCAGCCAGAGCTCCAGAGAAAATTGAGCTTTTGATGTGGATAATGTGTCAAACTATGTGGATCCCAATGTCAGGATGAAAAAAGGATCCATGTTCTATCTTTATAGTCATAAATTTAGCTAAAGTTATAATGTATTCTCCTTTGGATGACCACGTCAATCAAACAAATGAGAAATACAACAGTATTTCTCTAATACATCCCAGGAAATAAAAATATTCACTTTGAATAATTAAAATCTTCTGAATTATAAAGAAAGTGATTTGGATAAAAATGACCTTCAAAGGTCATTTCATAATTGAATGTTTGATACCTACTGCATAGAACTGTTTTAGGAAGAACTAGTAGATATGGCCTTGCTGGAGGAGTTGTGACACTGGATGTTGGCACTGAGGTTTCAAAAGCTCATGCCAGTCCCTGCCTCTGTCTTTGTCCCTGTCTTTGTCCCTATCTGTCTCTGTTGATCTCACTATGTTTCGCTCTCTTTTTCTCTATATCTCAGTCTACACTCTCTCTGTCCCTGTCTCTGCCTATGTCTGTCTTTGTGTCTTTCTGTCTGTCTGTATCTATCTCTTTCCTCTGCCTCCTCTATATGTATCAGATTCAAGTTCATCCACTCCTCTAGTTCCATGATGCCCGTATGCATGCCTGTCTGTCTGCTGCAGACAGGCATGTGTACATGGTAGTGCACACCTGTAATCCCAGCAGTCAGAAGGCAGAGGCAAGAAGAACTGCATGAGCCTCTGGACAGCCTGGTCTATGTACTAGATTCTGGAACAGCAGGGGTAACTTGAGAGTCCCAGTTTCAAACACACTCCCTTTTAATGTTCCAACTGAACAGAATCTTCAAAAGAAGAGAAAGAAATGGATCATAGATATGTATTTAAATGTTTAATATCCTTCCTCATTAGAAAAAATGCAAATTAAAATAGTTTTAACCTTGTATCTTACTGCAGTCAGAATGGTTCTTACCAATAGACTAAATGACCACAACTGTTGGTATGAGTGTGGGGTAAGAGAACATATATTCACCCGTACAGTCACTATGGAATTCGGGAGAAATGTTCTGTAAAACATTGTAAGAGATAGATCTCCCATATGAACCAGCTGTATTATTTGTGGTGGTTTAAATGAGAAGAACCCTTATAGGCTCATACATTTGAATAGTTGGTCAACAGGTTATAGCACTATTTGATGATATTTGGATCTGTGGCCTTCTGTGGAGGTGGGCTTTGAAGTTTCAAAAGCCCAGCTCAGGGCCAGTATCCCTGCTTCCTTCAGATCCAGATACAGAACTCTCAGCTACTTCTCCAACACCATGTCTACATCTGAATGATACTGTCAAGAAAAAAATGTATTAAAGTTCTGAAATGGTAAGCAGGCCCCCATTTAAATGTTCTTCTTAAAGGGACCTATCATGGTCCTGGTGTCTCTTTCTAGCAAGAGAACACAGACTCAGACACTATTCCAGAGCATATAGCCAAAGGCATGATCCTAAGACAGAGACCGGGGTGTGCTCATATTTCTAGCTGCTTTCTTCATAATAGGCAGGACATCAAAACAACCCAGATGTAATGTAACTGATGCAAGGATAATGAATATATGGTTCATATACACAATGGTAATGAACTGTGACAATATAAATGAAATTTACAGGTTAAAGGATGGAGACATGAATAATCTTCCTGAGTGATATAACCCAGACCCAAAAAGAAAAATACCACATGATGAGTCTTACGTGGATGGTAACTTTGAATGTCTAGAGATGTGTATTTAAACTGTAGTATCCATAAAAGGTAATGCACTAGTGTTGGGTTATAGGAGGATATTTCAAGAAAATAATAGAACACATAATTTGTGAAGGAGAAAAAGGAAAACAGTAGAACAGAGTGAGGTAAATGTCTTGGGAGATTGCAGAGGAGTGTGGTGGCTTGAATATGGGAGTGGTACTTTTAGGAGTTGTGGCTTGTTAGAAACAGTGTGTCAGTGTGGAGGGTAGGCTTTGAGACCTGCATACTAACCATATGTCCTGGTGTCTCCACATATCAATATAACTCAGACTAAGACCTGGGACAGTAGACTACCATGTCCAGAATTTGGTAAAGTTGAGTGGGTTGGAAGTCCCAGACCCACAGTAGATGGCAAAATGTCACCTGCTTCCTACCAGGCCTCTTTCATGGGACCAAAATCTCTACATAGGAACATGGCCTGTGGTCATTTAGAACAGAATAGTGTTTTCCCTACTAATGAGGTACCTAGAAGATGGTAGGGTTTAGTCAATAAGCTTCCCTTCCTGGACATTCCTTCCTCAGAAGGTACTTAACTTCTAGTCTAACCTCAAGACGTGTTATGCTTTCATTTCCATGAAAAACAATCAATAAACAGTTTAGAACCACAGACTGTCTCTGTCATCAAACCAACTGTGGGTTACACGGAGAAAAAGCCTTTGCCTACAGAGCCTTGCCATCTAAGTCTCCAACAGAATGCCCCTCAGTACACCTGGGCTAGTCACATCTGAGCTAATCCAGAATTCCCCATTCCCAGATTTCAGGGCTAGTTCTCAGCCTGCTGGCCTCCTCCATGCTCAGATCCTCTGTGACTTCTAGCAGTGCCTGCATGTCCAAGGTTCTGAGGACCCCTGGCCCTGGTCTCCATGCAGGCCAGCAGGCTCAAACCTGCTGTGAACTACCTGCAACCCAGCACTGTCTGGATGTCAGACAGTGTACTCAATAACTTCTTGGAAACTTTTTCTAATAACATATGCAAATGATCAATCACCATGATCCAATAGGCATCATGAATAGGATGTAAGAATGATTCAATGTTTTGGAATTCATCAAAGTAATATACTATGTAATAAATTTAAAAAATTATTACTTGATCATCTCTTTAGATGCTGTATCATCCCACGGATGCAGGAATGATTCAATATATGGACATCCATCAATGTAATCCACAAAATAAAATAACAAAATATATTGGATAATCTCATCAGATGCTGAAAAAGTGTTAGACAAAATACAATACAACTTCAAGATGAATGCACTGTAGGAATCAGAAAGTCGCAGTCTATATCTGAATATAATAAGAGCAATATAGAGCAATCCAATTGCCAACATCAAAATATATGGAGAAAAATTTCAAGCAATCCCATTAAAATCAGAGACAAGGAAAGACTTCCCCCTATTCCCCTATGTATTCAACATAGTCCTTGACTTTTTAGACACAGCAAACAGTCACAAAAAGCATACCAAAGTGATACAAATTGGGAGGGAGGAATTCAAGACACTACAATTTGAGGAGTATGGGATATTACACATAAGTGAGCCCCCAAAAAATCCAGGAGAGAACTCCTACAGCTGATAAACCATTTCAGCAAAGTCAATGGATATAAAATTAACTCAATCCAGGAACTTTCCTCTACTCAAAGGATAATTAGGCTGATGAAGAAATTTTTAAAAACTACATGCTTCACAATAGTCACAAACAATATCCTGGTATGACTCTAACAAATCAAGGGAAAGATCTGAATGATAAGAACATTAAGTCTCTGAACAAAAAAATCAAAGAAGACCATAGAAAATGGAAAGCTCTCCCATGGTCATTGATGAGCAGTATAAATATAGTAAAAAAGGTCCATCTCGCCAAAAGCAATCTATGGATTCAATGCAATCCCCAACACAATTCCAAGTCATTTCTTCACAGAGATAGAAAAAGCAATTCTCAAATTTATCTGGAATAACAGAAACCCCAGTATAACAAAAACTATTCTTAACAATAAAAGAATGGCTGGGGAAATCACCATCCCTGATCTCAAAATATACCACAGGGAAATAGTGATAAAAATGTCATGGTACTGGTATAGAGAGACAAGTAGAAAGATGGAATAGAATTGAAGACCTAGAAATGAACCTACACTCATATGGTCACTTGATCTTTGTCAAAGGAGCCAAAACCATCCAGTGGATAAAAAACAACATTTTCAACAATTGGTGCTTGTTCAGTCTGCATAAGAAGAATGCAAATTGATCTATTCTTATCTCCTTGTAAAAAGCTCAAGTCCAAGTCTCTCAAGGACCTCCACATAAAACAAGATACCCTGAATCTAATACAAGAGAGAGCAGTAGAGAACCTCGAACATATTGGCAAAGGGGAAATGTTCCTGTACAGGACACCAATGGCTCATGCTGTAAGATAAAAAACATTGTCAAATGGGACCCCATAAAATTGAAAAGCTTTGTAAGTCAAAGAATGCTGTCAAAAGGACTAAATTACACACACACATATTGTGAAAACATCTCTACCAACCCTACATCTGATAGAGGGCTAATATCCAAAATATACAAAGAACTCAAGAAGTTACACTCCAGAGATCCTAATAACCCTATTAAAGAATGGGGTACAGAGCTAAACAGAAAATTCTCAACTGAGGAATCTTGAATGGCTGAGATGTACTTAAAAAAATGTTATCATCTTTAGTCATCAGGGAAATGCAAATCAAAATGAACCTAAGATTCCACTTCACCTCACTCAGATGGGCCAAGAACAAAACTCAGCTGACAGGTGATTCTGGCAAAAATTTAAAAAAGAAGAACATTCCTCCATTCCTGCTGGGACTGCAGGTTGGAAAAACCACTTTGGAGATCAATCTGGCAATTCCTGAGAAAGTTGGAAATAGTTCTACCTCAAATACAGGTATACCACCATGGTGCATATACCCAAAAGATTCTCCAATATATTAAAAGGACACATGCACCAGTATGTTCATATCAGCCTTATTTATAATGACCAGACACTGCAAACAACCCAGATGTCCCTCAACAGAGGAATGGATACAGAAAATATGGTACATTGTACAGAAGTACTACTCAGCTTTAAAAACATTACTTCATGAAATTCAAAGGCCAATGTTTGGAAGTTGAAATTTCATCCTCAGTGTGGTATCCTAGTCACAAAAGGATACACATGATATGTAGTTATTGATAAGTGGAAATTGTTCAAAAAGTGCATGGAATGCCCACGATACAACTAACAGACTATGGGAAACCGAAGAAGAAGGAAGTTCACACCAAAGAGTGAATGCTAAAGTTCTACTCAGAAGGGAGAAGAAAAGAATGTTTGGAAGTAGGAGGAGAGAAGGATCTGGGAGGGAGAGAAGAGTAGGAGGTAAAGGGGGTTCTGGTTCAGATACAGGAGGAGATGGGGAAGAAGTACAGAGGGAAAGTCATTTGAAAGAAGGTCTGTACCTATTGGGGAGGGGGAACTGTGTGTAGCCACTATAAAGTCTCATATGCCAGGGACCCAAGTGATTCCCATAACTCAACAGGGAGGACATTAACCTAAATACCAAACAAAGGGGAAGTAGGAACTATACAGACCATATTTATTGGATTAGCATGGCAACCTTTGAAGGATGTAGCCACCCAACCATCTCAAAAGTATTAATCCAGAATTCCTTCTATCAAAAGGAAATGCAGGGGTAAAGAGAGGAGCAGAGCTTGAAGGAAAGGCCATCCAGAGACTGCCCCAACTTGGGATCCATTCCATCTGGAGACACCAAACCCAGTCACTATTGCTGATGTCAAGAAATTTGATGCTGTCAGGAGCCTGGTATATTTCTCTCTGTCTCTGTCTCTGTCTCTCTCTGTCTCTCTCTCTCTCTCTCTCTCTCTCTCTCTCTCTCTCTCTCTCTCTGTCTCTCTGTCTCTGTGTCTCTGTCTCTGTCTCTCTCTCTCTCTCTCTCTCTCTCTCTCTCTCTCTCTCTCTCTCTCTCTCTCTCTCTCTCCTTTTTATCCCACAGGTGAAGGAACAATGTTGTTGCTTTTCCCTAAACACAGTGTAACAATGATAGATAACATTTGTATCAAGTTAGGATTATGGGTAATCAGGAGAGGATTCAGTATATCAGTATAAAGCAATGGTTCTCAACATTCCTAATGCTGCAAATCTTTTATGTACTCTTATGTTTTGGTGATAGTCCTGCCCGCATAGCATGTAATTATTGTAATGCTACTTCATAACTGTTACTTTTGGTATTTGGTGTCTCTTGAAATGCTAGGCACGAAGCCAAACATGGGAACGAGCTAGGGGACCCAGATTGTGAAGTTAGGACAAGGGCTGAAGGAACAGAAGGGGCTTGCAAACCCATAAGGAAAATGACAAAATCAACCAAACAAAGCCCCTCAAAACTCACATGCACTAAACCACCAAGCATATAGTACATGTCTGGGTATCCATAGTTCCAGCTGGATACATAGCAGAGAAATGCCTTATCTAACATCAATGGAAGGGAATGCCCTTGGTCCTGTACAGGCATGATGATCCAGGGTTGGGCAATGCTAGGGCACTGAGGCAGGAGTGAGAAGAGGGGGTATAGGAGCACCCTCATACATAGAGGTAATGCTAGAAGTGGAGGGGATGGGGTTTTTGCAGGGGGAACTGAGAAGGAGGATAACATTTGGAATGGAAATACATAAGAAAATCAATAAAGAAAAAGTAAAAATAAAGTTATAAAAATCACAAATGGGGCAACCCTGGAGAAGGACAACCTGCAAAAGAGACCAGGATCTACAGATGCAAGCCTCACCAACAGAACATAGAAAATAGAATCACAGGCAAAGGAAATACCATAGATGATATTAAAAAGACACTCAAAGAAAATACAAAGAGTAAAAAACTCCTAACTCAAAACATCTAGCAAATGCAGGACACAATAAAAAGAACAAAACTAAGAATAATAGAAACAGAAGTGGGTGAGGGTTAACAGTTCAAAGACCCAGAAAACATCTTCAACAATATCATTATTAAAATCCTTAATCTAAAGACAGAGATGGCCTTAAGTTTACAAGAAACCTACAACACACCAAATCGATTGGAAAAATACAGAAAATCATCCTGTCACATATTAAACAAAAGTATAAATGTACAGAATAAAGAAAGAAAATATTACAAACTCTAAGGGAAAAAAGTCAAGTAACATACAAAGGAAGACCTATGAGAATTACATCAGACTTGTCACCAGAAACGATAATATCTAGAAGATCTTGGACAAATGTCTTGCAGACTCTAAGAGAACACAAATGCCAGCCCTGGCTACTATACCCAGAAAACTCTTTATGACCATAGTTGGAGAAACTAAGATATTCTGCAACAAAAACAAATTCAAACAGTATCTTTCCACTAATCCAGCACTACAGAGGATACTAGAAGCAAAATTCCAACAGAATGAGTGTAATTATACCCAAGAAAACACAACGAATTAATAATCTCACAAGAGCCCCAATGAAAAGCATGTTGTCACCATTCCCTGCCCTATTATCTCTACGAGTTTACTAGTGTTTGTCAACCTACATGGTCTGTTGGAAAGGCATCACCCCAACCCTCCACCACCAATAATCAGGAGCTGAGAATGAAGAGGATGGAGAAGTTCAAAAGGATTCTCCAGAAGATGAAATATGAGAGACAGGAACTAAAGGGAATCCTAGCCAATTACACTAACAAGGATTTGAACAACAGGTAGTCATTATGCCCAGTTCTTTGCTGACTGTCTTGGGCCCTCTCTGTTAACCTCAGAGTCCCTCATATCACAGGAGGCTACAACACCAGGCTGTCCACACATCCCAATTCATTTTGCTGAATGGATTTTCGACACAGAACTTCAAGTTCAGATAGGAGTGAAATGGGACTCAGGAAATTTGATTTCTCTAAAAGTAAATCAGAGCCTGTGGTATGAATTACAGTCTGGGGATAAGGGTTGTAAAGGGTGAGTCCTAATCCTGCATTGTAAGAATCCTATACAGGTATAAATTTTGGGGTGATGCAAAGTACACTGTGTTTATGGCCAATCATGTTTGCAGTTAACCTGGAAGTAATTTGGGTTAAACTGGTCCTTTCAACAGTTGGAAGGGCCTGGTCCCACATACTTTCTCTCAGTAGAACTGGATTGACCATAGTTCATCGCTGCTTTTATCAAATTTTATTCACTATACTATCAGATAATGTGTGTCCATTTGCCATTCTGATTGTGTTTGATTATGGGAGGGGTCAGTGTGTGTGTGTGTGTGTGTGTGTGTGTGTGTGTGTTCCACTTAAGAGCTGGAGAGTCTGTATGGTATGCTGGGGCCTGAGATATTGCTTGACACAGTTTCCAGCCAATAATAGTGAAGACAGAGGGAGCCTCACTTTGAGCAGCACAGCATATGAGTTCTGCTCACCTTAGGTGCACACTGGAAATGTAGTATCCTGTAGGTACTGATTATGTCCTTTGGGAGTTTATGTAGCAACAGAAGCAAGGATTGACAATTCCTTGTCTACAAACAGATGTGTCATCACAGGTTTAAAGTGGACCCAAGACTATGGCACAGGTTCCTGGAAAGTTCTTGGAGAGCTAGTCTATTCTTTCATGCCCCTCTGAGGAGATAAAGTAGGTCAAATCCCTACCTTTACTTTCCTGCCTCTACTGACCCCAGGCAAAGAGTAATACGTTTAATAAGCTCCAAGTGGAACTGTTAACATGGAGCAATGTTGTGGCATAGATGTGTTGGGGTAGTCCACGATTCACCTTGAATTAACATGATCCTTGTATCCTTAGTTCATGGGATTATTTACTCCTAGGTCCATGCCCTCCCACAGAATCAAAATTAGGACATTCATGCTCCAGATGCAACATGACCAGGTGATGACTGACCTGAAGAGAATGCCTCAGGACATAAGTCAGGCCTTGTAGAAGTGCAAGGAGTTGACTAAAGAAAATCAATTCTACTGGTGAGTGACTAACAGGGTCATGATCCAAGCACTAGGCACAGGATATGTCTGCCCATACTTGTCTATGAACCAAAGCAGGAGCTCAGTTTATATACTGTTTGCCTCTAAACCAGAAGCCTGCCTCCTTCAAATCAAGGCTCTAGGATTTTTACCTCTTAAAGTCATTTTGGCCAAGTGTGACGAGTCTGTGAGAAACTCAAATCATTTTCGATTCCAACAAAGTATATTTGAAACAGAAAAGATTAACACCATGATGAAGATATCAATCAACTTTGAGCCTCTTGGGCTTTGAAAGTAGATACATAGATAAGATTTCCATGGGACACCTAGAAAGACTGTATGTTGGTTGGGACTCTTCTCTTCTCCTAGAGAAGGTCTGCCTTCTACTTACAGGTGATTTTTAAATAACATGGACATATAAGCACACATGTGTGCCATGTCCTCTTGTGAGAGATTCGTAAGTCCCTGTTAGTGTCAGGGTTTACAGATGTACCTCGGCTTCTGAAATATGGCTGTCCTCTGGATTTGACCTCTCCCAATGTGATGCTCCAGGGCCAATCTGGACAGTTGGCTGGGGCTGTCTGGGCACCAGGGCCCATTGTGGCAGGGATGGTCCTTGGAGGAGTGGGAGGAAGATGGATGCTGACTTGTGTAACCATTTGTTTGTGACTCAGCATCAGGCACTGCCACCTCCAGAGTGAATCTAACCATCTCCAGCACAAAGTCGGAATGTTGTGGAAGGAGAACAGACAGTTGCTAGAGGAGCAGATTGCATTAGAAGAATGCTCCAATGAATCAAAGAGGCTGTGTAAAGAAGGCAGCCTGAAGACCAATGACCTATGTACCAAGCAGCAGCATGTAGTATGCATAAATTATGAGGAGCAGCTTGCAGTCATGTCTAACCTTAAACATATTCAAGCCTAAGCAACCATCCTGCACCTTATCTAGGCTCTCTCCTATGTCTCAACCAGTTGTTCATTTCTGTGATCATTTCAAAGACTTTTTGTGCAGTTATCCTCTTTCAAGAAACTACATGTTTGGGAAGTAAAAAATCGTGCTGAACTAAAAGCTGCATTTCCTTAGGATAGATAGGTTGAACACACAGTACACAAGTACATGCCAGTGTGCTAAATGTGTTCTATGTGCTTGCCTCCATTGTAGTAGCACAGAATGTTGATTGATGAAGTCATTTGCTTCTTAGGGGTCATGTGAGATCACAGGCAGGACAAAATTTGCAAGTATTAGATCCCAGTGGAATTGCCATATGAGTGGAAATCATTGCTTTTTTTTGGGAGGGGGGTGCTTGTATGCTTTCTCTCCCCTTTCCTTGCATTGCAAGATGGTCTCATCACTCTGCCTAGATCTTGGCTCACACTGAAAGAGCCTAAGCAGGTACTTGTCAGGACTGTTTTCTGTCAGTGTTGCTAGAGTTCCTTCCTAGAGCTTATATTCTGGAGCTCACTGGATCAACCCGGATGTGAGAAAAGCTTCTCTCAGGCTGAGTGTTGGTGTGAGAGATGTGAGGCTTCAAGAATGAAATTTCACTAACACTCTCAACCTAGTCTAAGAAATGTGCCCCCTAAGAAATGTTAGTGCCCAAGAGATGGATAGCAGAGTCCAGCGTCTCACATTAAACATAAGCCTTCCATAGTCCCCATTCAACTGTTTCTCTACCATCCATTGTTATCTCCTCATAGTTTTCTACTCACTTATGATTTTTAGACAGAGAAAGCAACCTATATCTATATCTACCTATCTATCTATCTATCTATCTAGAGACAGAGAGAGAGAGAGAGAGAGAGAGAGAGAGACTATGTGTTTGTGTGTGGTATCTATCTATCTATCTATCTATCTATCTATCTATCTATCTATCTATCTATCTAGAGAGAGAGAGCATGTGTTTGTGTGTGGCATAAGCATGTCGGTACCAATACATATATTGGTGGGTGTATTGAAAGTCCAGTTATTTATGTAAGATTTTGTTCAGTTTTTCTTTTTTTGTTTTTTTTTATTGATTGATTGATTGATTGGGACAGCATCGTTTTGTTTGTTTTTTTTTTTTTTCAGTCTTTCTGTAACATATTCCCTAGAAACCAGGTCTGTCACTGAACCTGAGACTTCCTGTTTTGTTTAAGCTGTCTGACCAGCATCTTTGAATTTTCTGTCACCTCCCAGGCAGAAATCTTTGTATGGTTTGGTCTCAATTAATTGTTATGAGGTTCAATTGCTCATAGCTAGGAATATCATGGTGCTATTTTCTATAATTTTATACAAGCATTTTAGTGTTTTGGGGTTTTTTTTATTTGTTTGTTTTTCTAAGTGCCAATTCATTAACAAAGAGGAAGTCAATGCTGTCTACTTCAGGTGTCAGATACACAACTTGGCTCACTGTGCCTTCTCATGAGTTTTATCTCATCATGAAGGAAACTTCAGAAAGAAGTAGTAGGGAGGGGGTAGACTAGTCGTGGTCTTACCCAAGAAATCTGGGCTGCATGTTACCCACAGTTGAATGTTTCAACAATTAATGTCTTACTAATCCAAGAGAAGCCATGTTGCCAACACTTAAAAGTGAATGAAAACATAGGATAGTCCAGCCCACCTTTTCCGAATCTTACGATGTGACCTCAGATTCCCCTTCCCAGTCCTTCCTCATTCCTTACAACTTCCAGACCCTGGGTTTGGAGGCCGACCCATGTGAGAAAAAAACCGCAAAACAGACATGGTACCCTTGGAATACGAGTATGATATGGGGCACAAAAGGGTTGCTCAAAAACAGCTAGCTGAAGAAATGAACAAAACGGGGCTCCAAGGATCTCAATGTTCCGATTGAAAGAACACTTAGGAACCTAAAACAACAGCCTATCATTCTAAGATGAGAGTGTGGGGCTCTTGGAGGTCAAGGGGCAGGAGTCCAGGCACCCCGTAGTCACAAAGATGATTCCCTGATGTTGTGCAAAAGCATTGGTGTTGGTTGAGGGACCACAGAAGCCAACTTACCTGGATTATCATGGTTCTCCATCCACTGGTCCTCAGACTCCAGTGGCCCTGGGATCAAGCTTCTTCGTGAAGCTACACTTCTGTGTCTGTCTTCTGCTGAGGGCCTTCACAAAGCACTCTTCCTCTTGCCTGCCTCGTGGATGCTTGCAGGGATCACAGGAGATACTCAGACCCTGGGGTCAGGAGGTCAGGAGACCAGGCCAGATGTGACCTTCGTGGCCACTTCCAATCCAGACACATGCTCTTGTCCCCCTCCCAGTTGGTCACTGCTAGCTTTCCTTTCTAGGCAGAGGAGTTCCTGGACCCCTGACAGCAACCCCTTCTAGTTCTATGGTATGGAGAGGTGAATCAGGATGTCACTTCCGGAATTATCTAGGAACCAGGTCCTCCAATCTTCTCTATGGCAGCTATCTCAGAGCAGAGCTCCTCGGGCCCAATACACTCCTAGGACAGAAGGACAGTCTCCAGTTTTATTGTTTTCTAATTAAAGTCTTTAGTAGTAAAAAGTTAAACATGTAAGCATTTTAAAAATAAAACTTAGACTCCTTTGCCTCCTTGCACTAAGATAAACCCCTGGAATCTAATGAGTGTCTTACTGGCTTCACCAAGTGGATTCATGGAATCCTATACTGCATCCCTTTGCTGACGTTATTTTGCTGAGTGTATCATAGACATGACTTTGCTTCTGTACAGATTCCCCCTCATTGTTTTGCAGAGTGCTGCATTTCAAAAAAATCAAGGCATGTTAAGTCACTAACCTCTTTTTGGCTGACATTACTGACATGTGTGTGTGTGTGTGTGTGTGTGTGTGTGTGTGCTCGCGGGCACAAGCACAACTTTGTTTTTAAATTGGGTATTTTCTTTGCTCACATTATCCCGTTTCCTGGTTTCCCATCATAAAAAAAAACCCTCCCCCAATTCCTTTTCCACTCCCCTTCTTACCAATCTACCCACTCCTGGTTCCTGGCCCTGGCATTATATCTCATGAACTGTAATCTGTTGATTGCAGCTACTGGATAATATCTATGGCTAACTGTTTTTATTGGTGCTACCAGAGTCTTATGAGAAATTGCTAAGTTAGGTTTAGAGAGCAGAATATATTTCCACTTGGAGCTTGCTGGAAGATATTCTTGGAACCCTCTTTTAGAACCTTGAATCTTGTGTGGACCCACTTGTGTATGCAGAGGACCCATTTGTCTGTTTTATGTCATACTTGTAGAAGCAGCAAATATCTGCATGGAAAAAGTTCCTGACAAGGAAATCCGTACAGGCCCAGGCAGCACAAGTTGGGTTAATTTAAGGATCTATTACACAGCTCAGGTCCCAATACTTCCTCAGTTGTCAGGAAATGTACTGTAATATAGCAGTGTTTTCATTGGTGTGTGTGTGTGTGTGTGTGTGTGTGTGTGTGTGTGTATGTTTGTGTGTGTATGTGTTTTTGCCCAGGTGTTTGTGAGCATGTTTATGTGTCATATTTGTGTAATGATAGGTGCTTGTTGTAGGTGCTAGTATACAGTACTGTTCATTCATATATTCTTTTCTTTTATGTGTGTGTGCATGTATTTGTGAAGGCAAGTATTCATGTGTCTCTGTACACATATGCATGTATTTTTTTATATATTCACATAGTCACTTGGTCAGCAAATATCTTAAACGATATAATAGAGGACAACTTAAAAGAGAAAAGTACTCTGTCAGTTCATTTTGCATTGGGGAAACAGCTCTTCATCATGCCTCTCCACCTAGATCACTAGAACAAATGGCACAATACAGAAGGAGAGGGAATTTGTAGGAAAAATTAACTGTAAATTTTTGAAATAGACTTAACGAGTCGCATTAATTTACATATATATATAAATTATATAACACACATACACACACACACAGTCACAAGGAGAGAGAGAGAGAGAGAGAGAGAGAGAGAGAGAGAGAGAGAGAGAGAGAGAGAGAGAGAGAGAGAGAGAGAGAGAGTTATGCTACTGGGATAAAAAGTCTTCCCCAAGAGCCATAGGATATGAAATATAAAGTCCCAATATAAGGCATGGGAGACATCCTTTGGCTGTGTTTGTAAGGAGACTCCAAGACACCCTTAATGAATTATAGACTATTGATTTTTGTGAGGCCAGAGAGCTAGGGGCTGAGAGAAGCAGGCCTGGAGCAAGAGGTAGTTGAGGCATGTCCAAACCCTGGAAATTTCATCCTCAGAGTGGCAGCAATAGAATACCTTTTAGAGTTTCAGACGGTTCATCTGAAAAGGTGTAACTGTAAATCATGTTGCAAAAGAGAATTTGAGAGAATTCTACTGCTTTTAGTGTATAACTGCAGTCATTCATTTCTCCAAGTTGTAGGGTTGGACAAGGTCACTATAAGAAACAACTGTTTATGGACAATAAGAGCTTCTATCATTCTCCAAGCTGAGAACCTAAGAAACTTCACTATTTGCAGCTAATGTAAAATGTGTAGACTTGGGGATGAACAAAGCTTTAAGTTCATTAGGCTCAACAGCCATTTCAGAGTGAAGGGAGCAATACCATACTCATGTCTGTGCTGCTGTGTGTAGTACATGTCAGGAAAAGGGGGAGGGGTGCTATGTGCTTCCAGGACAAAGCATCAAGAACACTTAGGTTGCTAGAATTTGTATTCTATACTATATTGTTTATGTTATATTATATTATATTCATGCTACAAAATTATTGTTGTACATCAAGAAGACATTCATCTTCTTAGGAGTTGAAAGACATGAACAGAGGTCAGATGATGTTCCAGGTCGGCAGGGGCAGTATATTTCCACACAGTGGTGTATGGGCTTCCCCTCTTGCTGAGGTTGCACCAGGCAGAGCTTCAGAGAAGGAAGAAGCACATCCAGAGCTGCTCAGCATTCAGGAGGAAATATCTAAGACTGTAAATTAATACTTGTCCTCACCCAACACCAAGAATATTTAATGGAGGTGAGTTAAGTAAAGTTAAAAGACTTTGAGCAAAATCCTGTAACATGTGTCAACCTTGGTATTACAAAGGCTGAACTACAAAGCCCCCAAAGAAACATGGCAACGATTGTCTTGATGGGCTATTACATCTGAAACTGCCTTTCTACCTTGCTTCACGGTTGACCACATGTTGTAATTCAGTGCTACTAAACTGCCCCTGTAGGTTTTGGTTTTGATTGCTTAGGGGATTAGAATTTTTGGTTACCTTGGTGTTGCAGATTTGATTTTTATTTTCTCTTTCTTTTTTCTGGTCACTATTTTGATATTTTGCTGAAGCCATATACACTGCATATACTGATACAGCTAAGTAGAGAGAGATTCTTTTTAAATCCATACTGAGTGAAATGTCTGTACTTTTATGAATTAAAAAACAAACAAAAAAAAGAAAACAAGTTCAAATCCTACACTATCAAGCCCAGCGTTTTTAGCCAGGTATGGTGTCACACTCCTGGAGCTCCAGAATTCACAGGCAGAGATGGTTTTCTGTAAACTCCAGGCATCATGGTCTAAATCGAGAATTCCCAGACAGCCAGTCCTTCACAAGGGTATATTTTGGGGGGCATGGATGTCATATCCTACTCTGTGTATAAGCACTTCATGATAGAAAATGGATCTATGCTGTATCCTTTAGGTCATATATTTAGGTACCCCTAAAATAAGGTAAATGGCATTCACATGTTCCTGTAATAAGCATGCTGACCAAATTATGAGAGTCACAACTGTATTGCTCTAAAGCTTGTTATGAAATGAATATTCATTCGGGGTTCATAAGAAATCAGGAAACCCAGAGCTATCTGCCTCTCACTTCCTTGATATACAGCATTGGTGATAACTGTAAAGCAGAAATACTGACTTTCCAGAAAACTACCTCCTTCTACTCATGTTGAGATTTCCCAGACATGTTGAGACAAGGCTTTCTTTTTAGGTAATATTAGTGTGACTACACATTTGGAGCCTATTTGGGTTTTATTTGTTTGAATTTGGAACGTTGTCATTTTTTTTTAATTTATATGTATGTTTTGCCTGCTGCAACCCGCACCTGGTATCACAAAACCAGCAAAAAGCAAGCAAGCCAGGCCTGCAGGGCAGGACCCTAGGGGTGCCCAGAGGGGACTCTAGAAATCCCCCCAGGACCACATCTGTGCACCAAATGCATGCAATTCCTGAAGAGGCCAGAAGAGGGCATGGTATTCAACCCAGAGACTCATTAATAGGATTGTTAGCAGCCCACTGGATCCTCTGGTGGATAAACAAATGTTCTTAATGGAAGAGCCTTCTTTCCTGTCCCTACTCTACATTTCTTCTATGTCCTTCCGGATTGTGTGGTTTTTAATTGAACAAGATCATCCATACTCAAAGATAGAAGTTTATGGAGACCTATAGGTTCAGGTGCTTGAAGATGGAATGCTAATTTTCCTAGGTTACCTGGCACCCATCCAGAGCTCCTGTGGGTTCAAGATAATGCCATAGAATTGTCAAGGATGGAGCAAATCTGTCTCCTCTCATGTAGGATAACACTGCAGACTAGGCATGAAATGCCTAATTGAAGAAATGCAGAATTGAGAACTTCCTCAGTGAGTAGAAGTGGACGAAGGAATAAAAATTTAAGGCCAGCTAACCAGTGTTGGGATGAAACTTCAAACTATCCTGCATGGATGGATCCTGAAATAGAGGTCACATGCCTATGGTGGAGAGCATGTCTGTGCAAGGCTAGGAAGGGAGAGCGATGTCTGATATTGATCTTAACCACACTAGATCTCAGAGTTTATTGAGGAAGTACTTCTTCCAGTGGATGCTTCATGCTTGTGAAGGTCTCCTGGAACAGATCTCATTTCTGAGACTGTGAGTCAGAGACTTAATGTGTGAAGGAATTAATCCCCTGGATCCCCAAACTGGTGCTGTCAAACCAGGGCTTTTAAGCAGAAGCCTGAGAAGGATTGGGGGATGTGTTAAGTTGCTCTCTGCCTTTGGACACCTTCTCTTTCTAAGCTAACACTGACACAGAAAGGGACACCTGTAAACACACAGGAAACCAATCATTATCAAGTGATTCAGCTCTTCTTGTCCATCTTTCAATTCTCTGGTGGATCCTGAGCCTTATTTAATTGTAGGTCTTCAGTGTAGTGCTTGACTGTTTTGGTAGATGTCAGGTAGCTTAACCTGATATTTACTAATACTATTTGTGCAGGTAGATAACAGCTTGACATCAGTCTTTAAACGACTAAACTCTCCCGAGTATGCAGTGTGAACTGAGACACTTCCTTTTCTCTTTCAGATAGATATTCCTAGTCTTGAAAGCATTCTCTCAGCCACTCTCAAGGACTAATCTTGTACCAGCCAAACTGACTATGGTGTCTCAAATTGCTACTTGCCTTGTAGCTGTTGTAGCAGATGAATGAAGTTACAGGCCTGGAATGTAACTCAGGGAGCATGGACATTATTAGGTTCAATCATAGCACAGGGAGGTCAAAGAGAAGGAAAAATTACCCCATCTCATCCAGACTTGTTGGATACAAAAAACTGAGGCTCCATTGAAGTTTTAAAGCCTGCCACCCTCCTCATAGATCCCTCCCAGACTCCATTTATTGCCCTTAATTGAGTAGATATATTCTCTGGGGAAAGTTTTCATAGTTGCGGTATAACCCCGAATGTAAATATGAATACATAGATTCTTAAACTCTGTGTCTGTGGTGACTGGCTGATGAGATGGCTCAGTGGATAATGGTAATGCGACCAAGCATAGAGACCCGAGTTCCTTCCCTGTGACCCACATGATAGGAGAGGAAAAACTCCATATTTTGTCCTCTGGCTTTCATGTAGGTGGGGGTGCCAAGTCTTAGCCCACAGCAGCTCAAGTTTCCCACTGCTCACTTACTGAGAACTCTCCATCAGATACACACATGTAATTATATGATTCTGTGCTCCATTTGAGAGAGATTCAGTACTTCTTTATTTTTACTTTTGTTGCCCAGAATTAGAAAAACCAAGGAGGCCAGCTGTGGCTGTAGGTCTCTGCATATTTACATTTAAATGGTGATAGAGAGAGCATGCAATTAGAGCATGCACAGCCCACAACAGGTCTCAATGGAAACCTCTCAGGAGCCTGCAGCAGCTACTTGTAAAAAAGGATGGTGTCTGTGGTCTTGAGAAGCAGGAGACACCTTCCTCTTGGGTACCTGCCATTTGAAATAAGGGACTGCCTGATGTAGGCTGTGATAGAAACATTTCAATAGCCTGTGGAAGCTCTTCATACTAAAACGTGATTCCCCGTTATCTTAACATTAGCCCTGTACAATCTCTGTATAGAATTCATTGTGCTGACTGCTTTGCAGCTGGCCTTGATATGTATAATTATTCTATTATATCTGAATTTCCTATTTCTTTCTTCTTCTGCTTTGGTGTAGTCTGTGAAACTCGATGTTTCTTGATGTAATGATTCTTAAACTATGAAAAATTGAGATATAAGGGGCTCAGAAAAGCACACTTCAAAATGTCCCAGGTGTATGCTGTGTGTTCTCATCTTGGAAACTATGTAATAACTGTGTAATGATAGTTCCAGATTAATTCATGACTTTTAAAGAAAGTTTGAATAAATTATTAGAAAATGAAATAGAGACAACATTGGGACCCGAGAAATATAAAAGTTATTGATGTTCTGAAATTAGTTTCACACAACATTTGAGAGTAGTCCTGAATAATAAAATATAGATTATGTCATGTGCTGTATGCCAGTCAAACTAAGTCAAAACACTGGGATTCTTTTATGAGAGTTATTGTTTGCAATGTACAGAATCAGAAAGCTAGCAGAAGTATTGAGTTAAGGGTTAAGCACCTCTGACCCATTCAGTGCTTTGGTAGAGGCTTTCCCATCAGAGCCCTACCCTGCAAAGCAGAGGATGAATCTCCAGTACACACCAGCTACTCAATTGAATGCCTTGTTTCCTTTTGTAAAGAAATGGAGAAGGTCATTCAGACACCATCTGGGAAGGCTCTATCTCATTTTCAGAGCCACCACAATTGCACGATTTTATCTTGGCTCCAGCTCCATTGTCTTATGCCAGTATTCTCTGCATTGCCCACTTTCCCGTGGTAGTGTCAGTGATGGGCTCTGCACTATGATTTATCCCTGTTACCTGGTGTTACTGTTCCCCAAATCTGCTTCTCTGATCCAAAGAGAAACTTCAAATCACATTCTAAACTGCTTTTGCTCTGAAAGGAGATGGGTGCTTCTACTTTTTTACAACAAAGTAAACATATCTCAAGAAAGAGTTTCTATATGTATGATACATTCCACTAATATAGCACACAAGGAATGACAAAAGTGCATATCAGGGGATGGAGAGATAGCTCTTCATTTGAGAATATGTTTCTCAAAAGACCCACATGGCATCTAACAGTCCTCTGTCATTTTAGTTCCAGGTGAAACCCCATAACTTCTTCTGGCCTTTGGGGAATGGCATGCAAGTGTTGCACAGAACTACAGAAGGAAAATCATGTGTGAATATAAAATAAAACCAAATAATAAACAGAATTGCCACTCGGGGGAAAAAAAACCAAGGGAGAAAAGGGCCTGGATTTGGTCTCAGCTTTTAAAAAACATCTGGGTACTGTATAATGAACTACACACTGTGCTTGTGTTAAAACCATAAAATGGAACCAAATGTATTGTCAAGCACAAAATTCACTCTATTAATCAAGAAAAACAACAAAATCACCAAAAAATTCCCTATCTCGAAAGGTCCTAAAATTGAATCTCTCTAGTAGTAGTTACCACTGATAAAACATTTGAAGGAAAGCAGATGCATACATGTCTGTGTTTTCTGACAGCTTTTATATTCCCTTAGAATATATTTTTTTTCCTGAAAGACATTTCAGAAATACTGATATATTTCCCATTAATTTGTTCAACACTATCATCCACAGCATTTTAGCAGCAGCTAAATATTTGACATGCAAGGATACAATATGGGTAATTTTTCCATCATGACATCGGTATCCACAGAGTTGGACACACTATCCACACTGAATGTAAAATCAATCACTTGTGTAGCTCAGTCTGACTGAGACGTCATTATGGAACCCAGGCCCCTTAGCGAGATACATTTGTGTCTGAAAGGTGTGGGATTTCAGTAGGGTGATACCACACCTGGATAAAGAAGTTTCTTATGAGTGAAGAGTTGGAGATCACTGTTTTAATCTTAAGAATACATCCAATTTATTCAATAATAACTAAAAGTGGGCAGTCAATATGTACAGTGTATAGCCTTATCAAAATATTAAATCAATTACAAAACAAAACAACAGCAAAAAACAAACAAAAAACTTCTAATGAAATGAAAGAAAACCAAAGAACAAAAGTAATCAAAGCTCAAACCAAAATCCCAAAACAAGAATTGTGCTAAACAGCCTTCTTTTACTGTTATTTTATAGCAAACACTGACAGCAAATGACTGTCCTTGGCAACACAGTAGAAAACGAGTTACTTCTGGTAACAATCTTTACAAGAGAAATTTAAGTAGGTCTCCTTTTTTAGAGTGTGGGTTTGAAGAATATGGACACCCAAGACTTAGCAGAATACATGTTACCAACTTTGGCTCAAATCTTTACAATTTTGTAGAATGATTTTGTAATTTTCCTGGATGACCTATCAGAACAACGTAAATTTACACTCTCAGAATCTTCCTGCTTGCCTAGCAGCTTTTGATCTGTCTCAGCACATGTCTGAATCCCTCTACATAGTTCACTCTTGCTGAGCCAGAGCCCAGATGAAATTAAGGGCTATTCATTGCAATGAAACAAAAATAAAGGAAGAAAATGCAGCAGATGATAGCTATGATTACTGGGAAGGAGATGAAATATTTGCTTTGCACATGCAGAGCTTCCCCTATAGAAGATCTCTTCAAAGGAGACCTTGTCCTGGTCAGTTCCATGTTCCAGTTTCTGCTGGAGTATTTCACACCTAGGGAAGGAAGGAACAATGGCCCAGTAAGTGTTTTTCAATCAGCTCTACATCTCACACTAGATCTATTAAGCTGGACAATCTATTACAACTTATCATCTGCTGAGGTCATTGCCTGCATCCCCAAGTGTCACAGAGCACTTGGGCTTGTAATTATTTCTCAGCTTTTAAAAACAGCTAGAAACTGAGCTGTGAAATACACACTATACTGGAGTTTAAAAAAAAAAACCTATATTACTTCAATAGTCCATGTATAATATATAGAATAATAACATTGTAGCAATCTCTGAATCTGAGTTCAAGAGAGATGTGATCAACCTAGAAAACCATGTGGATGCCTTATGGGGAACCTGCCTAGAATTGAAGTGAAGGTTATGATTATTTCTCTAGTGCAGGATCCTGACAGGGTACCACTCATCAACCCCTATATCTGGAAATAACCAGTGAAAATATATCACATGAAGTCCACAGGCACTGCATGGGTCCTATAATCAGCAAGAATGTGTTAACTGAAAATATTTCTAACACTAGGAACTGAATTTTAAAACTGATGGCCATGAAGGAACATAACAACACACCTGTACATCTAAGACTGTTGTAGAGCACTCTGTCAAATATGCAAATTATTTGTATTCACATAACACTAATATCTTATACTTCAGCAAACTGTTTAGTTTCCGCAGTTAATGCTATTATAAAAATCTCCCAGGATATTTTGGAGACATAAAAAACAAATCTTATATGGGATAGATACATAGTGGGCAAAGCATATAGACAGCTCAGTCAGTGATATGCTTTCCCCTCATGAACCAGACTCAGAATCAGGGATCTTGGCATATTATTCAATCTGTCTTAGCAAGTTCCAAAGGCTGTGTAGGGTAGGCTTCTCTGCCAGCAAAGGATCACGTGTTGGTGATGGACTAGCCTCACCTTCATTGTTTCAGCCTTTTCCCAAAGTAAACAGTTCCTTCCATTAGAGGCTCCCTTGATCATTGCCTGACCGACTTTATGTCCAAAGGTATGATCCCAGAAAAATAGGAAGTCACTATAAATAGGATCCAATGGATCAATTTTCTTCAAATAATATGACTGTGTCAGGGATATTTTGAGTAAAATGAGACTAACTAGTTGAAGGTCAAATACTTGCATGGATTATCTAACACTGAGCAATAGTTCATGAAAGGGCTGCATCATATAGTACATTTTCACTCTTTAGCTGATGGATATCAGGATATCATCTTCTTCCGGATTACTCTGAGGACCATTACAGACCTCATGTGCCCTAGAGACTCTGTCGATATCTACTCTTGTTCTGGAATCTCTGGATCCAAGGAGACTTCTTTTCTACTTTCTGAACCTTGCTTCTCAAACACCTACCTGATTTTATATTACCAGACCTGTCTGAAGGTCCTAATTTCTCCCAACCCCCAATTAGGCTGACTCTAACTCTGAGAAAATGATTTTGAATAACAGCAATTGCAGAATGTTACACAAATAACATAGTGTGAGTTCTTTAGATTATCATTATTATTATTATTATTATTATTATTATTATTATTATCAAGGGGCTCCTGAAACAGCCCTGTTTTGCACCACAGCTATGGGAATTGTGCTGGATACAGGTACAACTACAAGCAACACAATCTCTCAATGACTAGAATCCAAATCAAATTATAAGGCAAAGTTTTACTGAGTAGAGGAAGCTGGAAAGGCAATGGTAGCAAGCAGTGAGGAAAGAATCTGGAATGCTGAAAAGACACAGTGAGCCACCTGACATTACAGTGGGCCTTCATAATTCTTCCAGAGCAGAAAAGGGACATAACATGGATTTTATATAATAATGTCCTCCTCGACTCTATGTACCATATACAGATGATTTTCTCCACAAGTTTTCAATGAGGATCAGTAACATGGCCCCTAGCCAGTAGAAAGTAGGACTATATATGAGCTTTTGTGTCCCTTTTTATTTCACTTGGGAGCTAGGTAGAGTTGCATACTAAATGGACTGCTGTATTTGATTTTTCATGGGTGCAATCTGAAATCTCAGGGGCTTTACTCATCATGCTTGGTCGCTAAAGATGGACATGGTTGCAAGGCTACACAAACAGACTAACAAACACATATAGACATAGAAACACAGTTGTATATATCCATACCACAAACACTTACAAAGGCATTTTGCATTATACAAACACACAACTTAGAATAAACACACTGAGTCACAGCTGGTACACACACACACACACACAAACACACCCCAACACACACACCACATAGCACAAAAAGACTGAAACAAAAACATATACATCAATGAAATTCTTGCTCTTATCTAGCATATTTTTTGTTGTATGAGCATGTCGAGGGACCTATGATGTGTACAAGGGTTTTAGACTCAAGGGGGCTTTGCAGCTCTGACCTGTACTTATCTCCTCTTTAGAAACTTTTTCTATGCAAATACTTGCTGGTTCTACAAGGACATTAAAATCTCTACACAGATATCCTGGACAGCGTAGCACTAAATTGCCAAGAAAGAGCTTTCTACCTATAGCCTCCAGTAAGCCCCATTTTGACTCATCACAGTCCCCTCACTAAACCTACACTGAGTCCTTTTTAGCATCTGAGGAAGACTGTGACTTTGATCATTACACAGGAAGTTTACAACACCTTACTTATTATATGATATTAAATCATTCTCAAAATCAGTCAGGAGAAATCTAGTTAGATGACCTGTTGTGACATATCTGAAATGCAGCACTCTACACAACTCTGAGAATCTATCCTGAAACAGAGCCATGCCCAAAATACAGTTAGCAAAACAATGTCAGCAGAATGATGTCCTGTAGGCTTCTATGTATGCCCATGGTTAAGCCAATAAGAACAGCCAGAATATCCCAGGCAATAACTCTAAGCAGGAAAAATGAAAAAATCTAATACTTAGTTTAAAAATAGTAGTATTGTTTAATGATTTGTTGGTTTAAATAAGAGACAGTTGTCCACCTGGTAGTGGACAGGAGATAAAAAGTCTACTGGACATCGAACAACAGGAAGTATCAGGTTTATTGAGAGACCTAGGCCCAAAGAAATAAGTTAAGAATGACTACACAAAATCAGATGTCCTTAACTGGCCTTACAAAATACCCACAAAGGTACAGATTGGCATAAGCACCCATAAACACACATACACATACACACACACACATAAAAACATAAGGGAGCAAAAAACAATGAAGAATCTATCATGCTAGATGAACAAATATTTTAGACTATGCAGAGCAGATATTTAAACTGAGAATTTCAACTCTAGTATTCTTACTAGAGAAATAGAAATCCCTATAAAACATTCTTGGTCAGATGAGGGGTATATATGGAGAAATTTTTACATGAAGCCTCAAAACTCTCACACCAACTGAGATTGTGAGAAGCCTTTCCTACATCCCTGCTCATTCAGCCAGCTCCAGACCACAAGGCCCAGGAAGGAAAACTCCAACAGCACTCAAAGAAAATAGGACTGACATGCTGCTACTCAGGTTCACTCAGTGTGAATCAAGATCTACAGGGGAAAAGGTTGGGGTGGGGGACAAAAACTTCCAAAAGGCAACAATGAAATCCACTTATTTGTCAGTTCCACTAAGCTATCATCCCTGCAATCTATGTCCTACCTAGAAACCTACCTGATGCCCATAAAGCAAATGAGCTTCAGGACTTTACTTCTTCCTTCAAAGCTCTCCACTGATCTGAAGAAGGACTCTAGCACAGCACCCTTCAAACTTAATATCATGTAGAGTTGTGATGTGTAATCAACTAATCTCCCCTAGTGAACTGCAGATTATAGCAGGGCAGAAAAATTTGCTTGCTAAACATATAGTTTCTTGAAAAAGGCTACCTCCAGAGAAAGCCTTGTAGATGATCACCTAAATAAACACTTGGAGGAGACACAGGGGAGTGCCTGGATAAGTTGGTGGATGTTTCATTGGATTGTCTATGTTTATGGTTAGCCATGAGGGCAATCTGCCTCTGATACACATCATCCTACCTGCTACTGCTTAGCACTTGGGATGTATGTTCTTAGAGGTCTCATCACAGAACCTCTTTTCTTCACCATAGGATGCTTCCTGGTCAGCCTGCTCTACCAGCAGCTTTCTGTTCTCATTCAGCAACATCCTTACTTTTTCCTTCAATTGATTGCATTCTGTCAGGAGGTAGGTGTGCTTGAAGCTGAACCAAAAACAAACAAACAAACAAACAAACAAACAAACAAAAAAGGTGATTCCCAGCAAGCTCTATTTGCATGCTACTCCACCAAGTACTATGATCTCTGCAAGAGCCCAGATCCCCAGACAGCCCCAGACTAGAGTCCACAGTATACCCATCAGTCCAAAATAGAGGCAGGTCAAATCCAGGGACCAGCCAAATGCCACAAGAATCAAAGGACTTCTGAAAACCCTGACACTAAGAGTGCCACATGTACATCACAGAGGAGGAAATGTACCTCATGGTTGCTTATATGTCTGTGGTACCAGAAAACCATCAGCAGGAAGAGTGCAAATCCCCTCTGAGGGAGGAGAGGAGACCCAAAAGGTATAAACTCTTTCGATTTTTGTCATAGATCCCAGATCTTTTAATCTGCTGTCAGAACCCTAGAGGTCAGGGTTGCTTGAGATTCCCAGCATGGTGGAAATTGGTTCTATACAGAGGATTCTGAATTTGGAAGAATAAAGACTGACTGTCTTGGACAATCTTCACACTTAGGAAAAATGAGTCCAAGAGGTACAAATCCAAGACCCTTGCCTCAAGGGAGGGCTCCTATTAAGAAACAGATAGTATAGAACTAGAGCTCTTACTTTTGTTCAAAGTCCTGGAAGTCCACAAGCATTCCCTGCCTAGTTCAGGGTCTCAGCTGTGTCTGGGACTCACCTGTAGGAATCTTTATCTTCTATGAATTCCTTGTACATCTCAATGGTATCACTTATTGACTGTGTCATTTTTTCCATATCTAACATTGTCTTCTCATGTTGTGATTTAATGATGGTGAATTCAATGTTCATCCTGTGGTAGAGCATGGCCCAAAGAGTAAATAATCCTCTGAACTAAAGCAATCAAGTATCATGTGCAAAAAGGCTGTATCTGGACTACCCAAGCCAATTGTATGCCACATCATTGCTCCTTCAAAGTGGGTCCTATTGGTACTGATTAAATATCTTGTGCAGAGGACAGCAGAGCCAGGCGACCAAATGGAGATGGCTGACCTTCAAGAGCTTCTTTTGTGAGCCTGAAAGAATATACTAGTTCTGTGAGATGTTTCTACTAGACTGTGCCACAGGCTTTGGTCCTTAGATATAAGGATTTTTTCTCCTCTTAGTTTTAAGGCAGGGATAATCCTTTGATCCAATTGCTAAATGAATTCTCAGAGGACATAACTAGTATTTACAAAGAAAAAGGCTTTATAACACCTCCTACCCCAGGAGATACCTGGTGATACCAAGGTAAACACAGGGAACAAAGTACCCTGATGATCAACTTGGGCCTCTAAGGACTCAACACTATCATGCACTACAAACTGTGCATCACACAAATCCTCAGATCCCATCAAAGGTCTCCGAACCCCAGATCCTTTTCAAAACACAAACAACTAACTTCACACGCACACACACACACACACACACACACATACACACACACAAGTTAAAATGCCAAATAAATCCAGGTAGGTTCCACAGTCTGAGAGTACAATGAACAAAATTATATTAAAGCAGTAATGGCCTGCAGACATTGCATTCTTACACAGTAAGGCAGCAATTGTGACCAGTTGTTAACAAAACCAATCAGACTCCAAGCACAGCAAGGGCAAGTACAAAAGAGGATGACCATAGAACACACAGCACTTATCCAACAATTTAACAACTGTCAAGACTTCTTATAATGAATGTGAGAGATGACACACTTCATTCATGGGAGAAAATGTGGGTTAACAGAGAGGGCACAATACAGTCAACAGGATACAGGGCATAATTTTACCTGTAGTTCAAATCAGTATTCATGTCAATGTCCAAGATTCGAAAAAGTTCTAATCTCTCAGCATTTATCTTCCTGATATAAAATTTCATATCTTCTACTTTATTCATATTCTTCATATGATTAATGATGTTGCAATTTTGGGATGATGTTTTCCCAGCAGACACTGAAGATAGATAAACACAAATGCATTTGCATAGTTGATGGCCCAGGGCAGGGGAGACCATTCTGAGTCCCAAAGAGAAGGTTGAGGAAGAGAAAAGCTAGAGACAGGATTAATCACAGAAAAAGCAGAAAGGCTATATTTGAGCTGGTCTGCTAAGTTATATTCCTCTTCCCAACCACCACTGTTGGTCACAACTAACACACACTATTTATTATATTACCCCTTGCCCTGAAATCCATAAGCTGCCTCACACATAAAGATTTGGGGAACAATTTCAGCTCATGTCATATGTTATGCCAAGAAAACCATCAATACCTAGTCATGTGTGTTCAAACTCAAAGTGGCTGAGACATCAACAAATGACCAGATTAGAATCCTCCTCTGTTCTCTGCATCAGAGACTCATGTATCCTACAATAATCTAGAACATGAAGTGCTTCAACTCCCTACCAATAAGGGACACATTGTTATTCTCATAGTGCCTTCTCAGGGCATTCTTTGACACTCTAAATGAAATTAAATGGCTCCTAGAAAAGAAGCTGCAGGATTGTCAATTCTTGGCTCTGTCAAATGAATTTTCAGAAATTCTAGTCTCTTGGTCTGTCATTAACAAAATCCAAGGCTCCAGCTCTTAATATCTACTCAGGGAAGGCTCAGCTCAAGCCTACCTGTTCCAGAATATCCCAAACTCTGCCCAAGACTCACTGTGCCTTCCCCAGAATGATTTCCTTCTTCTGTTTTTACAAGAAAGGATGCCAGATTCCTTCTGCCTTGGTCTGGTCTCTCCTTGATCGCCATTCTCCTTGGGAAATTGCCTGCGCAGCCAGGAAAACATGCCTGATTGAGAACCCAAAAGGCACTGAAGGAATGTCCCACAGGCAGTTGCTGTAGCCACAACACAGGTGACATCACAGAAGATTCTAGTTCTATCCTAGATACAAGAGATTGTCCAAGGAAGGCATTACTGATGATGTCACTGGGAAAGACTAAGGCCTATTTGATAACTAGAACTCCCCAAATTTACCAGTTTCTGTTGTGCATTTCCTGGAGCCTCTCCTGTGACCTGGCAAATACCCTATTGCAACCTCTCTTTCTAAATTCGGAGATTTTTCATATGCCTCATTAAAAGACAAGTGCTTTCGATGGGAAGCATTGATTAGGACCCTGATATGCAGAAGAGATTTTTGTTAGCATCCAAATCTCTAGGGATGGTGAAGAGATATTTCTCAATAATAAATATACTATCTGAGTGAATTCATGTGACATACAGTCTAATTCCCCAGGTTTTCCCTGTTTCACAAAGGCCAATATCTTTCTCCTATACCTTTAATTGTATAAAATCTGGATAATATCTTGTTACTGTGCATATCTTGATACTGGGTATTGTTCCTATATACATATCCATGTGTTTCAAAAAATCTCCCGTTTACAATCCCATCTTTTGCAAGGAAAACTCCCTTTTCTTTGGAACATAGGGGCTCAGCGACAGGACAAATATAAAGTGGTAAACTTCCTGTCCCATCTTCAAATTATTAACTTGCACACCCTCCCTTTCTAAAATACAACCAGACAATTAAAGTGGACATCATTGAGCAAAGGTCAACCTGGACTGTACTGCATTGTAGCCTCATAGCCATCAGTTCTCTAATATCAGTCTTCCTGAATTCCCAAGTGCAGGCATGGGATGCTGGGGTTGTATCATAATACTCTACTCATAGCAAACATAAAACTCAGGAGGTAGGGCAAGGAGTGGAATGGCCTGAGTTCAGGTTAAACTTCAATTTTAATGGGTCAATAAGTTCAGGATGGAGTCCCTTTGGCTTTGTCATCTGAGGCTTCTGTGTTCTTATGCTGGGTGTGCTGAATCTGTGCTAGAATGAAACCTATCCTCACAGATGGACGATGAAAAATCATGTATGTCTTTTGCGGGAAGACATCTGCCTTTGACTACCACCTGGAGCCACACAATACCAACATGCAGAGCTCACAATTGAGGGGCGGATATTGTTGATACCTTAGAAGTTGAGGGCCTTTTCTTCCAATATGGAGCCCATATTTTGGCAATGTGATTTTTCCTTTGGTTTTTCACTATCTGTGGCTTGGTTGTTTCCTGGTCTAAAGGGTTCTGGATGTACCAACAAGCGGTCTCCTCCATACTTTTTTTTATCATGAAAAGGATTTTTGCAGAATCATGCCATGCCAGTAGGAAGGTCAACTAGGCTGCTCTTAGGTCCAGCTCACCTGGTAGAAGACTGAAGACCTGAGGTATCTGGGGAAAGAAAGCAGCACACAGTATCACACAGCTCCCTCTACTGCAACTGATAGAACTGTAAAAGGGTTGTTTGGTTGGTTTTTATTACATATAAAGCTAGCCAGAGTGGGTACATGCCTTTAATCCCAGCACTCAGTATTTTTTTGAAAAGATGTTGTTGTTAGTATTCCTATTGTTTCCTTTGGTTTTTGTTGTTAATTCCCCCAGTTATTTGCACTGTACCTAGAAGGTTAAGCTCATGCTCTGTACAGTCCTATCATTCATGTTAGTCAGAAGTGGTTACTCCTCAGATGATCTCATTACTCAATTTCAAATAAGGAAAACAGTCACAGAAACATTAGTTACCTTGTATGATCTCATGGAACCAACTCAACATGACTGTAGAGTGGCATCTCAATATTTTGGATTAACTTAGCTTCTGTTTTTGAGATGACAGGCCTATGTGGAAGTCTCCATTTAGGTGGCAGAGGGCCTGGTATAGCTGAAAGAATGGCTGCCCTGGAAGGCCAAAGCTGGCCCTTCAGTGTCTCTGAACCCTGAGGCAGAAATCTGCCAGTAACACAGGAACACATGGCCAGGGCTTGTTTGGTACTGTATTATGGATGAGCCCTGAGACCAGGATGAAAAGAAGCCTCTAGATTTCTATTAAAGGTGGCACAGTCACTTTGATGTGAGGGGAATAATGGATCTTTGGGGTGCAAGTCCTCCATTTTATTCATCTTTGCTATGTACACAGTATGTGTCAATGACAAAGTCACCCTACTTTACAACATCTAGCCCTTCTAGATGTTAAAGTGTTTGCCGGTGTATACATACTAGAGTTACTAGAACAATATATTTTGCCCCATTTTGATAAAACTTTAATTTTGTTTTTGTATTAATATAGTTTTTGCTCATTCACATTACATGATGCTTACTGCAACCCCACACTCACAATGTTTCCCCAAAATTCATGAACTCTTATTCTCTGATCAGATGAGGGGCAACTATCTCAGAACATCTCTTCTTCTACCAAAGTCAACTTACCCTGTCCTGTGAAAAGGTGTCGAGGGTGCTGTAAAAAGGATGTCTTTTGCTTGGCTTTTCTCTTGCTCCATTTCCTGGATATGACAAGTTCATACAGAACTGTCCTGGAACATGGTACTTCATTCAGATGGTTCACAAGAAGCACTGGTTTTGTTAATGTTCCATCAAACCTACTCCCACTAGTGTCCTAACCCTGGCAAAGGCAATGAGACATGAGGCATCTATTCCAGGAGTTTCTGATTATTCTCAGAGCAGCAGTACAGCAGCCTACAAAGCTGGCAAAGTTAAGTGAGGTCAAACAGGGAACCTAAGAGCCTACTGCTTCTTTCATAAAGTATGTTCTAGAGGATTACCATATCTAAACACACATAGTTTCGTACGCACTGGACACTAAAGTGCTCAGCATACATTGCTTTTGTCACTCAGTTTCCCCAAATATTAGAAGTCCCCAAATTTGGAGAAATTTGAAGGAAAAAATATGTCCCTGGGGTTGGCGATACCTCAAAAAAGTGTGAGGACAGAGAACTGTTTGAGACTCAGAGACCAAATGCTTAACAAGATCAAAGTCGAAGCCCAATAGGAAGATCTAAATAATATGCCATTGGATGAAACATGAAATTCGGAAGCCATAGGCCATGAAGGTAAGTCATTGGCCTTCAGGCAGATCTATTTCGAATTTTCTGAGGAACCTCCAGATTGATTTCCATAGTTGTCATAGTACTTTGCACTCCCACCAGAAATGAAGTTTTGATTCTCTTTTCTCACATTCTCACCAACATGTGCTTTTGCCAGATTTTGATCTTGGCCATTCTTTATTGGAAAGTATACGGCCTTATACCAATCTCAATTGCTTTGGTTTTCATTTCCCGGAAGACTAAGGACTTTCCACATTTCTTTAACTGCGTCTCAGCCATTCAAGTTTCCTTGTTTTGATTTTTTTCTATAGTTCTTTGC
This sequence comes from Mus caroli, assembly GCF_978045245.1. Classification (NCBI taxonomy): domain Eukaryota; kingdom Metazoa; phylum Chordata; class Mammalia; order Rodentia; family Muridae; genus Mus; species Mus caroli. Next base: position 36,656,127 of record NW_028227267.1, on the reverse strand, counting down.
GACTTTCAGACTGGGTTCTTTTCTTTTTGGTGTTTATCTACTTGAGTTCTTTAGATATTTTGGAATGTAAGGTTAGTGAAATTTTTTTCCCATTATGTAGGTTACCAATTTGTCCTACTGACTATGCCCTTTGCCTTACATAAGTTTTTCAGTCTCATGAGGTCCCATTTATCAATGTTTGATGTTAGAACCTGAGCCATTGGAGCGTATTTAGAAAATTTGCCCCTACTCCTGTGAGTTTGAAGATCTTTCTCAATTTCTCTTCAATTAGATTCAGTCAATCTGGTTTTATGTTGAAGTCTTTGATCCACCTGGCCTTGAGTTTTATTCCTGGTGACAAATATGGATCTACTTTCATTTTTATACATACTTACTTACTGACAGTAGGACCAGCACCATTGATTGAAGATGCTTTCTTTTTTCCATTGTATATTTTTGGCTTCTTTGTCAAAGATCATGTGTCGATATGTATGGTTAAATTTCTGGGTCTTCAATTAATTTTGTTTTTATATTTTAAAATATTTTAATCTTACACTTCAAATTTTATCCTGTTTCCTGGTTTCTGGTTCAAAACCTGTTATCTCATGCCCCCTCCATCTGCATCTATGAGAGAGTTCCCCACTCACACAAACACTGCTGTCTCCTTGCCCAGGCATTCCCCTATACTGGGGCATTGAACTTTCAAAGGAACAAGGGCCTCTCTTCCCATTAATGTCTGACAAGGCCATTGTCTGCTGCATATGTAACTAGAGCCTTGGGTTGCTCCATATGTACTCTTTGATTGGTGGTTCAGTTCCTGTGAGCTCTGGAGTATCTGGTTGGTTGACATTGTTGTTCTTCCAATAGTTGCAAATCCATTTAGCCCCTTCAGTCCTTTCTCTAACTCCTCAATTGGGGACCCTATGCTCATTCCAAAGGGTTGCTGCAAGCATCTGTTTCTGTATTCATCATTCTTAGGCAGAGCCTCTGAGGAGACAGCTGTAGCAGGCTCCTGTCATCAAACACTTCTTGGCATCTTTGATAGTGTCTGAGTTTGGTGTCTGTATATGGGATGGATCCCCAGGTGGGAATTCTCAGGATGGCCTTTGCTTCAGTCTCAGTTCCACAGCTTGTCTCCACATTTCTTCTTGTGACTCTTTTGTTCACTCTTCTATGACACTCTTTTTGTTATTCTAAATGAATTTGCAAATTGCTTTCTAAGTATAAGAACAATTGATTTGGAATTTTGATGGGGATTGCATTGAATCTGCAGATGCATGATGGCCATTTTTACTATATCAATCCTGCCAATCCATGAGAAGGGGAGATCTTTCTATCTTCTGAGATGTTCTTTGATTTCTTTCTTCAGAGACTTGAAGTTCTTGTCATACAGATATTTCACTTGCCTGGTTAGAGTTTCTTTCAAGGTATTTTCTTTTGTTTGTGACTATTGAGAAGGATGTGGTTTCCCTAATTTGTTTCTCAGCCGTTTATTTTTTGAGTAAATTAAGGATACTGATTTGTTTGATATAATTCATATCCAGCCACTGTGCTGAAGTTGTATATCAGGTTTAGTAGTTCTCTAGTGGTCAGTGCTTCTAATCATTGGTTGTGTGCTGACCCCTGTGGTTGAATTATGGGAAGCTGCTAACCCCTGTTGTTGGAAACCTGGAAGAAGCTGAGGAGGGGGGAGGGCAACCCTGTTGGAGGACAAGAACACTCAGTAAACATGGACCCTGGAGATCTCTCAGATGCTGCAATACCAACCAGGCTGCATACAACAGCTGTTATGAGGCCCCCAAAATATATACAGCAGAGGACTGTCAGGTGTGGATTCAGTCAGAGAAAATGCACATAATCCTCAAGAGAATGGAGGCCCTAGAGAGTTCAAAGGTCTGGTGGGGGTGGGCGTGGGGGTGGGGATATCCTGTGGACACAGGGGTTTGGGGGTGGTGGTATGGGATATGGTATGGTGGTGGACCAGGAGAGGAAAAAAATCTGGATTTTAGGCTGGCATGGTGACACACACCTTTAATTCCAGCACTCAGGAGGCAGAGGCAGGCAGATTTCTGAGTTCCAGGCCAGCCTGGCCTATAAAGTGAGTTCCAGGACAGCCAGGGCTACACAGAGAAACCCTGTCTTGAAACAAAACAAAACAAAACAAAACAAAACAAAACAAAACAAAAACAACAAACAAAAAAATCTGGAGTTTAAAATATGTAAAGGAAAAAATTTTTTTAAATAGAAGAAAGAAAAAAAAAGAAGGAATTCTCTGTTGGAACTTTTGTGTTCAGTTAAGTATATGATCCTATCATCTGCAAAAAGTGGTATTTAAATTTCTTCCTTTCCAATTTGTATCCCTTTGTCCTCCTGCTGTTGTCTAATTGCTCTGTCTAGGACTCTGAGTACAATATTGAATAGGTAGGGACTGAGAAGGCAGCCTTGTCTACTCCCTCATTTTAGTGGGATTGCTTCCAGTTTCTCTCCCTTTAGTTTGATGTTGGCTACAGGTTTGTTGTATATTGATTTTACTATGTTTAAGTATGGGCCATGAATTCCTGATCTTCCCTAGACTTTTATCATAAATAGATGTTGAATTTTGTCAAATGCTTTCTTAGCATATAATGAAATGATCATGCAGTGTTTTTGTTTGAGATTTTTTAGATAGTGGATTATACAGATGGATTTCTGTATATGGAACCTTCCCTGCATCCATGGGATGAAGTCCACTTGATAATGATGAATGATCTTCCTGATTTGTTCTTGGATTTGGTTTTTGAGAAGTAAAATGCATAATTTTGCACTGGTATCCATAAATGAAATTCAGAAGTTCTTTTTTTGTTGGGTCTTTGTGAGGCTTTGGTATCAGTGTAATTATGGCTCCATAGAGCACATTGGGTATTATTCCTTTTGTTTCTATTTTGTGGAATAGTTTGAAGGGAATAGGTATTAGGTCTTGTTTGAAGGTTTGAAAGAATTCTGCACTAAACCCATCTGGCCCGGAGTTTTTGTTGGTTGGGAGATTTTACCCATTGCTTCTATTTCTTTAGGGGTTATAGGACAGTTCACATGGTTTATCTGATCCTGATTTAATTTTGGTACCTGGTATCTGTTAAGATAATTGTCCATTTCATACAGATTTTCCTGTTTTGTTGACTACAGCTTTGTAGTAGGATATGATGATTTTTTTTTTATTAACTTGGTTTCTGTCATTATGTCTCCTTTTTCATTTCTGATTTTGTTAATTTGGATACTGTCTCTGTGCCATCAGGTTAGTCTGGATAAGGGATTTTCTATCTTGTTGATTTTGTCAAACAATCAGCTCCTTGTTTTGTTGATTTCATTGTATAGTTTTTTGTTTGTTTATTTGTTTGTTTGGTTGGTTGGTTGGTTGGTTGATTTCAGCCCTGAGTTTGATTATTTCCTTCCATCTACTCCTCTTGGGTATATTTGCTTCTGTTTGCTCTAGAATTTTCAGATGTTCTGTCAAGCTGCTAGCATATACTCTCACCAGTTTCTTTTAGGAGGTATTCAGCGCTATAAGTTTTCCACTTAACATGGTTTTCATTGTGTCCCATAAGTTTGGGTGTGTTGTAACTTTGTTTTCACTAAATTCTAAAAAGTCTTGAATTTCTTTCTTCATTTCTTCCTTGGCCAAGATATAATTGAGGAAAGTATTGTTTAGCTTCCATATGTATGTAGGCTTTCTGTTTTTTTTGTTGTTATTGATACCAGCCTTAGTCCATGCTGATCTGATAGGTTGCATCAGATTATTTCAATATTTTGTATCTGTTGTGGCCTGTTTTGTGAACATTTATATGGTTAATTTTGTAGAAGGTGCCATGAGGTGCTGAAAAGAAGGTATATTCTTTTGATTTAGGATGAAATGTTCTATAGATATCTGTTAGATCAATTTAGTTCATAACTTCTGTTAGGTTCATTGTGTCTCTGTTTAGATTCTGTATCCATGATCTGACCATTGATGAGAGTGGGGTACTTGAAGTCTCCCTCCAGTGTTGTGTGAGTTACAATTTGTGTTTTGAACTTTAGTAAAATTTCTTTTCTGGTTTTAGTTGCCCTTGCAATTGGAGCATAGATGTTCAGAATTGACAGTTTATCTTGGTAGATTTTTCCTTTGATGAATATGAAGTGTCCTTCCTTATCTTTTTTGAAAACTTTAGGCTGAAATTCGATTTTATTTGATATTAGAATGCCTACTTCTCGTTTCTTGGGACCATTTGTTTGAAAAATTGTTTTTCAGCTTTTAATTCTAAGGTAGTATCTGTCTTTGTCAGTGAGGTGCATATCCTGTATGCAGCAAGATCCTGGGTGCCGTTTACTTTTTGAGTCTTTTAGTCTATGTCATGATATTTGGGAATTGAGTCCACTGATGATTGAAAACCACTCTGGAAATCATTTTGGTGGTTCCTCAGAAAACTGGACATAGTACTACCTGAAGACCCAGCAGTAATACTCTTGGGCATATACCGAGAAGATGCTCCAACATGTAATAATGACACATGCTCCACTATGTTCATAGCAGCCTTATTATAATAGCCAGTAGCTGGAAAGAACCCAGATGTCCCTCAATAGAGGAATGGATGCAGAAAATGTGATGTAATTACACAATGGAGTACTATTCAGCTATTAAAAACAAAGAATTTATGAAAGTCTTAGGCAAATGGATAGAACTAGAAAATATCATCCTGAGTGAGGTAACTCAATCAGAAAAGAACACACATGGTATGCACTCACTTATAAGAGGATAATAGCCCTGAAGCTTGATATACCCAAGATACAATTAACAGATCACATGAAGCTCAAAAGAAGGAAGACCAAAATGTGGATACTTTGGTTCTTCTTAGAAGGGGGAACAAAATACCCATGGGTGGAGACAGAGAGACAAAGTGTGGAGCAGAGACTGAATGAAAGGACATTGAGAGACTGCCCCATCTGTCTAACCATTCCCTATAGTGTCACTACACCCAGGTGCTACTGTGGATGCCAACAAGAGCTTGCTGACCAGAGCCTGGTATAGCTACCTCCTGAGAGTCTCTGTCAGTGCTTGTCAAATACTGAGGAGGATGCTCTCAGCCCACCATTGGACTGATCACAGGGACTGCAGTAGTGGAGATAGTGTAAGGACCCAAGGTACTGAAGGGTTTTCCAGCCCCATAGGAGGAACAATACGAACCAACCAGTACCCCCAGTGTTCTTAGAGACTAAAGCACTAGGACAAGAGTACATATGGAGAGAACCATTTCCCTAGCTGCATATTTAGCAGAGGATGGTTTTGTTGGTCATCAATGGGAGGAGATGCCGTTAGTCCTGTGAAGGCTCAATGCCCCAGTGCTCAGGAATGCCAGGTCCAGGGAGCTTGAGTAGGTGGGTTAGTGAGCAGGGGGAGAGGTTAGGAGATTAGGGGTTTTCAGAGAAGAAACCAGGAAATGGAATAACATTTAAATGTAAACAAAGAAAATAATTAAATAAAAAATATTTTGAAAATAATAAATAAACTGAACTTCTAAATTATCCAGAGATTATGAGACTTGAGAAGCTCTTGGTTTATCTTCCTAACCTGTGTGTCCTTGTATAAATCAAGATAGGTTTCTTTGTATGTTGGGGAGGGTAGTTGAAGGAAATAATTTTAATTTTCATCTGGAGGTGGCTTATTCTTTAAGGATGAGGATGAATTCTGTCCTTTACTGTCAGGAATGGCACAGAACCATACATTGTTGTCCCATTTCCAGGCTGCAGAGCCCCACTGGTTTCTGAGCTTTATTGGCCGTTTGCTCTTGTCTACAAACCCTGCTCTCTCTTTTGGAGTAAATTGTCCCCTATTATATGTACTTAATTCTGTGTTTTGTCTTCCCACAGGATGTTGAGTAACTGCTTAAGTAGTTTCAGGACAACTAACCTTAGTGCTTTTATATAAGATTGAGTGGGATTATCATTTCAAAGTCTGCAGATGACCTCCAGAAATCAAAGAAAAGGAGTCAATTTGATAATCCCGAAATAAAATAACATGGGAAAAGCTTAAAAACCAGTGACTGGACAAGTTAGTCATTTGGAAGAGGTGTTCATCAGCCTCTGGTTCTATCTGTACCTTCAAAGTCTACTCAAGGCTGGACTAACCTGAAGGAGTAAACACGAATCTCAGGGAGCACACAGTGGCCATGGAATACTTTCACCAAAGATAGATTCACAGTCTACAAGGATGACAAACAGAACCCACCTGTGGAATGGGAACACTCTGGCTGTACAGTCTTATCCTGACAAAGGCTCCAGATTTCAAGATTACGAACCGTAAAAGTAGAGCAAATCTGTGTGTAGGACACTATTGGCTCATCAAGCCTGGGATGCACCAGGGCATACAGTAGGCACATATTTGTTTTAAGGAATCCCTACAGGAATGAGAAGACAGGATGAAGATGCCAAGATCATCCCTCTAAAAAGAAGACCTGAGAATGTTAACTCATCACCTAATTTGTAGAAAAGTTTGTGCTTTCCCTTTTAACTTCCAGCTATGCATGTGTTTAAAAAAGAGGATGAGAAGAGGCACAATGGGGAAATCCCAGCATCTTCAAGAAAACACCATTCTCTTCAATCACAGGAGAGTGGGTTAGGAATGCCTCCCCCACCCACCTGCACAACTCTTCCAGGGAAAACAGAGGCTTTAGAATCTAAGTGCAGACTCACATCTTACCTGTGAGAAAGGCATTCTAAGTTAGATCATACCAGTCCACAGATACTAAATGATACAATCAGAAAACCTTTTGAGAAGCAATCGCCCTCTACCCTACTACCTATTCCCCTCCCTTTCTTTTCTCAGACAGGGTCTTTTGTAGCTCAGGAGGGTCTTGAACTCTGGATCTTCCTGGTTCAGTGTTCCCAGTACCCAGCTTTGAAAGACATTTTTCAAACAATGTTTAACACTAGGTGTCAGACTCTAAACTTCTGAACTTCTAAGACTATCAGAAGCCATTTTACAACTATATATAAAAAAAAAGTCACCACTGTGGGTGTGATTGGCAAACACATTCTTGTACTTTTCTGCATTTTCTTAAACTTTATTTACATTATGCTCCACCCTTAAAGTTTTGGTCTAATTATCTGCAAGTTGGATAACTATCTTATTCTGTCTCTCAAAAATCCCCTCATGGTCGGGAAAAGTTAAGTAAGTGCTGGACAGACATTTCTGGGGTTGTCTGGTTTTGTCCCTAAAATACACCCAAATCCCCGGACCCCTTGGGGCAGGCAGAGGAAAGCTCTTCAGAATAGCTTGGCTGCCTGGAAGCCACAGCTGGTCTCTTTTACTGCCCTGTCTAGCAGGGTCACCAGTTTTATCTGGGGAAACTCAACTCTTAACTTTAGTTGGGCCACCAGCAGCCCCTTGCCCAGCACCTTCCTGGAACCCATAGCCAGGGCTCCTGGCTCACCTGACCAAGTTGGGGTGCTCAAATTCTCCAGGTGCCTTAGCACTGCCACCTAGCGGATGGTGGAGAGCTGCATGCCCTCCTAGCTGGTCTGCACTCATATGAGCTTCAGAGTCTTGAAGCAGCCACCTTTCTTCAGGTAGCGGGCCTTGAACACCTACCCTTAGGCGCCTTAGCAGATCTCCTCCAAGCACTCATACTGCTGATAGGTGAGACTCAGGCTGTCCTTCTCCATGCTGGCTGCAGGCTATCGGTTCAGCACAGTGGAACCAGGATGTGCACTCCTGCCTTACAGGCCTTAGGGATGCCTGGGGTTGGACTCCTGGCCAAAGGGCAGGACTGACCAACCTCCTTGCCCTTGGGCACAAGCCTCGTGCAGCCTCCAGGAAACTCCACCTAGCCAAGCCACTGTGCTGGGCTGCTGCTGCTGCGGAGAGCACCAATCCCTCCTCTTCACCCTCCTCAGTGATTATTACACAGTCTGCCCACAACCTCTGCACCTAGGAGAAGGAGACCAGAGGACAAGGAGAAATCATGATCAGTCTGCCCTGGAGACTTCCACCGGGTTCCACCAGCTCCCTTCTCCTCCCCTCGACTGGCCCTGGCTCCCTAATCAGGCTGGGTTTCTTGGAGAAAAACCAAGTTACTTTTCTTCCCCAGCAGGGCTCATGCAATCTTCAGAGGATAAGGTTGCTGGGGCCCCTGGGGGATGAGCGCCAGGCGGGAGGCAACAGGACAAGAGTGGGCCTGCAGAGCAGCCCAGAGTGTGCCCAGAGCACAGGGGAGGGGAGGCGCCCGGAGCATCAATGTTATGTCTCAATATTTATACCTACATAGTTGTTCTCTGTTGCCCTCCCTCACTCCGGGGGCCTAGTCCTGTGGAGTATGGGGCGACCTAGGGGAGATCTGAAGCTGGCATGAAAGCACCTGGGGTTCACCCATGTGGGGCCACAGAACTGGGATGGGGCTCCTAGGACCCTGTAACCCAATGCTGCAAGTATGCTAATAGGGGTGTCAGACATCTGCTCAGAGATTACTTCCTTTCTTTCTACTTTCAGTTTTTCCACAGGGAGTCATTTGAAAGGGACTCATTCTCACAAATGGTCTTTGGGGTGTGGCAAGCTTAGTGGGAGACCAAATTCTGCCTCTGACTTGGAGGACCTCCCTGGTGGATACTCAGGGAGGATAGACCATCTGGTAGGGGAGTGCTGGGGCTACTAGAGGTAGGAGAGCAAAGAGCCCTGGAAGGGGAGAAGTGTCTTGCCCCCCCCCCCCGCACAGATAAAGCCCACATATACAGGATGAGTGTGCCCCCAGGCTCTGGGCTGCTCCTGCCCAGGGAGTGCATTTGAACTGCAAAGCTTTAAATAAGAAAAGTAAACTTGGGGCTTGAAGCAAGAGTGCACACTTGCAGGGATTTAACCATGGTGGGCTGTGTGCACTACTCCATGCATAATGAACCTGAGGGGTCGCCAGCAGGAAGCCTGGGCCAAGGTTTTACTCCTTAGTTGGGAAGATGGGGCCCATACCCACACCCCTCGGGAGGCTACAGAGGGAACTTGCACAGGGGAAATAAACGTGGGGGCACGGAAACACATTCTGCAGCACAGAATCCCACCCAGATGGTGCACGTTCAATTTTAAATGTGACTGTTCAAGTAGAGTGAGTTTGGGGAAGCTCGATGAAAAGTGAACATATGAGTATTTTATGTACCAAATCTGTTCAAGCTGGCATAGGACCCAGGTATCAGCGTGTTCCTGCTGTGGGAGGTTCCTCTGGAGACCTCTAGCTCCTCCCAGCTGACCCCCAGAACCTACCCAGTCCCAATGTTAACCCAAGTAGATTCTGAGGGGCCACACAGCCCCCTACACACCTTTACTCTCACACACTGGGATCCTAGCCAGGACCCCCGCCCCTCAACCTACCCACGAGAGTCCTTGGCCCCTTTCCTGTGGTCCAGGGGCGCCAGACTCCTGTGAAGCTGGAGTGTCTGTCTGCCCCCACAGGCATTTGCCCCTAGAAGCAGGTAAGTGACTACTGTGGCCCAGGTGAGTGGCACTCTGCGGGCAGGGTGTGGGCATAGCCAGGGAGGGAGGAGGGACAGCAGAGTGCACTGCCCATGGGCAAGCCAGAAGGCTCAGGGGCCTTGGGCTTTAGCCCTGGCTAGGGAACCAAGTGGAGGACAGCAGGGCGTGGACCTTCTAGCCTCTGAGAACCACCTGGAGGTGAGCATGCAAATTAAAGCCTTCAGGAGCAAGCAAGCAAGGCTGTGCTCCCCAGTGAGCAGCTCAGAACTGGGGACCTGGAGGGCCAGGAAAAGGTAAATGAAAATTTCCAGTTCTCACTGCAACCACTCTAGTGGGGGAATCTAGCTACTGAAAATAAGTGGCATGAAAGGCATCCAGTGGGATTCTGCATCGGGGGTCTTCAGGGTTTCCACCAACACTTAAGTTCCCCCAGATTTGGGGTATTGACAGAGTGGGTGAAGGTTATCAGTCTGATGAGGACAGAAGAAAACAAAATAAAGAAAAGTACTTATGGGGGTTCCGTGGGGTGGCAGATAACAACATTTTCCTACATGCAAAAACCGGACCTTATTGAGGAGTGGGGTGTGGGGCGAAGATTGGCAGAATGCCATGCAGAAAAGAAAATACCAATCTGTCCAAGCACTTTTCACTTTCAGCTTGAGCTACATTTGTTTTGTTTTCTCTCACTTCCTTTCTGCCTCACAAAGCCCTATCTTTTCTTTTTGGACAGAGGCTATGGTTTGGGGAATGGCCAAGCACACTTGTGGTTAAGGATCTATTTGAAGGGGCTGGCGGGGTCACAATTATTAAGTGGTTAGAAACTGTTGAGGGCTCACCAAGGTATTTCTGGAGAACTATAAAGATTCAATTTCAGTATTAAAAATTACTGCAAAATAACAGACATGTGCACACATGAGGAAGAGTGCTTAATTTAAGTGCTTTATTGGGGACTTTGAGATTTGAACCTTTGTAAGAATGTCCTTTTACCTGAGAAAAAAATGGATGCAGCTACTTTAGGTGAGAATGAGAATTTTGGTGAAGGGGAGAAAGGTCTTCAAGTCTTTCTACAAGGAGTAAAACAAAATAGCTGTCTTTGAAAATAATTCGATTTTTCCCCAAATCTAGATCTGTAGATCTCAAAACTTTTAAACATCTTAAAGCAAGAGAGAGAAAAAAGTACAGGAGGGGCAATTTCTGTACTTTGTAGAAAAATCAACAAAATTCTGTTTAAATTGGAAATATTGCTTTTAAGATTTTTTTTTATATTAGACCATGTTACTAATTTCACCCTAGGTTTTTTTTTTTCGTTTTTAAAATTAATTCTGTTGCAATATGAAGCAAGGTTAAAGGAATAAAAGTTGCTCTAGAGAACTGCAAACAGTTTTTACTACAGATGCATTGTAGTAATTTTTTTAAATAATAAAACAGAGCTATGATGTGCCTTTAAACTTAACTTATAAAACACATTTTGTGTTTGAGCGCATCTTCTAAAATAAAACCCAGTTTCTGAGCAAATTTTACTTATGGTTTCAGATGTATCACATACACAAAGAAAATTATTAGATTTTATACTTATAAAAGCATTACTACCAATCACTAGGCTCTTAGCCGAAGATACAAGTGAGAGCGTCCCCCATTTTGATGACTGTTCACACTTAGCAATGCTTTTTAAAACAATTTATTTGCTGGTAATTAATATGCTTATCTCATCTAAAAATAATAGTCAATAAATAGCTGCAGGAACAAGCACTTGGTGTCATGCATTCATTTAAGTAAATTATTCAAAAAAATACTAAGTGGCAAATAGCTTATAACAGAAGAGTGTTTATTCTATACTATGTAGTATTTTTAATTATAGTGTTAGAAAACAACTGTTGCCAAGCAGATGAGAATTGTCATGGTTTAGATTACAAAATCACCTGGGCAATGTCAAAAACAACCCCCCAAACCAATGAAGCTGACTGTACCAGATTTTACCTCTCTTGGTGTCCTCTTTTCTTTTCTGCTGCAACTTATGTTTTATGTTAATTTAGCATTGTGTACTTTCCCTGGTTATGGTTCACATTAAGTACCAGCTGGTTAAAAATTCAGACCCAAAGAGTTACAATGGCTTGCATTAAAATATTAAACTAGGGGTTGGGGATTTAGCTCAGCGGTAGAGTGCTTGCCTAGCAAGCACAAGGCTCTGGGTTTGGTTCTCAGCTCTGGAGGGAAAAAAAAAAAACAAAGAAAGAAAAACAAAACAAAACAATAATAATAAACTATAAGGTTGTTTTTGTTTATGGGTATCTTCCTCTGTTGTCAGCAGGCTATCATAACAAAATTTGTGCAAAGTTTACAAACTGAACCAAAGTCTGACTCCTTTGTTGAATATCCTTCACATGAAAACACAGGATTTAAGACTCATGGCTGGACCTAGTGTTTTTATACTTACACTGCCAGTCATATTCCACAGTTGCAAATCAAAATCACCTTTGTGAATTTCTTAGAATTCATGAATTTAAACTCTAAACTGGGAGTTTAGTGTTACATAAAGGATATGTGTCATATGGGAGGAATTTTATGTCAAATTATGTAACTTTTTGTTTTCCCTTGAATAAAAATTAAAACTTATGAAGTTCTAATGTAAAAAAAAAAACAAAAAAACCAGTGAATGAATTCTTTGCATACTTCTATGACAGTGAAAGGCTGGGAAAATCCCTAGGAATTGGAGTGTGAGGTGAGACTCAGTACAAGGTCTATGGGCACAGAAATCAAATGTTGAAACAGCTTAGAAGACAGATCAGGACGAAATATATTGAGTCCAGACTGATGCTGGGGAGTCAATGAACAATCCAGAGAACATTGGCTCAGCAAGAAAGGAGCAGGGAGAGAGGTACTTAGGCAGTTCTTGAAGTTAACCTTTGCTAAAAATGAGTAAAAAACTCAATTTTTTATAGTTGGTGCATTCATACAGGAAAGGAGGAGATGACTCAGTCACTAAAGGTCCTGAGAGGCCACACTGAGCTGACATTCATGAGTTCTCCATTATTTATTAAGAACAACACACTTGATTAAGATGCTTACATGACCTATACACCCAGCACTTCTCTCTCTGCTACTATCTGTCATGGTGGAGGATTTTGTCAGGGTTGTCTCTTCTGAGCTGTCAGGACACTGGCAGGCTTTTCCTCTCACCTGTTTTGGTCTCAACAAAGTCTTCCCTCACCCACGAGAAAATCTCTTCTTGAAATTTGAGCCTCATTGTGAAGTAGCAAGAGAGTGGAAACAATTTATGGTATTAAAGATGAGGCCTTTGGAAGGCAATGTGGGTTAGATAATGTCATCAGAAAAAATTCTTGCCTTTTGCAAAAGCCTTCAAAACAAATGGTTCCCTAGAATAGTTTCCCAACCAGAGAGCAGGATAGCATGTGGCTTATGTATTTGCAATATGGTTGTGGGAGACAGGCTACTGATTTTAGATAGTCTTAAGTAGCCAGGGCTGGTCTTGTACACAACCCACTAACATGGTCAAGGTTGACTTTGGATCCCAAAAGCCATCCTAAATATTTGAATATCAATAATTAAGAACCACTTCTTCATTTCTAAAATTAGTAAGTGTTTCAAGTCTAAAATAGTTTACCTTTACCTTCTCTTAAGTTAGTATGTAAATAATGATATCATTGTGTAACGATGATTTAATTTTTCCCACCAAGAAAAAGAATGCTGCTTTCTTTTTCTTGGACCTAAATGGTTAAATGGAACCAATGATGGAAATCCTCTGTCAAAGTTCCCTCTGTAAAGAAAATGCTCCTGATTCCTGACTAAGGAACAGAGTGTGGTGTGTGTTTCTGGTTGAGGCCTCTTATCAAGTTAAGGAACTAAACTAGATTTCCTTTTTAGAAACCCATAAATGCGTGCCATCTTGTATCAAAGAGTTCTTCTGAGTGTGATGAGAACAATGGGTTTTTTTTTTGTTCCCCACAGAGATATTGTCAAGACTGAGGCTTCTGTGTGCAAAGCAGAGATCTGCTGTACCTTTCCCAACTCAGTCCATGACTCAGTTTATGTTAAAATGTATGACCTTATTAGTAATGCAAGGTAGGTGAATACCTCCTGTGTTCTCCTCCTGGGAATAGTCTAGACCAGAGTGAGATTATGTCTCTCTTTCTGTCTCTCTCTGTGCCCCTTAATTATGTTTATATGTGCCTCTGTCTCTCTGTTTCTCTCTGTCTCTGTCTATCTCTGTCTCTCTGTCTTTGGTTCGCTCTGTCCTATTTTCTGTCTCATTCTCTGTCTCACTCTGTCTCTGTCTCTCTCTCTCTCATGGTGTTTTCGAGGCAGTGTTTCTCTGTTTATTCTGGTCTGTACCTCACTCCATACACCAGGCTGACCTTGGAAGATTCAGATAAAATCATGAACCACAAATGCCTACTGCCTGATTCTAAGAAATCATATATACTTTAAAGTATAGTGGAAGTTCATTGTAACAGTGACTGGAGCAGTTGTTCATGTAATCTAGATAGGGGGATTAGAATTTAAGTTATTTGGGCTCTCCAGAGTTAAAAGAGATTATCTTGTGCTTCCTTCCTTTCTGAGTTTCTTCGTCCTTTCCTCTATCCCTCCCATGTTCCCTCTCTCAGTCCATGACTCAGTTTATGTTCAAATAATGTATGATCTTATTAGTAATGCAAGGTAGATGAATACCTCTTGTGTTCTCCTCATGGGAATAGTCTAGACCAGAGTGAGATTATGTCTCTCTTTCTGTCTCTCTCTGTGTCCCTAAATTATGTTTCTGTGTGCCTCTGTCTCTCTGTCTCTGTCTCTCTGTCTCGCTCTGTCTCATTCTATGTCTCATTCTGTCTCTGTCTCTGTGTCTGTTTCTGTCTGTCTGTCTCTCTCTGTCTCTCTCTCTCTCTTTCTCTCTCTCTCTGTCCCTCTTTCTCTGTCTCTTCTCTCTCTCTCTCTCTCTCTCTCTCTCTCTCTCTCTCTCTCTCTCTCTCTCTCTCTCTGTGTGTGTGTGTCCCTCTCTCTCTGTCTCCTGTCTCTCTCTCCCTCTCCCTCCCCCTCCCCCCCCCCCTCTCTCTCTCTCTCTCTCTCTCTCTCATGGTGGTTTTGAGACAGTGTTTTTGTGTGTTATTCCTAGCTGTTCTGTACCTGTACCTCACTCCATACACCATGCTGTCCTTGGGAGATTCAGGTAAAATCATGCACCACAAATGCCTACTGCCTCAAAATAGATGCCTTATTTTCATCTCTCCAATTCTACATAATTCCCCATTCATCTGCATTTTCTTTTCCACATTTAAAAAGCTAACACACTATTATATGTCACTGATGTATGCTTAGAGTATAACACTACTTCCCTTACAGCTATTGGTCATTGCTAATATGTATTAGTGTTGCTAAAATTTTTCTGTAGAATAAGATTCAGAACATGAACCAAATCCTTGCTCCAGTTTTTGTTTTCCTGCAATAACCAGCTGGGCTGCAATTCTCACATAACATCTTCCAGAACACCTGGACAACATAACCATATATTGGTCATTAGTTGTGACATTTTCCATTCTGTCCAGGTCAGTCCTCATAGCATAGAAACTGGCTGGACGTGTATTAACCTCTTCTGGATTGGTTCAGTACTGCAAGGGGATCTATCACACTTTATCTAGATATGTTGTATATTGCCTAGTATCTTATTCTGGAGTCTGGGTATTTCATGTGGATTTGCATGGGGATCCAAAGGATCTCTTCTGGATACGTTTGGCATTGGAAGGTGATTGATAGCCACTTTTTAATATTTTGAGTACCAAAAGGCAATCTATCCCACTCTCTAGAAAAGCCACTTTGACTTCAGGTCAATTTGGGTGAGGTACTCAGCAGGAAGGCAAGAGCTGTCCTGTGTGACATCAGAAGTCCCTTCCCTAGATGTTGTATTGTAACCTGGAGAGCCCTGGCATTGTCTGTGATGTTACTAATGTTGTGGTGACTCCAACTGCTCTTGGAGCATTCATTAACTACCTTTAAGGTTCATCCTTAGACATGCTGACAAAACTGAGCAGCCTTCTTGGAGGTGAACATACAATGAACATACAAAGACCAGAAAGAGGCAGCCACAAGATGGCCTTTGGTCTTAGTGTTAAAGAGAAAGAATTAATGGTCCTGGGGAAGTCACTATGAATCCTGGGCATGAAAGAGGGAGCTTCCTAGAGAAGGTGGGCTTGAGCTTGGAATTCCAGTAATAGAATCAGGAGCTTGGAGCTTCTTGGAGCAGTTTGTTTGACAGGGAGCAGGAATTGTCAAGGCTGCAGCTGCTGTACAAGAACTCCGTAATTTCATTCTGACTGTCAGAAGAGGGCATCAGGCGGCAGACTCCTCCTCCTTGCTCCTAGGGCTATACCACAAGCTGACTTTGATCTTAAGATGCTCTCTGGATGTCTTTGGTACTGGATGGCAATCTGTCTTATCCCATCTTCTGGATACTTTGGGTAATGAGGATCTAGCACCCTCTTCTGAGTAGTTTTCATAATGCATAGAGGACTTTCATCCTTTGCTGTCTGCTTTGAGTATAGGAAATAAATCTAACCCATTCTTCTACTCACTGAATTTACTCCATGACACAGGCTTCAAGGATCACGTGAATTCAGGCTATGTCCTGGACTACCCTCATGCAGTGGATGTCACATTCTGCCTCCTATATACGGAGACCTTCTGTTGCTTATTAAACTCAGTATCCTGATGCCAGGACAACACAGGTTGGGGTTCCTTAGTAAGGGATAAAGGGCTTCAAGACCTCCCTCATGGGCCTGGAAGGAAAGACTACCCTTCTAAAAAGTTCCCAGGAAGTCAGTGCCACAGGTCCTGGCCCACCTCAACCCTGTTACCACTTTTTTCAAAAATATATCTTCAGAACACAAATTCTCAGTTGTAGGTTCTTATTGCTACACAGCTACCAAGAGCAAAAAATCAGTATTTGTAGGGAGGAGACTCAGTATCAGGATTGCTATATATAATCCTCATGTGATTTGAATGTGCCACCAAGGTGAACATATAGACAAAGAGCAGTGCTGACTAAGGTGGGGCTCCCTGCACATGGAGACAGCATCACCTTGCAACAGGCCCCACTGTAGACTCCAGATTCCAAGGATGCATAGACCCATGGGGGATACAAGCACATACACACACACACAGACACACAATTGGTCCTCTATGAGGAGTCCATGTCTGTAGGCTTTTACTACACTGCATCCTTGGTGTATTGCTTTAAGTTCCATGTATGCCTGATAGCAAAAATCAAGGAAAGGATATTCCAAGTTCTCATTCATTCACTACTTTCATCTTGAACATAGGCAATCACAGCTTGGTGGTGCTAAACACTAGGGAATCCAGGACCTACTTGCATCACATCAGATACTAGCTGACAATGCCCTCCAAGCACAGCATGGCTGACTATCTTATGCCATCCAGAGCCAGTAGGACTGCAGTATGTGCTGAGGTACATGACTAGCCACAATGGTTGGGAATGATATCCTATCTTGAGAATAGCTGCCCTGATTTTAGGCCAAGAAGTGGGAGTGAGTAGGTAGGGGAGCAGGGCAGGGGATGGTATAGGGCACTTTAGGGATAGCATTTTAAATGTAAATGAAGAAAATATCTAATAAAATAAAATAAAATAAAATAAAATAAAATAAAATAAAATAAAATAAAATAAAAAGAAGAGGATACTTCTCAAAGAGTAGCTGAAAAGCTCTTCCAGATACTGGACCAACAGTTTTACCAGTCCCATTGAATTGTGTCAAACCATACCAAAGAATTCATAGACAAGACTTGTCAATAAACTGAATGATTTATGGATAGATGTGAAACTTCATGGTGCATGCAGACTTCAGAGTTCGGGTCTCATGCAGTAAAGAAGATTTCATAAATGGAAACACTACAAAACACTTAGTAGAGTGCAGGAAAAGGTGGATGGGCCTCCTTCTTACTTTGGGCCTATTGTACGCAAAAACAGGGAGGGATTCATCCCAATACTATTTGATTGGAATGCATGCTGCATTGCTTTCCATGCTCAGAGATAATCAGCTATCCAATCTATAACTATTGCTTTTTCATTACCCATTTTCTCCAGTTCTCCGTAAAGGCTATTCATCTGACGACCTGAGAGACAGATTGGGCTTCTGACTACCCCACCATCCCCCCAGACACTTTGGAGCCTTGTCATAGTGATATTACATAGCTCAAGAAGGTAGACAAGACAACATAATAAATTTGGAAAGGCTTTACATGATTTTTCCACTATTTTACTGGAGAGTTTAAGTATCATTTTAGCATGCACTCAGCACACCCAGGTCAAGAAGGCAGAAGGAACAGATGTCAATGCCAAACAGATCCCCTCCTGAAATGATGGATCCATTAAAATTGAGGTTTCACTGGGCCAGAGGCCTTTCCATCCCCTATCCATCGCCTATCCATTATATTGAGTCTTAAGCATCTAATGAATACAGGATCATTATCCAATCTGGAAGAGTCTCAGGCCTGGAACTGAGAACTCAAAAAGGTAGAAACTGGAGAAGGGATAGGTAATGGGACTATGGAGCAGCAATTCAATGTCCCTGTAGGCCTTTATTCACAGATGCCTATTTTGTGTGGTTGTTTTGGAGACAGGAAGAATGTGGGATTTTATCTTTTGAAGAATGGATGTAAACTTTACAAGTTGATGCTCTCCCTGAATCTGCCTTCCTCTATTGCCAAGTACAAGGGAGTTTTCTTTGCAAAGAAATGGGATTGTAAAACAGAGATTTAATGAAAACACATGGCTCAGTATAGTGAAACAATGTGTCCTTCCAAGGCATGTGCAGACTAAAAAATATAATCCAACTTGCATAAAAGTAAAGGTGCAGGAGGATGTTTTTGGCCTCTGGGAAACAAGTCCTCCTGGGGAATAGGATTGTATGTTACATCAATACACCCAGAACTAAATTTATATTGAAGAAGAATCGCCCACATCCAATGATGCTAGAGCTTTAGATCCTATCACAGATGTGCTACCCATGCCATGGCCCTAAGAAAATCTCCCCATTCAAATCATTTGACTTGTAGTGAAGCAGAGAGAAATGTCTCATTTTGGAAGGAGAAGTTGCCAAGAGTTAACCCCTGGGTCAAAAGAGAGACTCCAGGAAAGGGCACTTCAGAAACTGGTCAAGATGGGGCAAGCTGGCAAGCAGGTAAGCCATGGACATTCCCAGTGACATCATCAGTAGTTACTTCCCTTGACAATCTCTTGTATCCAGGAGAACCTTAGAATCTTCAGTGATGTCACCAGTGTTGTGGTAACAGAGTTGCCTGTGAGGTATTCCATTAGATCCTAATGGGTTCCCAAGCAGGTATGTTGTCCATGCTCCTCGGGGTATTTTGGAGGGAGAATATAATACAAACTGAGACCAGATCAAGGCAGAAGGACACTGTCCCTCTATCATGTTGGGAGAGGGCAAGAAAGAACTGGTCATGGAGAAGGCACAGTGAGACCTGGGCAAGGTTGGGGGAGATACATGGGGGATGTGTGCTTCAGCTGGTCATTGCAGGAATACGGCGTTTGATCTGGATCCTTCAGATTCCTTAATGGTTAAGCCAGAGACAAGAATATCTGATGATTAGTTTTTTAGACAGTGTGGAATTGACAAGCCTGCAGTTGATTTGCTGAGAGATCTTTATTTTCCTGTGAATGGCAAATTATTCAAAGACCCAGCTCTATGAGATTAACAAAGTGTTGCTCTCAGGAAAGAGTGTTGAAGCACTCCATGCTGATATAGTTTCCTCTAGGTTACATAAGCATGTGATGCCAAGAACAGAGAGGTATATTCCCCTGCTCATGTATCAAGGTTTCAGACACTTTGGTATTGAACACGTATGATGTGGACTGATTCACAGTCTGGGGTCAGTGTAGTAGTGTATGAGCTCTCATTACACATTGTAAGAAGCCTAGAAAGGTGTTGGCTCATGGAAAGTTAGGGGCTGGTGTTTATTGTCTATTTTCTTGTGCTAAGAGGGATGGAATAAGTTGTAAGATATGAACTGAAAATGCCCTCCAAGTCTTCTTTCTGGAGCAGCTTATTATGAATTTCAGGCCTGGGAGATTGCAATAGGTTGTCAGGCATATGTTTAGTGATGGTGGATGGGAACAGGGACACAGCTGAGGAGACCAGCTTGAAGATAGCTTTCCTGCTCTTTCAGGGATTCACAGTGTCTGTAGATTTTCTTCTTCCTCAGGCTTCTGTGTGTGACAATGCATGGTTTCTGCTTTCCCTGCCCTACTTTCTATACACGTTTACTAGTGTTTATCTACTTACAGGGTCTGTTGTGAAGGCACCACCCCAAACTCCCAACAACAATGAGCAGGAGAAAAGAATCAAGAGGTTGGAGAAGCTCAAAAGAGATCTCCAGAACATAAAAAATGAGAGAGACAAACTCCAGGGAATCCTGGCCAAGTACTCTAACAAGGATTTGAATGACAGGTAGTCACTGTGCCTACTTCTTTACTATCTTGGGACCTTCCTGTTAAGCACTGATTCCCTCGTAAAACAGGACACTACAAACCCCAGGCTGTCCACATATCCAAACTCATTTGGCTGATTGGAGTTTCAACACAGAACTTGAAGTTCAGATAGTAGTGAGATGGGGGTCACAGGAATTTTGATGCCTCCAAAACTAAATCAGAGCCTTTAGCATGAATCACCATCTGGGGATGAAGGTAGTAATGTGTGAGCTCTCATCCTGCCTTTTAAGAAGCTTGCACAGGTGTTAGTTTGGGGGATTTGCTAGGTATTGTGTGTTTATGGCCTATCCTTTTAAAATTGATCTGGAGGTAATTTGGGTGCAATTGACCCTGCCAACAGCTGGAGTGGCCTCGTCCCACATATTACCTCTCAGTATGACGGGATTGGCTGCAGTTCATCACTGCTTTTCTCAGATTTTATTCATTATACTCTCAGATAATGCCACATCATTATATTTATTTAGCATTCTGATTGAGTGTAAGTGTGTGTGTGTGTGTGTGTGTGTGTGTGTGTGTGTGTGTGTGTGTGTGTGTGTGTGTTTGCTTATCATCTGGAGAATCTATGTAATGTGATAGGTCATTATGTTTTGCCTGACACAGTTTCTAGGAAATAACAGTGAGGAAGCAAGGAAGGATCATTCTGAGCAGCACAGGACTTGACTTCTGTGCTTACATTCGAATCTCCTGGTATATGTTATAAAGGCTTTTCCCTGTAGATATGATTATGTCCTTTGGGAATTTTTGTAGTAATAGAGCCAAGGATTGCCAAATCCTTGTCTAAAAACAGGAGGAGAGTCATAGAGATTTAACGTGGTCCCAGGCCTGTTGCACAGATTCCAGGAAAGTCCATTGAGAGCTAATCTATTATTTCAAGCCTCTTCAGTGAACTGAAGCAGGTGAGCTCCCTGCCATTACTTCCCTGTCTCTACTGGCCCCAGGCCAAAGGTAATAAATTTAATAAGCACCAAGTGGAACTGGTGACAAGGAGCTAGGTTGTGGCATACATGGGTTGGGGTAGTGCATGATTCTCCTTGAATAGAAATGATTCTTGTACCCTTGGTTCACGGGATTATTTATTCCTTGGGCCATGTCCTCCCACAGGATCAACTTTGAGACATTCATGCTTGAGATGCAACATGATCAGGTGATGACTGACCTGAAGAGAATGCCCAAGGACATCAGTGAGGCCTTGTACAAGTGCCAGGACTTGACTAAAGAAAATGAATATTACTGGTGAGTGACTAACATGGTCATGAAGCAAGAACTAGACACGGGATATGTCTGTCCATATGTGTCTTTGAAACAAAGTGAGGGCTCAGGTTCTATACTGTTTTCTCTAACAGGAAGCCTATCTCGTTTAAAGCAAGCCTGTAAGATTTTAACATCTTGTACTCTATTTGGCAAAGTGTGTAGAGTCTGTGAGCCCCTCAAGTCATAGTCCTTTACAACTAAGTATCCTCAAGATAGAAAATGTTTACACCATGATGGAAATATTTATCAACCTTGAGCCTCTTGGGCTCTGAAATTAGATTCATAGATGAGGTTTCCCTGAGGAACATAGAACGACTGTGTGCTGCTTGGGTGTCTTCTCTCCTAGAGAAATTTTGCCCTATACCTAAAAACAGGTGGTTTTTTAATACTGTAGACATATAAGCACATATGGACCCCATGTTCCCTTCTGAGGGATACATGAGTGCCTGTTGGTGTCAGTGGTTTCAGAAGTACCTTGGGTTTTCTGGAAAGTGGCTGGCCTATGGATTTGACCTCTCTCTATGTGATGCTCCACGGACAATCTGGATACTTGTCTGGGGCTGTCTGGTTATCAAGGCTCATGACAGGGGAATGGTCCTTGGAGGAGTGGGAGGAAGATGGATATTGCCTGGAGTCATCATATTTTGTTTGTGGATCAGGTTCAGGAACTGCCACCTCCTGATTGAATCTAAGCTCATCCAGCTCAAAGTCAGGATGTTGCAGAAGGAGAACAGACAGCTGCTAAGGGAGCAGATTGCCTTTGAAGAATGCAACATAGAAACAAAAATACTATGTAAAGAAGGCAGCCAGAAGATCAAAGACAAATATAGCAGGCAAGCAGCAGGTAGGCTGAATGAAGCATCAGGGGCAAGTTGCCCTAATGTGTAAGCATAAACACAGTCAAGCCTATGCAACTGTCCTGAAACTTATGCAGGCTCTCTGCTATGTCCCATCCAGTTGTACAATTCTGTGATCATTACCAAGACTTTCTGTGTATTTGACCTTTTTTTCAAGAAATGTAATTACTGCCATGCCTTCTCCTCGTCCTCCTCTTCCTCCTCCTCTTCCTCCTAGCAATTGGACACCTCTAGTTGGCCACTATAAGGCAGAGGAGATCCTGGACCCCTTATACCATCACGTTATTGCTCTATGGTATGGAGAGGTGCCTCAGGATGCCACTTCCTGAATTATCTAGGAACCAGGTCCTCTGTACTGATCTATGGCAACTCACTCAGAGGGGCTTGTGCCCAGTCCCCTCCTAGGACAGTAGGGCAGCCTCTAATTTTAATGTTTTATAATTAAAGTCTTTAGTAAAAAGGAGTAAGTTCCACAATATACATATTTTAAAAATAAAAATTAGACTTCTCTGACTTTCTTGCATAAGTTAACCACCTAGACATTCAAGGTATATCTGATTGGCTTCACCAAGAGGATTCAAAAAATCCTACTCTGCATCCCTCTCCTGACATAGGTTTCCTTAGTATGTCATGGCCCTGGCTTTGCTTCAGTACAGATTCCCCCTCAGAGTTTTTCAGAGTGCTGCATTTCAGAACAATCATTGCATGTCAATTCACTAGCCTCATTTTGACTGACATTGGAGATGATTTTTATATCACATGAACTGCAACGTGTTGAAATGTTCCTGTATAATAACCATTGTTAACTCTTTTTATTGGTGCTACCAGGGTCTTCTGAGATGTGGCCAAGGTAGGTTTAGGAGCAGATTATATTTCAGATGTTCTTTGACCCCTCTTTCCTAGGACCTTGAATCTTGTGTGCCAGCTTGTCTGTGCAAGGCTTACACCATACTTGTAGAATCAGCAAGTATATGCATGGAAAATGTTCCTGACAAGGAAATCAGTACAGGCCAGGGCACACAGGCTGGGTTAGTCTAAGAGCCTTTTACACATCTTAGGTCCCAATAATTCCTCAAGTGACAGGAAATGTTCTGAAACATAGCCATCTTTTCATAGCGGAGGTTGTGTCTCTATGTGTGTGTGTGAGTGTGTGTGTTTGTGTACATTTGTGTGTGTGTGTCCTCTTGTCCATGGGTGTTTAGTATGTGTGTTTTGTATTTCAGTAATGGTAGGTGCTTGTTATAGTTGCTTCATTATACAAGTGTGTATTCATGTACTCTTTTTGTATGTGTGTGTGCATGTGTCTTTGAAGGGATGCAATTGTGGGTCTCTGTACATATACGTATGTAATTGTGTCTATATATATTCATACATTTGCTTGGTCATTAAACATCTTAAATGGTAATGGAGGAAATCTTTAATGAGAATTGTACTCTGTCAATTCATATTGCATTTTAAGAACCTCAAACATAGTAGCCCATCTTCATGCCTATCCACCTAGATCACTAGAACTAAAGAAGACAAAAAATGGTATAAAATCTGATATTCCAAAATTTGTAGATTGAAAAATACTTATCTGTTTTGATTTTATTTGTAGGAAAACAAATAATTGTGGTACCTGGAAGTAAGGAAAAGGCTCCTATGTCAAATCCATGTGCCTGAGAGTCAAAAAAAGCTGGCTAAGGCTTTGTGTTCCTTCTCTGCACTTGGTGAATAGTGATTGCCCACTGGAAGATCAACAACAGCACCAAAAACAACAACTTAAATAATGGACTTTGTGTGAATCTAAGGGGCATGTCTCTCTTAAAAAGAAAAAAAAATGGCATCTTCTAACGGAACTGAATATGTTTGCTATGTATTAGTCAGTTTGTTTCACTAGCATTAGAAAGGTATGAGGAAGAATTTATTAACATATCATCACCAATAAAAATTAAGGTTTTCAAAATTATTATTAATGTTAATTATTTATTTATATCCAGATCTCAGCTTCACCCTCCTCCCTTCACAATCCCTCTTTCCAGTGGCTCCCTGCTATCCACCCTTCCTACCCTTCTCCTCAGAATTGAGGAGGCCTCCTATGAATAACAACCAGCCTTGCATTATCAAGGTGCAGTATACCTAGGTGCATCTTTGTCTTTTCAGGCTAGATAAATCATGACAGTTAAGACAAGGGGATCCAAAGTTAGGCAATATTGTCAGAGACAATCTCTTCTCTAGTTTTACGATTCCCACGGGAAGACCAAGCTATGCAACTGTTACTTCTTTGGAGAAGGCCTAGGTCCATCCCACACATATTCTCTGGTTCAAAGTTCAGTCTCTATGAGTTATTCAGAGCTCAGATTTGTTGAAACTGTAGGTTATCAAGTGGTGTCCTTGATCACTGTGGCTCCTTCAACCCTGCCTCTCCCTCTTCCACAGAATTCCCCAAGCCTCTGCATCTGTTTCCAGAAGCTGCTGAGTGAAGGCTTTCTCTCTAACAATAGTTATGCTAGATCCATGGCTGCACATATACACGAATATCATTAACTATGTAGGGGGTGGGGAGGCTCCATTTCTTGGCATGGGTCTCAAGTTGGGCAAACCATTATTTTGTGCTTTCATAAAATTCAACTTCATCTTTTACCATGCACATCTTAAAAGCAAGAAAAATTGTGGGTCTAAGTTTTGGTGGCTGAGTTGTTGTTTCAGTCCCTCCACTGGAAGTCTTGTCCGGTTACAGGAGATGGCCAGTTCAGAATCCAGACTTTCCAATTTGAGTCTAGAGCCACCCTAAAAGATTCCTGGGGTTTTCCACTGTCCTGGGATTCTAGCTCTTCCCAGAGAGCCTCCCACCCCCAATACAGGTGCTGCTATGAAGAGAGGTATGCAAGTGTTCCTGTGGTATGGTAGAGCATCATTTACATATATGCCCAGGCAAAGTTCAACTGGGTCTTGAGGTAGAAATATTTCCTGTTTTCAGAGAAAGCATCAAGTTGATTTCCAATATGGTAGGACAAATTTGTACTCCCTCTAGCAGCAGTGTTATCCTTGGCACACATTTTCATCAGCATGAGCTGTCCCTTGAGATTTTTACTTTATCCATTCTGAGGCCTGTAAGATCTCAGAGTACTTTTGATTTGCATTTCCCTGATGATGATGACTAAGAATATTGAACATATCCATAAGTGCTTCTAGGCCTAGTGAGATTCTTCTGTTGGAATACTCTCTTTAGATCTGTACCCAACTTTAAAATTGGGATAAAATTTTATTTAGTTTGTAGATACATAGTTTGGTGAGTTATATAAGAGTTAGTGAAGATCTTTTCGCATTCTGTAGGTTGCACTTTTGCCCTTTTGATATTACCTGTGCCATTGTGAAGCTTTTCAGTTTTATGAAGTCCCATTTATTAAATTTTTGCTATAAGTGTGAGACCTGTTGGCATTCTGTACAGGAAGCTGTCTCCTGTGTGATTGTGTTCAAGGTTATTCCTCCCTTTCTCTTCTATCAGATTTAGTATATCATGTTTTAGATGAGGTCTTTGATCCAGTTGGACTTGTGTTTTGTGCAGGGTGAATAATATGGGTGTATTTTCATTCTTTAACATGCAGTCATTCAATTAGACCTGAGCCATTTGTTGAAGATGCTTTTTTTTTCCACCCCACTATACAGTTTTAGTTTCTTGGTGAAAAATTAAGTTCTCATCAAGGTAAGGGTATTTGCTTCTGGGTCTTCAGTTCAATTCCATTGGTCAAACTTTCTATATCCGTGCCTGTAGCACTTTGTTTGGTTGCTATTGCTCTCTAGTAAAGCTTAAATCAAAGATGGTGATGCCTCCAGAAATACCTTTACTGTAGGTGATTGTTTTGGTTTTACAGGGTTTTGGTATTGTTTTGTTTTTTGCTTTTGGTGGTGTTGGTTGTGGTGGTATGGTTTTTTGTTTGTTTTTTGTTTTTGATATTCTTTCTTTTTTTTTTTTTTGGCTTTCCATATTGAGTTGTGTAATGTCCTATCAAAGTCTGAAAAGAATTGTGTTGGAAATTTAATGGATGTTTTGCACTGAGCCTGTAGATTGCCTTTGGTAAGATGTTCACTCTTACTATGTAAATCCTACTAATCCATGAAAATGGGAGATCATTTCATCTGGTGATATTTTCTTCAATTTCTGTCTTACAGGTGTGAAAATTCCTGACATAAAGGTCTTTCATTTGCTTGGATAGAGTTACACCAAGATATTTAATATTATTTGTGGCTATTGTGAAGTGTGTTGTTTCCCTAATTTCTTTCTCAGTCCAATAGATGGTAGGCAACTTTATGATGTACCACTTGCTCAATGCTATATACATGTGCTGAAGAAACCTAGTTGTTAATTGGAAACATCTAATACATATCCTTGAAAGACACAACAGACTTTGTTTGATAATGAGTGTCTTTAACTCTAGGTTTAGACATTGGTATTCTTGTGTTCCACGTCTATAGCTAGGACTATAGATACTATCTTCAAAACAGTAAAAGAAAATGAATATAATGAACTCGTGGGATGTCACAATAGTGACGGTGATTGCAACCAAGCTGGAGACCAGAATTTGATCTCCAACAATTGAAAGACAAGAGTAAATTGATTCACAACTTATCTTTTAGGCTTCACCCAAGTGTGGGGGCAACAAGCACAGAGATGGATACAATAATTCATAAGTGTATAAACAATGCACAACATGATAAAAATAGAGGGCACATGCCACAATTTATGGATTATTATACCATAAAAACCATTACATTGACCACTATGTATGTGTCTTGTGAAGAGATTCTAGCCTACATCAGACTCTCCTGTCCTTATCCAAGTTTCTCCTTCCCTTCCACTCTGACATACCCAAATGGGACTCACCTAAATTCATTGTCTATTGCTAGCAAATAGGGTTTAACGTGAAGGCACAGGACACAGTACTAACCTGATGCTGAGCCTTTGCAGTCAATGCATCCTGAAAGGCTTAGGATTTACCCATCACAGAAAGAGTCTTCAAAAGTAGCTTTGAATTACACTCTTTCAAAGACATGATTTCTTCCCCATGCTAATATCAATCTTCTGAGTTTAAAGAAGCCCCACACCCTACAGAAGGGACACTTTAACTTCTTCAATAACTGAATTTGAAGTACTAAGCCAGAATCCTAAAGGTTCTGTGTAATTCCAAAGCTTGAAAACTACCTGAAATATGGCATGAATAGCTGGACAGACATTCATCTGGAGGCATCTTCTCTGTCAACTTTTCAGGATGAAGAGCAGGGCCTTGTCCTCTACCATACTCTGTCCATCACAATAGGTTGACACTTTTCCTAATGAAACTGTTCATGCTAAGATGTAATCTAATAGCTTACATAATTTGGCACAAATCATCCCACTACACATTAAGGCAGGACACCATTTTCTGACCCAGACTGGTAACACTTAAAGAAAGAGACTCTAGTTAATTCTGTTTCCAATGATATACAGGCTACTCACAAGCAGAGTGGCATAGTTTCCAGTATTCCTTGAGATGAACCTTAGGAGTGCTTCCTAAAAAGGCTAGCATGTTCTGGTTTCAAAATCCACATTGAAATATGCAGCTACCTATGAGTTAAAAAACTCTTTAATTCCAATATCTTTGCAGATAATGCATAAATGCAGGGCTATTCAGGCACTGTCTAGGAAGCTAAGCAGATCACAGAAAGAGTAACAAGAGATCTAGGATTTGTTACAGGCTTGACAACACAATGAGTTCAATTTATCTTATAACTGTCAGCCTGCCTACAAAGATACTGTGGTTTCTGAAAAACAAATAAAAATTACCTCTTGGATTTTCCAGTGTACACATAGCTGCCCCTGAAATTTAGTCTGCCTTATGTGGAAATGAGCCATGAACACAGACAGGTATACTTAAGAAAATCCTGTTTCCTGGTTGACTCATAAACTTCCAAGATCTGCCACCTGAAGCAGATCTGCTAATGTTTCAAGGACCCTGTTTGGTCAACTCATTGTTAATCTCCACCTTCTGGGGACCTGAAAAAGAGTAGTGGCTTCAAGAATGGTGGAAACCTTAGACCTTTCTCAGTCTCCTTGCATGGATTATCAGCCCAAATAGGGTGAATGTAATAAAACAAATTGAGCATTTTCTACCTTCATGATCCACACTGAAATTTGGTGTGAACTCTCAGCAGAGTTCATGACCAACAGGAGCACCTGGCCTCCCTTCTTCCCAATGGCCCTTACTGGTGTCCCCCTCCATTTTTTCTATTCTCTTTTCTAATCTGAACAATCAGCCTTGGGAACTCAGATTTGGGGTATTTTGCCATTTCATTCAGAATCTGTGTATTGCCTATGTCTCCCTTTAGGACTCTGTGAATCAGCCTGAGTTCTTATTAGAGCTTTTTCCAGCTCTGCATCAGCAGATACCCATGGGAGCTTCTGGCCCCCCAGGCAGGTGATTTTCCAAAGCTCAGATAAGAGACATGACTGTGAACAACACCCTGACTCCTGCAGATGGATATCTGATGAACAAACTCCATGACTAGTTGTACAAGGAGGTCTTTGGGACTCCTCCAAATCTCCTTGCACTGCAGCTTCCCCTACAGTTTAATGGGGATGCCTTACATATTCAGAGGATCAATACAGTATCAACAAGTTGGCAACATACTAGCATCCAGAAAGGCATGGTCCAGGAGAATCTGAGAGTCCTACATCTTCATCTGAAGGCTGCTAATATAACACTAATTTCAAAGCAGCTAGGTTGAGGGTCTTGACACAATGTCACATCTACTCCAACAGTGCCACACCTTCTTATTGTGCCAATAGGACAAAATGCAATGCACATACTAAGAAAACATCTTTACCAACCCTATATCTGATAGAGGGCTAATATCCAAAATATACAAAGAACTCAAGAAGTTACACTCCAGAGAACCAAATAACCCTATTAATGAATAGGGTACAGAGATAAACAGAAAATTCTCAACGGAGGAATCTTGAATGGCTGAGATGTACTTAAAGAAATGTTCAACATCTTTAGTCATCAGGGAAATTCAAATAAAACTGATCCTGAGATTCCACTTCACAGCAGTCAGATTGGCTAAAATCAAAACTCAACTGACAGCTGATGCTGGCAAAGATGTGATGAAAAAGAAAATTCCTCCATTTCTGCTGAGACAACAAGTTGGCAAAAATCACTTTGGAGATCAATCTGGCAATTTCTCAGAAAGTTGGAAATAGTTCTACCTTAAATGCAGCTATGCCACTATGGTGCATATAAGCAAAAGATTCTCCAATACATTAAAAGGAATATGCACCAGTATATTAATAACAGCCTTATTATATAATAATCAGAAGATGAAAACAACCCAGATGTCCCTCAACAGAGGAATGGATACAGAAAATATGGTACATTGTACAGTGGAATACTATACAGCTATTAAAAAAAAGACTTCATGAAATTT
This sequence comes from Mus caroli, assembly GCF_978045245.1. NCBI lineage: Eukaryota > Metazoa > Chordata > Mammalia > Rodentia > Muridae > Mus > Mus caroli. Next base: position 36,626,606 of record NW_028227267.1, on the reverse strand, counting down.
GAAGACCAATGGTTGGAAGCTGAAATATCATCTTGAGTTTGGTATCCCAGTCACAAAAGGACACACATGGTATGTACTTTTAATAAGTAGATGTTAGTCAAAAAACTGCATGGAATGCTCATGAAACAATTCACACACAATATGTAACCCAGAAAGAAGGAAGACCACACAAAATGTGGATGTTTCTGTCCTACTCAGAAGGGGGAAGACAAGAATGTTTGGAGATAGGAGGAGAGAAGGATCTGGGATGGAGAGAAGAGTAAGAGGTAAGAGTGGGCTGGTTCAGATATGGGAGGAGATAGGGGAGAAGTACAGAGGGTAACTCATTTGAAAGGAGGTCTGTAGCCATGGGGGAGGGGGAAGTGTTTGTAGCCACTATAAAGTCCCAGATGCCAGGGACCCAAGAGATTCCCAGGACGCAACATGGAGGACATTAGCCTAAATACCAAACAAAGGGCAGGTATGAACTATACAAACCATATTCAGTGAATATGCATGGCCACAGTTGAAGAGTGGGGCCATTTAGCTGCCTCAAAAATACTAATTCAGAATTACTTCTCTCAAAAGAAAATGCAGAGATAAAGAAAGGAGCAGAGATTGAAGGAAAGGCCACCCAGAGACTGACACACCTACTGTTCCATCCCATTTGCAAACACCAAACTCAGTCAATATAGCCAATGTGAAAAAATTTGGCGCTGACAGGAACCTGGTCTCTCTCTCTCTCTCTCTCTTTCTCTCTCTCTCTCTCTCTCTCTCTCTCTCTCTCTCTCTCTCTCTCTCTCTCTCTCTCTCTCCCACAGGGGGATAATCTTTTTGTCTTGCTTCCCTAAAGAGTGTAACAATGATAGATAACATATGTATCAAGTTAGGATTATGGGCAATCAGGAGATGTTTCAGTGTATCAGTACAGAGCAGTGCTTCTCAACCTTCCTTTTTTTTTTTTTAATATTCTTTTATTATGTATTTTCCTCAATTACATTTCCAATGCTATCCCAAAAGTTCCCCATACCCCCCAACTTACCTACCCACACATTCCCATTCTTTTGGCCCTGGCATTCCCCTGCATTGGGGCATACAAAGTTTGCAAATCCAATGGCCTCTCTTTCCAGTGATGGCCGACTAGGCCATCTTTTGATACATACAAGAGCTCCGGGGTACTGGTCAGTTCATCATGCTGTTCCAACTATAGGGTTGCACATCCCCAAAGCTCCTTGGGTACTTTCTCCAGCCTGTGAGCATCCACTTCTGTGTTTGTTACCCCGGCATAGTTTCACAAGGGAGAGCTATATCTGGGTCCTTTCAGCAAAAGCTTGCTAGTGTATGCAATGGTGTCAGCATTTGGAAGCTGATTATGGGATGGATCCCTGGATATGGCAGTCTCTAGATGGTCCATCCTTTCATCACAGCTCCAAACTTTGTCTCTGTCACTGCTTCCATGAGTGTTTTGTTTCCAATTCTAAGAAGGGGCACAGTGTCCACACTTTGGTCTTCATTCTTCTTCAGTTTCATGCGTTTAGCAAATTGTATCTTTTATCTTGAGTATCCTAAGTTTTGGGCTAATATCCACTTATCAGTGAATACATATTGTGTGAGTTCTTTTGTGATTGTGTTACTTCACTCAAGATGATGCCCTCCAGGTCCATCCATTTGGCCAGGAATTTCATAAATTCATTCTTTTTAATAGCTGAGTAGTACTCCATTGTGTAAATGTACCATATTTTCTGTATCCATTCCTCTGTTGAGGGACATCTGGGTTCTTTCCAGCTTCTGGCTATTATAAATAGGGCTGCTATGAACATAATGGAGCATGTGTCCTTCTTACCTGTTGGGACATCTTCTGGATATATGCCCAGGAAAGGTATTGCTGGATCCTCCGGTAGTACCATGTCCAATTTTCTAAGGAACCGCCAGACTGATTTACAGAGTGGTTGTACAAGCTTGCAATCCCACCAACAATGGAGGAGTGTTCCTCTTTCTCCACATCCTCGCCAGCATCTGCTGTCACCTGAATTTTTCATCTTAGCCATTCTGACTGGTGTGAGGTGGAATCTCAGGGTTGTTTTGATTTGCATTTCCCTGATGATTAAAGATGTTGAACATTTTTTCAGGTGCTTCTCTACCATTCGGTATTCCTCAGGTGAGAATTCTTTGTTCAGTTCTGAGCCCCATTTTTTAATGGGGTTATTTGATTTTCTGGAGTCCACCTTCTTTAGTTCTTTATATATAATGGATATTAGTCCCCTATCTGATTTAGGATATGTAAAGATCCTTTCCCAATCTGTTGGTGGTCTTTTTGTCTTATTGACAGTGTCTTTTGCCTTGCAAAAGCTTTGTAGTTTCATGAGGTCCCACTTGTCAATTCTCCATCTTACCGCACAAGCCATTGCTGTTCTATTCAAGAATTTTTCCCCTGTGCCCATATCTTCAAGGCTTTTTCCCACTTTCTCCTCTATAAGTTTCAGTGTCTCTGGTTTTATGTGAAGTTCCTTGATCCACTTGGATTTGACCTTAGTACAAGGAGATAGGAATGGATCAATTCGCATTCTTCTACATGATAACAACCAGTTGTGCCAGCACCATTTGTTGAAAATGCTGTCTTTCTTCCACTGGATGGTTTAGCTCCCTTGTCAAAGATCAAGTGACCATAGGTGTGTGGCTTCATTTCTGCATCTTCAATTCTATTCCATTGGTCTACTTGTCTGTCAGTATACCAGTACCATGCCGTTTTTATCACAATTGCTCTGTAGGAAAGCTTTAGGTCAGGCATCGTGATTCCACCAGAGGTTCTTTTATCCTTGAGAAGAGTTTTTGCTATCCTAGGTTTCTTGTTACTCCAGATGAATTTGCAGATTGCACTTTCTAATTCGTTGAAGAATTGAGTTGGAATTTTGATGGGGATTGCATTGAATCTGTAGATTGCTTTTGGCAAGATAGCCATTTTTACAATGTTGATCCTGCCAATCCATGAGCATGGGAGATCTTTCCATCTTCTGAGATCTTCTATAATTTCTTTCTTCAGAGACTTGAAGTTTTTATTATACAGATCTTTCACTTCTTTAGTTAGAGTCACACCAAGATATTTTATATTATTTGTGACTATTGAGAAGGGTGTTGTTTTCCTAATTTCTTTCTCAGCCTGTTTATTCTTTGTGTAGAGAAAGGCCATTGACTTGTTTGAGTTAATTTTATATCCAGCTACTTCACCGAAGCTGTTTATCAGGTTTAGGAGTTCTCTGGTGGAATTTTTAGGGTCACTTATATATACTATCATATCATCTGCAAAAAGTGATATTTTGACTTCATTTTTTCCAATTTGTATCCCCTTGATCTCCTTTTGTTGTCGAATTGCTCTGGCTAGGACTTCAAGTACAATGTTGAATAGGTAGGGCGAGAGTGGACAGCCTTGTCTAGTCCCTGATTTTAGTGGGATTGCTTCCAGCTTCTCACCATTTACTTTGATGTTGGCTATCCCACTAAAATCAGGGACTAGACAAGGCTGTCCACTCTCTCCATACCTATTCAACATTGTGCTTCTCAACCTTCCTATCCTGTGACACTTTTATGAAGTTCTTTAGTTTTTGGTGATGCTCCCCGCCCCCTTACCATATAAGTATTGCAATGCTACTTCATAACTGTAACTTTTGTTATTGCTGTCTCTTGAAATGCTATGCAGACCGCCAAACATTAAGTGAGGGAACCCAGATTGTGAAGTTAGGGCAAGGACTGAAGGAGCAGAAGGGGTTTGCAACCCAATAGGGAGAAAAACAATGTCAACAAACCAGAGGCTCCATGGAAGCTTTTAAAGTCTGCCACCCTCCTCATAGATCCCTCCCAGACTCCATTTATTGCCCTTAATTGAGTAGATATATTCTCTGGGGAAAGTTTCCATAGTTGAGGTATAAGCCTGAATGTACATACGAATACATAGATTATGACATTCTGTGTCTGTGGTGACTGGCTGATGAGATGGCTCAGTGGATAATGGTAATGCGACCAAGCATAGAGACCTGAGTTCCTTCCCTGTGACCCACATGATAGGAGAGAAAAAACTCCATATTTTGTCCTCTGGCTTTCATGTAGGTAGGGGTGCCAAGTCTTAGCCCACAGCAGCTCAAGTTTCCCATTGCTCACTTACTGAGAACTCTCCATCAGATACACACATGTAATTATATGATTCTATGCTCCATTTGAGAGATTCAGTACTTCTTTATTTTTACTTTTGTTGCCCAGAATTAGAAAAACCAAGGAGGCCAGCTGTGGCTGTAGGTCTCTGCATATTTACATTTAAATGATGATGGAGAGTGACAATTGGAGGGACTGCCCACAACAGGACACAATGGAAAACTCTCAGGAGCCTGCAGCAGCTACTTGTAAAAAGGGATGGTGTCTGTGTTCTTGAGAAGCAGGAGATACCTTCCTCCTGGGTACCTGCCATTTGAAATAAGGGACTGCCTGATGTAGGCTGTGATAGAAACATCTCAATAGACTGTGGAAGCTTTTCAAACTAAAACATAATTCCCCTTTATCTTAACCTTAGCCCTGTACAATCACTGTAGAGAATTCATTGTGCATGACTGCTTTTCAGCTGGCCTTGATGTGTATAATTATTCTATTATATCTGAATTTTCTATTTCTTTCTATTTCTGCTTTGGTGTAGTCTGTGAAACTCGATGTTTCTTGATGTAATGATTCTTAAAGTATGAAAAATTGAGATATAAGGAGCTCAGTACAGCACACTTCAAAATGTCCAAGGTGTATGCTGTGTGTTCTCATCTTGGAAACTATGTAAAAACTGTGTAATGATAGTTCCAGATTAATTCATGACTTTTAAAGAAAGTTTGAATAATGTATTAGAAAATGAAATAGGGACAACATTTGGACCCGAGAAATGTAAAAGTTATTGATGTTCTGAAATTAGTTTCACACAACATTTGAGAGTAGTCCTGAATAATAAAGTATAGAATATGTCATACTGTATGCCAGTCAAACTAAGTCAAAACACTGGGACTCTTTTATGAGAGTTATTGTGTGCAATGTACAGAATCAGAAAGCTAGCAGAAGTACTGAGTTAAGGGTTAAGCACCTCTGACCCATTCAGTGCTTTGGTAGAGGCTTTCCCATGAGAGCCCTACCCTGCAAAGCAGAGGATGAATCTCCAGTACACACCAGCTACTCAATTGGATACCTTGTTTCCTTTTGTAAAGAAATGGAGGAGGCCATTCAGCCACCATCTGGGAAGGCTCTATCTCATTTTCAGAGCCACTACAATTGCAAGATTTTAACTTGGCACCAGCTCCATTGTCTTATGCCAGTATTCTCTGCATTGCCCACTTTCCCATGGTAGTGTCAGTGATGGGCTCTGCACTATTATTTGTCCCTGTTACCTGGTGTTACTGTTCCCAAAATCTGCTTCTCTGATCTAAAGAGAAACTTCAAATCACATTCTAAACTGCTTTTGCTCTGAAAGGAGATGGGTGCTTCTACTTTTTTACAACAAAGTAAACATATCTCAAGAAACTCTTTCTATAGGTATGATCCATTCCACTAATATAGCACACAAGGAAGGACAAAAGTGCATATCAGGGGATGGAGAAATAGCTCTTCATCTGAGAATATGTTTCTCAAAAAACCCACCTGGCATCTAACAGTCCTCTGTCATTTTAGTTCCAGGTGAAACCCCATAACTTCTTCTGGCCTTTGGGGAATGGCATGCAAGTGTTGCACAGACCTACAGAAGGTAAAACATGCATAAATATAAAATAAATCAAAATTACAAACAAAATCACCACTGGGGCGAAAGAAAACAGAGGGAGAAAACTCATAGATCATATGGGCCTGGATTTTGTCTCAGCTTTTAAAAACATCTGGATACTGAATACTGAACTACACACTGTGCTTGTGTTAAAACACCCAAAAGGAACCAAATGTATTGTCAAGCACAAAATTCACTCTCATAATCAAGAAAAACAACAAAATCACCAAAAAAATTCCCTATCTCAAAAGGTCCTAAAATTGAGTATCTCTAGTAGTAGTTGCCACTGAATGAACATTTGAAGGAAAGCAGAAGCATACATGTCTGTGTTTTCTGACAGCTTTTATATTCCATTAGAATATGTTTTTATTTTCTGAAAGACATTTCAGAAATACTGATATATTTCCCATTAATTTGTTCAACACTATCATCCACAGTATTTTAGCAGCAGCTAAATATTTGAAATGCAAGGATACAGCATGGTGAATTTTTCCATCATGACATCGGTATCCACAGAGTTGGACACACTAGACACACTGAATGTAAAATCAATCACTTTTGTAGCTCAGTCTGGCTGAGAAGTCATTATGGAACCCAAGCCCCTTACAGAGATCCATCTGTGTCTGATAGGTGTGAGATTTCAGTAGGATGATACCACAGCTGAATAAAGAAGTTTCTTATGAGTGAAGAGGTGGAGATCATTGTTTTAATCTTAAGAAAACATCCAATTTATTCAATAGTAACTAAAAGTGGGCAGTCAATATGTACAGTGTATAGCCTTATCAAAATATTAAATCAATTACAAAACAAAACAACAGCAAAGAAACAAACAAAAAAACTTCTAATGAAATGAAAGAAAACCAAAGAACAAAAGTAATCAAAGCTCAAACCAAAATCCAAAAACAAGAATTGTGCAAAACAGCCTTCTTTTGCTGTTATTTTATAGCAAAGACTTACAGCCAATGACTGTCCTTGGCAACACAGTAGAAAATGAGTTACTTCTGGTAACAATCTTTACAAGAGAAATTTTAGTAGGTGTCCTTTTTTGGAGTGTGGGTTTGAAGAATAAGAACACCCAAGACTAAGCAGAATACATGTTACCAACCTTGGCTCAAATCTTTACAATTTTGTAGAATGATTTTTTAATTTTCCTGGATGACCTATTAGGACAAGAAAAATTTACACTCTCAGAATCTTCCTGCTTTCCTAGCAGCTCTTGATGTGTCTCAACACATGTCTGAATCCCTCTACATGTTCACACTTGCTGAGCCAGAGCCCAGATGAAATTAAGAGCTATTCATTCCAATGAAACAAAAATAAAGGAAATTAATGCAGCAGATGATAGCTATGATTACTGGGGATGAGATGAAATATTTGCTTTGCACATGCAGAGCTTCCCCTATAGAAGTTCTCTTCAAAGGAGACCTTGTCCTGGTCTGTTCCATGTTCCAGTTTCTGCTGGAGTATTTTACACCTAGGGAAGGAAGGAACAACAGCCCCGTTAGTGTTGTTTTTCAATTCAGCTTTAGGTCCCACACTAGATCTATTCAGCTGGACAACCAATTATTATGACCTATCGTCTGCTGAGGTCATTACCTGCATTCCCAACTGTCATAGAGCACTTGGGCTTGTAATTATTTCTCAGCTTTTAAAAACAGCTGGAAACTGAGCTTTGAACTACACACTGTAGTGGAGTTTAAAAAAAAACACTACATTACTCCAATAGCCCATGTATAATATATTGAATAATAACATTGTAATAATGTCTGAATCTTTGTTGAAGAGAGATGTGAACAACCTAGAAAATCATGTGGATGCCTTATGGGGAACCTGCCTAGAATTGAAGTGAAGGTTATGATTATTTCTCTAGTGCAGGATCCTGACAGGGTACCACTCATCAACCCCTATATCTGGAAATAACCAGAGAAAACATATCACATGAAATCCACAGGCACTGATCTGGGATCCATGACAAAAATCGAAAGAGTTTATACCTTTTGGGTCTCCTCTCCTCCCTCAGAGGAGATTTACACTCTTCCTACTGATGGTTTTCTGGTACCACAGACATATAAGCAACCATGAGGTACATTTCCTCCTCTGTGATGTACATGGGACACACTTAGTGTCAGGGTTTTCAGAAGTCCTTTGATTCTTGTGGCATTTGGCTGGTCCCTGGATTTGACCTGCCTCTCTTTTGGACTGATGGGTATACTGTGGTCTCTAGTCTGGGGCTGTCTGGGGATCAGGGCCCTTGCAGGGATCATAGTACTTGGAGGAGTGGCAGGCAAATGGAAGATTGCTGAGAACCTCCAGATTGATTTCCATAGCTCTCAAAGCACTTTGCACTCCCACTAGAAATGAAGTTTTGTTTCTCTTTTCTCACATTCTCACCAACATGTGCTTTTACCAGTTTTTGATCTTGGCCATTCTTATTTGGAAATTATACTGCCTTATACAAATCTCAGTCGCCTTGGTTTTCATTTCCCTGAAGACTAAGGACTTTCCACATTTCTTTAAGTGCTTCTCGGCCATTCAAGGATCCTTGTTGTGACTTTTTTCTATAGTTCTTTACGACATTTTTAGACTGGGTTCTATTCTTCTTGGTGTTTAGCTACTTGAGTTCTTTAGATATTTTGGAATGTAAGGTTAGTGAAAATTTTTCCCAATATGTAGGCTATCAATTTGTCCTACTGGCTATGCCCTTTGCCTTACATAAGTTTTTCAGTTTCATGAGGTCCGATTTATCAATTTTTGATGTTAGAACCTGAGCCATCGGAGCGTATTTAGAAAATTTGCTCCAATTCCTGTGAGTTTGAAGCTCTTTCTCAATTTCTCTTCAATTAGATTCAGTGAATCTGGTTTTATGTTGAAGTCTTTGATCCACCTGGCCTTGAGTTTTATTCCTGGTGACAAATATGGATCTAGTTTCATTTTTATACATACTTACTTACTGACAGTAGGACCAGCACCATTGATTGAAGATGCTTTCTTTTTTCCATTGTATATTTTTGGCTTCTCTGTCAAAGATCATGTGTCGATATGTGTGGTTAAATTTCTGGGTCTTCAATTCATTTTGTTTTTCTATTTTAAAATATTTTAATCTTACACTTCAAAATTTATCCTGTTTCCTGGTTTCTAGTTCAAAACCTTTTATTTCATGCCCCCTCCATCTGCATCTATGAGAGAGTTCCCCACTCACACAAACACTGCTGTCTACTTGCCCAGGCATTCCCCTACACTGGGGCATTGAGCCTTCAAAGGAACAAGGGCCTCTCTTCCCATTAATGTCTGGCAAGGCCATTGTCTGATGCATATGTAACTAGAGCCTTGGGTTGCTCCATGTGTACTCTTTGATTGGTGGTTCAGTTCCTGTGAGCTCTGGAGTATCTGGTTGGTTGACATTGTTGTTCTTCCAATTGTTGCAAACCCATTTAGCCCCTTCAGTCCTTTCTCTAACTCCTCAATTGGGGACCCTATGCTCATTCCAAAGGGTTGCTGCAAGCATCCTTCTCTGTATTCATCAGTCTCAGGCAGAGCCTCTGAGGAGACAGCTGTAGCAGGCTCCTGTCATCAAACACTTCTTCGCATCTTTGACAGTGTCTGAGTTTGGTGTCTGTATATGGGATGGATCCCCAGGTGGGAATTCTCAGGATGGCCTTTCCTTCAGTCTCAGTTCCACAGCTTGTCTCCACATTTCCTCCTGTGACACTTTTGTTCACTCTTCTATGACATATTTTTTTTGTTATTCTAAATGAATTTGCAAATTGCTTTTCTAAGTATAAGAACAATTGATTTGGAAATTTGATGGGGATTGAATTGAGTCTGCAGATGCATGATGGCCATTTTCACTATATCAATCCTGCCAATCCATGAGAAGGGGAGATCTTTCTATCTTCTGAGATGTTCTTTGATTTCTTTCTTCAGAGACTTGAAGATCGTGTCATACAGATATTTCACTTTCCTGGTTAGAGTCTCCTTCAAGGTATTTTCTTTTCCTCTATAAGTTTCAGTGTCTCTGGTTTTATGTGAAGTTCCTTGATCCACTTAGACTTGACCTTAGTACAAGGAGGTAGGAATGGATCAATTTGCATTCTTCTACATGTTAACAACCAGTTGTGCCAGCACCATTTGTTGAAAATGCTGTCTTTCTTCCACTGAATGTTTTTAGCTCCCTTGTCGCGAAGATCAAGTGACCATAGGTGTGTGGCTTCATTTCTGCATCTTCAATTCTATTCCATTGGTCTATTTGTCTGTCACTATACCAGTACCATGCAGTTTTTATCACAATTGCTCTGTAGTAAAGCTTTAGGTCCGGCATGGTGATTCCACCAGAGGTTCTTTTATCCTTGAGAAGAGTTTTTGCTATCCTAGGTTTTTTGTTATTCCAGATGAATTTGCAGATTGCACTTTCTAATTCGTTGAAGAATTGAGTTGGAATTTTGATGGGGATTGCATTGAATCTGTAGATTGCTTTTGGCAAGATAGCCATTTTTACAATGTTGATACTGCCAATCCATGAGCATGGGAGATCTTTCTATCTTCTGAGATCTTCTATAATTTCTTTCTTCAGAGACTTGAAGTTTTTATTATACAGATCTTTCACTTCCTTAGTTAGAGTCACGCCAAGATATTTTATATTATTTGTGACTATTGAGAAGGGTGTTGTTTCCCTAATTTCTTTCTCAGCCTGTTTATTCTTTGTGTAGAGAAAGGCCATTGATTTGTTTGAGTTAATTTTATATCCAGCTACTTCACCGAAGCTGTTTATCAGGCTTAGGAGTTCTCTGGTGGAATTTTTAGGGTCACTTATATATACTATCATATCATCTGCAAAAAGTGATATTTTGACTTCATTTTTTCCAATTTGTATCCCTTTGATCTCCTTTTGTTGTCAAATTGCTCTGGCTAGGACTTCAAGTACAATGTTGAATAGGTATGGAGAAAGTGGACAGCCTTGTCTAGTCCCTGATTTTAGAGGGATTGCTTCAAGCTTCTCACCATTTACTTTGATGTTGGCTACTGGTTTGCTGTAGATTGCTTTTATCATGTTTAGGTATGGGCCTTGACTTCCTGATCTTTCCAAGACTTTTATCATGAATGGGTGTTGGATCTTGTCAAATGCTTTTTCCGCATCTAAGGAGATGACCATGTGGTTTTTGTCTTTGGAGAAAGTGGGGAAAAGTCTTGAAGATATGGGCACAGGGGAAAAATTCTTGAATAGAACAGTAATGGCTTGTGCTGTAAGATCGAGTATTGACAAGTGGGACCTCATGAAACTGCAAAGCTTCTGCAAGGCTAAAGACACCATCAATAAGACAAAAAAACCACCAACAGATTGGGAAAGGATCTTCACCTATCCTAAATCAGATAAGGGACTAATATCCAATATATATAAAGAACTCAAGAAGGTGGACTCCAGAAAGTCAAATAACCCCATTAAAAATGGGGCTCAGAACTGAACAAAGAATTCTCACCTGAGGAATACCGAATGGCAGAGAAGCACCTGAAAAAATGTTCAACATCCTTAATCATCAGGGAAATGCAAATCAAAACAACCCTGAGATTCCACCTCACACCAGTCAGAATGGCTAAGATCAAAAATTCAGGTGACAGCAGATGCTGGCGAGGATGTGGAGAAAGAGGAACACTCCTCCATTGTTGGTGGGATTGCAAGCTTGTACAACCACTCTGGAAATCAGTCTGGCGGTTCCTCAGAAAATTTGACATAGTACTACCGGAGGATCCAGCAATACCTCTCCTGGGCATATATCCAGAAGATGTCCCAACCGGTAAGAAGGACACATGCTCCACTATGTTCATAGCAGCCCTATTTATAATAGCCAGAAGCTGGAAAGAACCCAGATGTCCCTCAACAGAGGAATGGATACAGAAATTATGGTACATTTACACAACGGAGTACTACTCAGCTATTAAAAAGAATGAATTTATGAAATTCCTGGCCAAATGGATGGATCTGGAGGGCATCATCTTGAGTGAAGTAACACAATCACAAAAGAACTCACACAATATGTATTCACTGATAAGTGGATATTAGCCCCAAACTTAGGATACCCAAGATATAAGATACAATTTGCTAAACGCATGAAACTCAAGAAGAATGAAGACCAAAGTGTGGACACTGTGACCCTTCCTAAAATTGGGAACAAAACACCCAGGGAAGGAGTTACAGAGACAAAGTTCGTAGCTGTGGTGAAAGGATGGACCATTTAGAGAGTGCCGTATCCAGGGATCCATCCCATAATCAGCTTCTAAACGCTGACACCATTGCATACACTAGCAAGATTTTGCTGAAAGGACCCAAATATAGCTGTCTCTTGTGAGACGATGCCGGGGCCTAGCAAACACAGGAGTGGATGTTCACAGTCAGCTATTGGATATATCACAGGGCTCCCAATGGAGAAGCTAGAGAAAGTACCCAAGGAGCTAAAGGGATCTGCAACCCTATTGTTGGAACAACATGATGTACTAACCAGAACCCCGGAGCTCTTGTCTCTAGCTGCATATGTATCGAAAGATGGCCTAGTTGGCCATTACTGGAAATAGAGTCCCATTGGACTTGCAAACTTTATATGCCCCAATATAGGGGAATGCCAGGGCCAAAAGAATGGGAATGGGTGGGTAGGGAAGTGGGGGGCGCTATGGGGGACTTTTGGGATAGCATTGGAAATGTAATTGAGGAAAATATGTAATAAAAATATTAAAAATTTAAAAAAAGGTATTTTCTTTTATTTGTGATTATTGAGAAGGATGTGGTTTCCCTAATTTCTTTCTCAGCCTGTTTATTTTTTGAGTAAAAAAAGGATACTGATATGTTTGATATAATTCATATCAAGTCACTTTGCTGAAGTTGTATATCAGGTTTAGCAGTTCTCTGGTGGTCAGTGCTTCTAACCATTGGTTGTGTGCTGACCCCTGTGGTTGAATTATGGAAACCTGCTAACCCCAGTTGTTGGAAAGCTGAAAGAAGCTGAGGAGGGGGGGGGCAACCTTGTTGGAGGACAAGAACACTCAGTAATCCTGGACACTGGAGATCTCTCAGACACTGCAATACCAACCAGGCTGCATACAACATCTGTTATGAGGCCCCCAAAATATATACAGCAGAAGACTGCCAGGCTGGATTCAGTCAGAGAAAATGCACATAAGCCTCAAGAGAATGGAGGCCCTAGAGAGTTTGAAGGTCTGGTGGGGGTTTGCCTGGTGGTGGGAACATCCTGTGGACACAGGGGTTTGGGGGTGGTGGTATGGGATATGGTATGGGGGTGGACCAGGAGAGGAATAAAATCTGGAGTTTAGCCTGGCATGGTGACGCACACTTTTAATCCCAGCACTTGGGAGGCAGAGGCAGATAGATATCTGAGTTCCAGGACAGCCTGGTCTATAAAGTGAGTTCCAGGACAGCCAGGGCTACACCAAGAAACCCTGTCCTGAAACAAAACAAAACAAAACAAAGCAAAGCAAAACAAAACAAAAACAAAAAACAAACAAACAAAATTCTGGAGTTTAAAATATATAAAGGAAAAAAATTTTAAAAATAGAAGAAAGATAAAAGAAGGAAATCTTTGGTGGAACTTGTGGTCAGTTCAGAATATGATCCTATTATCTGAAAATAGTGGTATTTTAACTTCTTCCTTTCCAATTTGTATCCCTTTGTCCTCCTTATGTTGTCTAATTGCTCTGGCTAGGACACTGAGTACAATATTGAATAGGTAGGGACTGAGAAGGCAGCCTTGTCTACTCCCTCATTTTAGTGGGATTGCTTCCAGTTTCTCTCCCTTCTTTGATGTTGGCTACAGGTTTGTTGTATATTGATTTTACTATGTTTAGGTATGGGCCATGAATTCCTGATCTTCCCTAGACTTTTATCATAAATAGATGTTGAAGTTTGTCAAATGGTTTCTCATCATATAATGAAATGATCATGTAGTGGTTTTCTTTGAGATTTTTTAGATAGTGGATTATGCAGATGGATTTTTGTATATGGAACCATCCCTGCATCCATGGGATGAAGTCCACTTGATAATGACGAATGATCTTCCTGATTTGTTCTTGGATTTGGTTTTTGAGAAGTGAAATGCATAATTTTGCACTGGTATCCATAAATGAAATTCAGAAGTTCTTTCTTTGTTGGGTCTTTGTGTGGTTTTGGTATCAGTGTAACTGTGTCTCCATAGAGCACATTGGGTATTATTCCTTTTGTTTCTATTTTGTGGAATAGTTTGAAGGGAATAGGTATTAGGTCTTCTTTGAAGGTTTGAAAGAATTCTGCACTAAACCCATCTGGTCTCGAGCTTTTGTTAGCTGGGAGATTTTACCCATTGCTTCTATTTCTTTAGGGGTTATAGGACAGTTCACATGGTTTATCTGATCCTGATTTAATTTTGGTACCAGGTATCTGTTAAGATAATTGTCCATTTCATACAGATTTTCCAGTTTTGTTGAGTACATTTTTGTAGTAGGATTTGATGATTTTTTTTAATTAACTTGGTTTCTGTCATTATGTCTCCTTTTTCATTTCTGATTTTGTTAATTTGGATACTGTGTCTGTGCCATCAGGTTAGTCTGGATAAGGGATTTTCTATCTTGTTGATTTTGTCTAAGAATCAGCTCCTTGTTTTGTTGGCTCATTGTATAGTTTTGTTGTTGTTGTTGTTTGTTTGTTTCTTTGTTTCTTTGGTTGATTTCAGCCCTGAGTTTGATCATTTCCTTCCATCTACTCCTCTTGGGTATATTTGCTTCTGTTTGCTCTAGAATTTTCAGATGTTCTGTCAAGCTGCTAGTATATACTCTCTCCAGTTTCTTTTAGGAGGTATTCAGAGCTATGAGTTTTCCACTTAACATGGTTTTTATTTTGCCCCATAAGTTTGGGTGTGTTGTAACTTTGTTTTCACTAAATTCTAAAAAGTCTTTCATTTCTTTCTTCATTTCTTCCTTGGCCAAGTTATAATTGAGGAAAGCATTGTTTAGCTTCCATGTGTATGTGGGCTTTCTGTTGTTTTTGTTGTTATTGAAGACCAGCCTTAGTCCGTGGTGATATGATAGGTTGCATCAGATTATTTCAATATTTTGTATCTGTTGTGGCCTGTTTTGTGAATGATTATATGGTCAATTTTGTAGAAGTTGCCATGAGGTGCTGAGAAGAAGGTATATTCTTTTGATTTAGGATGAAATGTTATATATATATATATATATATATATATATCTGTTAAATCAATTTAGTTCATAACTTCTGTTAGGTTCATTTTGTCTCTGTTTAGATTCTGTATCCATGATCTGACCATTGATGAGAGTGGGGTACTTGAAGTCTCCCTCCAGTGTTGTGGGAGTTACAATGTGTGCTTTGAACTTTAGTAAAATTTCTTTTCTGGTTTTGGTTGCCCTTGCAATTGGAGCATAGATGTTCAGAATTGAAAGTTTATCTCGGTAGATATTTCCTTTGATGAATATGAAGTGTCTTTCCTTGTCTTTTTTGAAAACTTTAGGCTGGAAGTCGATTTATTTGATATTAGAATGCCTACTTCATCTTATTTCTTGGGAACATTAGTCTGGGAAATTGTTTTTCAGCTTTTAATTCTAAGGTAGTATCTGTCTTTGTCAGTGAGGTGCATATCCTGTATGCAGCAAAATCCCGGGTGATGTTTACTTTTCCAATCTTTTAGACTATGTCCTTTTATTTGGGAACTGAGTCCACTGATGCTTGAAAACCACTCTGGAAATCATTTTGGTGGTTCCTCAGAAAACTGGATATAGTACTACCTGAGGACCCAGCAATAACACTCCTGGGCATATACCGAGAAGATGCTCCCACATGTAATGATGACACATGCTCCACTATTTTCATAGCAGGCTTATTATAATAACCAGTAGCTAGAAAGAACCCAAATGTCCCTCAACAGAGGAATAGATGCAGAAAATGTGATGTAATTACACAATGGAGTACTATTCAGCTATTAAAAACAATTATTTATGAAATTCTTAGGCAAATGAATAGAACTAGAAAATATCATCTTGAGTGAGGTAACTCAATCACAAAAGAACACACATGGTATGCACTCACTTATAAGTGGATACTAGCCCTGAAGCTTGGAATACCCAAGATACAATTAACAGACCACATGAAGCTCAAAAGAAGGAAGACCAAAATGTGGATATGTTGGTTCTTCTTAGAAGGGGGAACAAGATACCCATGGGTGGAGACAGAGAGACAAAGTGTGGAGCAGAGACTGAATGAAAGGTCATTAAGAGACTGTCCTGTCTGTCTAACTATTCCCTATAGTGTCACTACACCCAGGTGCTCTTGTGGATACCAACAAGAGCTTGCTGACCAGAGCCTGGTATAGCTACCTCCTGAGAGACTCTGTCAGTGCCTGTCAAATTCTGAGGAGGATGCTCTCAGCCAACCATTGGACTGATCACAGGGACTGCAGTAGTGGAGATACAGAAAGGACCCAAGGTACTGAAGGGTTTTGCAGCCCCATAGGAGGAACAATATGAACCAACCAGTACCCCCAGTGATCTTAGGGACTAAAGCACTAGCCCAAGAGTACACATGGAGGGAACCATTTCTCTAGCTGCATATTTAGCAGAGGATGGCTTTGTTGGTCATCAATGGGAGGAGAGGCCCTTAGTCCTGTAAAGGCTCCATGCCCCCGTGCTCAGGAATGCCAGGACCAGGGAGCTGGAGTAGGTGGGCTAGTGAGCTGGGGGAGATGGTAGGGGATTAGGGGTTTTCAGAGAGGTAACCAGGAAATGGAATAACATTTAAATGTAAATAAAGAAAATATTTAAATAAAAATATTTTAAAAATAATAAATAAACTGAACTTCTAAATTATCTAAAGATTATGAGACTTGAGAAGGTCTTGGCTAATCTTCCTAACCTGTGTGTCCTTGTATAAATCAAGACAGGTTTCTCTGTGTGTTGGGGAGGGTAGTTGAAGGAAATAATTTTAATTTTCATCTGGAGGTGGCTTATTCCCTAAGGATGAGGATGAATTCTGACCTTTTCTGTCAGGAATGGCACGGAACCATACATTGTTGTCCCATATCCAGGCTGCAGAGTTCCACTGGTTTATGAGCCTTAATCATTATTTGCTCTTCTCTACAAATCCTGCTCTCTCTCCTTTGGAGTAAATTGTCCCTTATTATATGTACTTAATTTTGTGTTTTGTCTTCCTACAGGATGTTGAGTAACTGCTTAAGTAGTTTCAGGACCACTAATCTTAGTGCTTTTATATAAGATTGAGTGGAATCATCATTTCAAAATCTCCAGATGATCTCCAGAAAACATAGAAAAGGAGTCAATTTGATAATCCCGAAATAAAATAACATGGGAAAAGCTTAAAAACCAGTGACTGGACAAGTTAGTCATTTGGAAGAGGTGTTCATCAGCCTCTGGTTCTTTCTGTATCTTCAAAGTCTACTCAAGGCTGGACTAACCTGAAGGAGTAAACACGAATCTCAGGAAGCACACAATGTCCACGGAAACTTTCTCCAAAGATAGTTTCGGACAGTCTATAAGGATGACAAACAGAACTTCCTGTGGAATGGGAACACTCTGGCCATACAGATTTATTCTGACAAAGGCTCCAGAATTCAAGATTATGAACCATAAAACTAGAGCAAATCTGTGTGCAGAACACTATTGGCTCATCAAGCCTGGGATGCACCAGGGCATACAGTAGGCACATATTTGTTTTAAGGAATCCCTACAGGAATGAGAAGACAGGATGAAGACGCCAAGATCATCCCTCTAAAAAGAAGACCTGAGAATGTTAACTCATCACCTTATTTGTAGAAAAGTCTGTGCATTCCCTTTTAACTTCCAGCTATGCATCTGTTTAAAAAAGAGGATGAGAAAAGGCACAATGGGGAAATCCCAGCATCTTCAAGAAAACACCATTCTCTTCAATCACAGGAGAGTGGGTTAGGAATGCCTCCCCCACCCACCTGCACAACTCTTCCAGGGAAAACAGAGGCTTTAGAATCTAAGTGCAGACTCACATCTCACCTGTGAGAAAGGCATTCTAAGTCAGATCATACCAGTCCACAGATACTAAATGATACAATCAGAAAACCTTTGGAGAAGCAATCGCCCTCCACCCTACTACCTACCTCCCTCCCTTTCTTTTCTCAGACAGGGTCTTTTGTAGCTCAGGAGGGTCTTGAACTCTGGATCTTCCTGGTTCAGTGTTCCTAGTACCCCAGCCTTGAGAGACATTTTTCAAACAATGTTTAACACTAGATGCCAGACTCTAAACTTCTGAACTTCTAAGACTATCAGAAGCCAATTTACAACTATATAAAAAAGGCACCACTGTGGGTGTGATTGGCAAATACATTCTTGCACATTTCTGCATTTTCTTAAACTTTATTTACATTATGCTCTACCCTTGAAGTTTCCTTCTAATTATCTGCAAGTTGGATAACTATGTCACTCTGTCTCTCAAAAATCCCCCCACGGATGAGAAAAGTTAAGTAAGGGCTGGAGGGACATTTCTGGGGTTGTCTGGTTTTGTCCCTAAAAGACACCCAATGCCCCTGGACCCCTTGGGGCAGGCAGACCCAATGCCCCTGGACCCCTTGGGGCAGGCAGAGCCTGCTCTTCAGAATAGCTTGGCTGCCTGGAAGCCACTGCAGGTCTTTTTTTCTGCGCTGTCTAACAGGGTCACCAGTTTTATCTGGGGAAACTCAACTCTTAACTTTAGTTGGGCCACCAGCAACACTTTGCCCAGCACCTTCCTGGACTCCATGGCCAGGGCTCCCAGCTCACCTGACCACATTAGGGTGCTGGAATTCTCCTGGTGCCTCAGCACCGCCACCTTGCGGATGGTGGAGAGCGGCATGCCCTCCTCACTGGTCTGCACTCACAAGAGTTTCAGATTCACGAAGAGGAAGCCTTTCTTCAAGTCGCAGGCCTTGAACACCTTCACTTAGGTGCCTTCGCTGATCTCCATCATGTACTCAAACTGCTGATCAGAGCGACTCAGGCTGTCCTTCTCCATGCTGGCTGCAGGCTGCCGGCGTGACACAGTGGAACCGGGTGCACACTCGCTGCCTTACAGGCCTCGGGGAGGCACGGAGTTGAACTCGCAGCCGCCAGGCTAGAACGAAGGACCTCAAGCACAGCAGCTGTGATACTCCACCTAGCCAAGTCGCCAGGCTCGCCTCGCCGCGCCGCGCTGCACCATCACTGCAGGAGAGCTCTGATCCCTCCTCTTCCCCCTCCTCAGTGATTGCATAGTCCGCCCACAATCTTTGCACCTAGGAGGAGGAGACAGGCGGACAAGAAGAAAGTGCGATTAGACTGCCCAGGAGACTTCCACAGGGTTCCACCAGCTCCCCGCCTCCTCTCCTCTACTCGCCCTGGCTGCCTAATCCGGCCGGGTTTCTCGGAGAAAAACCAAGTTACTTTTCTTCCCCAGCAGGGCTCATGCAATCTTAGCGAGGAAAAGGTTGCTGGGGCCTCTCGGGATGAGAGCTGGGCTTGAAGCAGCAGAAAGAGAGGGGGCGTGCGGAGCAGCCCAGAGTGTGCCTGGGGCGCGGGGGAGAAGACCCGCGCTTCAATGTCATGGCCATCTGTTAGGGAGGGCTGGGGCGACTAGAGGAGGGAGAGTGAGGGGCCCTGGAAGGGCATTACTATTTTTTTTAAATTATATATATGTTTTGCCTGCTGCAACCCGCACCTGGTACCAGCAAAACTGGCAAAAAGCAAGCTAGCCAGGCACATGGAGCAGACCACCTCGGGCACCCAGAGGGGACTCTAGAAATCCCACCACAACCACATCTGTGCACCAATGCATGCAATTCCCCCAGAAGCCAGAAGAGGGCATGGTGTTCAACCCAGAAATGCATTAATAGGATTGTTAGCTGCCCTCTGGCTCAATATTTATACCTATATCATTGTTCTCAGCTGCCCTCCCTGACTCCGGGGTCCTAATCGTGCGGGGTCGACCTGGGGTAATTCGGAAGCTGGTGTGAAAGCACCGGGGGTCACCTGTGTGGGGCCACAGAACGGGGTTGGGGCTCCTAGGACCCTGTAACCCCATGCTGCCCAGTATGCCAGTGGGGGTGGTTAGACATCTGCATGGAGATTGTTTCCTTTCTTTCTACTTTCAGTTTTTCGACAGTGAGACATTTGAAAGGGACTAGCTCTCACAAATGTTCCTTGGAGTATGGCAAGCTTAGTGGGAGATGAAATTCTCCTCCAACTCAGAGACCTAACTGGTGGATGCTCAGGGAGGACAGACCATCTGTTAGGGAGGGCTGGGGCGACTAGAGGAGGGAGAGTGAGGGGCCCTGGAAGGGGAGAAGTGTCGTGCCACCCACCCCCACCCGCGCACAAACACTAAGATCCCAAGGGTGTAGGAAAGGCAGGTCCATCACACTTTCACTCATCCTGTCCTGAAAAAGTAACTTCAGGACTTTTCTAGCTAACTGGGACTGGCTCTTAAGTTTTCAACCCTTGCAAAAGCAACCGCCCTTAAGATGGTGGGGGTCAGGGGCAGTAAACTTAGGTCTCCGGGTGTTAGAAGGGGCGGCCCTTGTGTAGAGACTTCTAAGAGTCACAACTGTATTGCTCTAAAGCTTCTTAGGAAATGAATATTCACTTGGAGTTCATAAGAAATCAGGAAACCCAGAGCTATCTGCCTCTCATTTCCTGGAAATACAGCACTGGTGATAACTGTAAAGCAGAAATACCGACTTTCCAGAAAAAGACTTCCCAACTACCCATGATGAGGTTTCCCAGACATGTTGAGACATGGCTTTCCTTTTAGGTAATATAAGTGTGACTACACATTTGGAGCCTTTTTGGGTTTCGTTTATTTGTTTGAATTTGGAGCATTACTATTTTTTTTAATTATATGTATGTTTTGCCTGCTGCAACCCGCACCTGGTACCAGCAAAACCGGCAAAAAGCAAGCTAGCCAGGCACATGGAGCAGACCACCTCGGGCACCCAGAGGGGACTCTAGAAATCCCACCACAACCACATCTGTGCACCAATGCATGCAATTCCTCCAGAAGCCAGAAGAGGGCATGGTGTTCAACCCAGAAATGCATTAATAGGATTGTTAGCTGCCCTCTGGATCCTCTGGTGGATAGACAAATGCTCTTAATGGAAGAGCCTTCTTTCCTGTCCCTACCCTACATTTCTTCTTTGTCCTTCCAGATGGTGTGGTTTTTAATTGAACAAGATCATCCACAATCAAAGATAGAAGTTTATGGAGACCTATAGGTTCAGGTGCTTGAAGATGGAATGCTAATTTTCCTAGGTTACCTGGCACCCATCCAGAGCTCTTGTGGGTTCAAGATAAGGTCATAGAATTGACAAAGTTGGAGCAGATCTGTTACCTCTCATGTAATATAACCAGACAGACTAGGCATGAAATGCCTAATTGATGAAATGCAGAATTGAGAATTTCCTCAATGGGTAGAAGTAGAGGAAGGAATAACCATTTAAGGCCAGCTAACTGGTGATGGGATGAAACCTCACACTCTCCTGCATGGATGGATCTTGAAATCGAGGTCACATGCCTATGGTGGAGAGCATGTCTGTGCAAGGCTAGGAAGGGAGAGCGATGGTTGATATTGATCTTAACCACACTAGATCTTAGAGTTTATTGAGGAAGTACTTCTTCCAGTGGATGCTTCATGCTTGTGAAGGTCTCCTGGAACACATCTCATTTCTGAGACTAACTGTGAGTCAGAGACTTAATGTGTGAAGGAATTAATCCCCTGGATCCCAAAACTGGTGCTGTCAAACCAGGGCTTTTAAGCAGAAGCCTGAGGATTGAGGGATGGGTTAAGTTGCTCACTGTCTTTGGTCACCTTCTCTAAGCTCACTCTGACACAGAAAGGGACACAGGAAACCAATCATTATCAAGTGATATGGCTCTTCTTATCCATCTTTCAATTCTCTGGTGGATCCTGAGCCTTATTTACTTCAGTGTAGTGCTTGGCTGTTTTGGTAAATGTTACCTGTTGGGTAGCTTAACCTGATATCTAGTAATGCTATTTGTGCAGGTAGATAACAGCTTGACATCAGTCTTTAAACGACTAAACTATCCCGAGTTTGCAGAGTGGACTGAGACACTTACTTTTCTCTTTCAGATAGATATTCCTAGGCTTGAAATTATTCTGTCAGCCATTCTCAAGGACCAGTCTTATAGCAGCCAAACTGACTATGGAGTCTCAAATTGCCACTTGCCTTGTAGCTGTTGTAGCAGATGAATGAAGTTACAGGCCTGGAATGTAACTCAGGGAGCATGGACATTATTAGGTTCAATCATAGCACAGGGAGGTCAAAGAGAAGGAAAAATTACCCCATCTCATCCAGACTTGTTGGAGACAAAACAAAACAAAACAAAACAAAACAAAACAAAACAAAACAAAACAAAACAAAACTGTGAGGCTCCATGGAAGCTTTTAAAGTCTGCCACCCTCTTCATAGATCCCTCCCAGACTCCATTTATTGCCCTATGGAAAGTTTTCATAGTGGGGTGTATAACCCAGAATATAAATATGAATACATAGATTATTAAATTCTGTGTCTGTGGTAACTGGCTGACTAGATGGCTCAGTTGATAAAGTTAATGGGACCAAGCATAGAGACCTGAGTTCCTTCCCTGTAACCCACATCATAGGAGAGAAAAAAACTCCATAAATTGTCCTCTGACTTTCATGTAGGTGGGGGTGCCAGGTCTTAGCAGGTCAAGTTTCCCACTGCTCACTTACACTGAGAACTCTCCATCTGATACACTCATGTAATTATATGACTCTGTGCTCCATTTAAGAGATTCAGTACTTTTTTATTTTCACTTTTGTTGCCCAGAAGTTAGAGAAACCAAGGAGGCCAGCATCAGACCAACACCTGAAACACTGGTTAGGGATTATGGAAATAGGGAACTTGTAACTGAGGTGTGAACATCATGTGTTCCAAACTGCTCTAAATGGTTTTCTATACATGCATGGCCAACTGTAGTAGATGCTGTTATTTCATTGCTATTTCTTTGTTGCTATAGTTTTGTTTTATTGTCTACCTCTGATTATCTCAAAGAGACCAAAAAAAAAAAAAAAAAACTGTGATGAAATTTGCACTAATCCCTGTGGCCTGTTGAAGCCTCACTAGATGTCAGAGTCAGGTTTAGTGAGGATGATTTGCCTGGATGATGCACAACTGCTCCGGGTCGCCTGTACTACCATATGCTAATATCTTCCTCTGACAAAGTAGCAGTTATCAGTGAAACAGAGTGAAATGATTTACAGTGCTAGCACTCTTAGGTTTAAGCAGACACCAGTAGCAAAGTACAAAGGACCCAAAGATGGAAGCACATGCCCAGGCTTACAACAGTAGGCTTTGAAACGATTACATTGACCTGGGAGTAGACAGTGGAATGTGAGGTGCAGGCAGAGGCCTAGTACAGAGTGTCTGACAATTATCCAGGCTAGAAGGTGTTCCCACTACTAGAAGGTCTTTGGATCTGTGGTCTAGGCAGCATAAGGAGAGTGATGAAAGTCACTGTCTTGTGAATTTGCTGCTGAGACAATTGCTTTCTCTTCTGAATATACACAGTGGAGTTGGCTCAAGGTCAAGAAGAAACAGCCATTGTTGTAGTTCATTCCTCTGAAGAACATTCTCCTTCTCTTTTCAGCCCACATAGATTAATCATGTACCAACTTGTTCCCTGGACCCTCACATGACAGGGATATGATACCACTTTCCTGTTATGTGTACCAGAAGATTACTTTACAATGGCCCAGATGATCTAGTTCAATCTTGCAAGACACAATGACCTAGCCTAGTATGGTGGCACTTGCCTTTAATACCCAGAGAGTCACAGGCAGACAGAATGTTATGAAATCAATGCAGTCTAAACAGTTGGTGGAGATTATGGGTTTTTTTTTGTTTTGTTTTTTTGTTTTTTTTATTCAGGATCAAGTCAGATAAGATCCTAAGGTTGGGAGGTTTTAGGTTTACCTTTTAAGAGGACTTTGTACTTGTAGGAAGGAATAATGCAAATATTCACAGATAAATTGTGGAACCCAGGCCTTCATTCAGCTCCAAGGCAAGTGCATCCAGGGGACTAATGAATAATATGCTTTGGGGATTCTGACCAGCCTAACAGAAGAGTCCTAAACGTAGTTATTATAAGGAAATAGTCCGACCAGTTCATATACAGTAAGATGCAGAGCCCACAACTGGACAGGTTTTTTGGCACCATGTATTTCCATGCATGATGTGGGTTCCTGGTGTCAGGAGACACAGAAGAAGGCCTCATATCCCTTGAAACTGAAGTTACTGACATCTCACACCATTGCTTGAAATCCCAGCACTTGGGAGAGGAGGTCAGAATCAGTTCAGGAGCATCCTTGACTACATAACAATTTTTTTTAATTAATCTTTTTTATTAGGTATTTTCCTCATTTACACTTCCAATGCTATCCAAAAAGTCCCCAATACACTCCCCCCCCTACTCCCCTACCCACCCACTCCCACACCTTGGCCCTGGCATTCCCCTATACTGGGGCATATAAAGTTTGCAAGTCCTATGGGCCTCTCTTTCCAGTGATGATATACTAGGCCATCTTTTGATACATATGCAGCTAGAATCAAGAGCTCTGGGTTACTGGTTAGTTCATAATGTTGTTCCACCTATAGGGTTGCAGTTCCCTTTAGCTCCTTGGGTACTTTCTCTAGCTCCTCCATTGGGGGCCCTGTGATCCATCCACTCACTAGCTGACTGTGAGCATCCACTTCTGTGTTTGCTAGGCCCCGGCATTGTCTTGCAAGAGACAGCTATATCTGTGTCCTTTCAGCAAAATCTTGCTAGTGTATGCAATGGTGTCAGCGTTTGGAAGCTGATTATGGGATGGATCCCTGGATATGGCAGTCTTTAGATGGTCCATCCTTTCATCACAGCTCCAAACTTTATCTCTGTAACTCCTTCCATGGGTGTTTTATTCCCAATTCTAAGAAGGGGCACAGTGTCCACACTTTGGTCTTTGTTCTTCTTGAGTTTCATGCGTTTAACAAATTGTATCTTATATCTTGGGGTCCTAAGTTTTTGGACTAATATCCACTTATCAGTGAGTACATATTGTGTGAGTTCCTTTGTGATTGTGTTACCTCACTCAGGATGATGCCCTCCAGGTCCATTCATTTGCCTAGGGATTTCATAAATTCATTCCTTTTAATAGCTGAGTAGTACTCCATTGTATAAATGTACCACATTTTCTGTATCCATTCCTCTGTTGAGGGGCATCTTGGTTCCTTCCAGCTTCTGGCTATTATAAATAAGGCTGCTATGAACATAGTGGAGCATGTATCCTTCTTACCGGTTGGGACATCTTCTGGATATATGCCCAGGAGAGGTATTGCAGGATCCTCTGGTAGTACTATATCCAATTTTCTAAGGAACTGCTAGACTGATTTCCAGAGTGGTTGTACAAGCTTGCAATCCCACCAACAATGGAGGAGTGTTCCTCTTTCTCCACATCCTCGCCAGCATCTGCTGTCACCTGAATTTTTCATCTTAGCCATTCTGACTGGTGTGAGGTGGAATCTCAGGGTTGCTTTGATTTGCATTTCCCTGATGATTAAGGATGTTGAACATTTTTTCAGGTGCTTCTCTGCCATTCGGTATTCCTCAGGTGAGAATTCTTTGTTCAGTTCTGAGCCCCATTTTTTAATGGGGTTATTTGATTTTCTGGAGTCCACCTTCTTGAGTTCTTTATATATATTGGATATTAGTCCCCTATCTGATTTAGGATAGGTAAAGATCCTTTCCCAATCTACATCAACTCTGAGAAGAGATGATTCAAACATCCAAGCCCTGGGTTGAGGTCAAACAGACACACAGTCCCCTTTTCCAGATGGTTGCCCTGACTGGCAAGTCCTGCAGGAGCAGTCACAGCCCTGTCTCCAGGACACACAGACCTTATCTCCTAAACCATCTCAGACAACTGACACTATCAGTTTTCTTCAGTTCCTAGGAAAGAGGCTCACTCACCAGATTCCCTTTCCTACTTTATCAGTTCTAAGTCTTCCTAAATGGATCAGATGTTGCCCAGTGTGCCAGAAGAAAGACATGTGGCACTCTCACTCTCTCTTTGTGTGTATGTTGTTGTTGTTGTTGTTTTTACAGCAGACTAAACTATCTTTCAACTATAGTTGTTCCCAGATCTCTTTCAGTCACTTTGGGGAAATTTTACCTGTCTCTGGCAACATTTCCCTCCAGAGGGGGCACCAGTGTCCCCAACCCAAAGCTGAGGGGCCACTCACTTGTCCAAGCTCATTCTTTGCAGCTCACCTCCCAGGATTTCTTTGTGAAATGACCCCTTGTTATGAAAAATCAGGAGGAGGGAGGATGCTGGCAGTTGGAACAGCTCTTATAAAGCAGAAGGAGAACGAGTGAAGCAGGGGAAATTTTAGAGCAATTTGTGTTGTGGAGAATTTCACAGAAAAACAAAACAAAACAAAACAAAACAAAACAAAACAAAACAAAACAAAACACCCATACACTTAAAATAAAATTTAGTGAAAAGACAGGAGAATTTGGATAGAATAAAGTTAGAAGGAGAAGCACCCACACCGGGCACTGTACACTTACCACATAACAAGTGTCTGCATGTGACCAGGATGAATGTTAATGACAAATGAAAAAGGAAATTTAGTCCAGTGAAGGAATGTCTTGACCTCCTTAAAGAAAACAACTTCAGTGTGAAAAAGACAAGCAAACATTGACCTCTGAACTCGAGCTATAAAACGTCTTCCAACAACAGGGCCAGACAGTTTTGGCAACAGAAGCAGAAACCAGCCTTAGCTACTCAGCTTTGGGGACCCACAGCTTGTCATAACATTGGGCACCTCGTCTCTGGAACT
Organism: Mus caroli; assembly: GCF_978045245.1. Classification (NCBI taxonomy): domain Eukaryota; kingdom Metazoa; phylum Chordata; class Mammalia; order Rodentia; family Muridae; genus Mus; species Mus caroli. Next base: position 36,599,951 of record NW_028227267.1, on the reverse strand, counting down.
GAAGAAAACGGATAGAGTTAGTATTCTGAGGTGAGGTAGGAGATAAGGTCTGTGTGTCCTGGAGACAGGGCTGTGACTGTACCTGCTGGACTCACAGGAAAGTCAGGTCGAACATCTAGAAAAGGAGGTTGTGGGTCTGTTTGATCTTTAACCTGAACTTTCTGGAGTGATCCTAGCAGAGTCCATAGGAAATGGAGACAGAGACATTCCATCTCATGTTTATCCACATGGCCATGCTAATCTCTGAGACAGGTGTTGGCATTTTCTCCCTTCGGTCTCTTCCTTCTATGTAGCTAGGGTGGCTTAGGCTCTCCCACACTGTAATCTCTCTGAGAAGCAGATGTTACAGGCAATGGTCTGAATCTGGCCAGTAGCTCTTGGGGTTTAAGGGAGGTTGTGAGATCCTTTGTTTATTATCCATGTTTTTGTTTGCTGTTTTGCTTTATTATCATGGTTTACGTTTATTGTGTTGGTGGGTGCACACATACCACAGCACACTGTGTGAGGTCATGTATGTGGAGGTCAATGGACAACTTACAGCAGTTGGTTCCCGCCTTCTGCCATATGGATTGTGCAGGTCAAATTCAGATCATTAGCATTGCCTTTTATCACTGCTGTGATAAAATAGGGAAAAACCAACTTGTATAAGAATGGGTTACTTTGACTTACAGCTCCAGGCAGACACTGGGACACAGTCCAGCATCTGTCAAAGTTATGACAGCAGACGTGGAAGTCATACTAGTAGGAAAAGAGCTAGTCACATTACATCCACACTCAGAAAGCAGACAATGAGCCAGGCATGAGGCTAGGCTATGGAGCCTCAAGACTTGCTTCAAAGACATCCTGCACTACCTTCTGAAAACAACTGGGGTCAGGGGCCCTCAGTGTTTGGACACACAATTTCCTGTGTGATTTTGGGAACCTAATTAAGACAAAGCATTAAAACCAATTCCCAACAGAAAGGATGAGATGTTGGGATATAGAAAGTGTTAACTCTGGAATACCAGAGGGAGTGTGTGCTTGCCACAGGGAGGTTTGGAAGTGCCCAACCACTGAGCTAGTAAGGCATATCAAAAGTCAGCCGGCATGTGTGTGTCTTTCAATCATGAGTCCAGGTCTCTTGAGGGACTACAGGGCTATGAATGCTCCCACTGGGAGCTCAGAGCAGATTAACAATTTACCACTGAGTGGTTAAATTGATTAACAATTTAACCACTGAGTCCTCTCTCCAATCCCTCTTAATTTCTGTTTAGTGTTATGTGGGGATGTGGAAGACATAGGTCATCTTTGTGGAATCTATTCTTCTTTTCCATCTTTACATAGGTCCTAGGAATCAAATTCGGGTTGCCAAACATGAATAGCAAGGGCCTTTGCTGGTTGGTCCACCACCTCACTCCACCCTCACCCTTATGTCCATATTCCTTAGTAGCAGGATTCACATTGTTAAGACCTAGGTAAAATAGCAAGGCCAAGATGGAATGTTAAGGCCTAAGTGAAAATATCAGGCCTAGGTAACTGTTTCCTGGCTAACCTGTTATTTTGTGCTGTTACTAATATTATAAGGAAACTTTCTCATGTGTTGTTTCTGTTGTAACTAGAAAATTTTCTCATGCCAAATTGATTAAATATTCTATTATGTTCTGTGCCCTTGGAAATCATGATAAAAGTCAATAGAAATGCTTTGTATAGGTGCCCACATAAGCTTAAAACTGAACCAACCACACAGCAGCACTTCCTGCATCTGTGTATAACCCCTTATGATATTTACTTTTATACATTATGCCTGGGATGGAACCCAACATAAGAGAGACACTTGCATCAATTTATATTAAGACTTCCATTTTGAGTAAGGGTCAAGTAAAGTTCAAGTTGCCAGAACCTCTGCTTCCCTGCTCTCTCCCTATCTCTGCCTTCCTACAATAAATGCCTTAAAACCATTAACTGCCTTTTCTCATCAGACCTGCTGAGCTGAAGCAATGGAGCAGACATTCCTGTAAGGAGGTGCTTGCTCAGAACCTCCCACCAGGAGATCTCTCTGGTTCCCAGCCACCACCACCATCAACCTGCCCACTAAGGAAGCCAGCAGAGCTAGGCAGACACTCTCCTCCCCATGGGAACTGAGCCAGCACTCCCTCCTCCTGGAAATTTCCCTTCAGGCCCCAGACCAGAGTCTGCCTGAGCTTCCCCTCTCCCAGTCACCCCTTCTTTGGTCTCAGCTCTTCAGGGTCATCCAGTGGCATCTGCAGTGTCCAAGCCTGAGGACCACAGACTCCAGAACGAGGCCTTCCACAGCGCCCAGAGCTGTCTGCGGTGCCTAACACTCTGAACACAACTCTGCCATGTCTAGAGGAACATGTGTCACCAGATCTGGCTAGTAAACACATCCTTTTCCAAACAAAAAGATAAATAAGAAAAATTGATGCTGGATTATATTTTCAAAATCTCTTTAGAGGCTGACATCTTGATTCCAAATCTGATTTTTATTTGTACTTTTCTACATCATTATTCTGTTGAATTATATAAAGTTGGCTTCATACACATAAGCAGTGGAAAGAGAAGAGCTGACACACAGCTACCACAGAAGAGTTGATGGACCACCAGGGTTATTGGTGCAAACATGATGTAATCAGCGACAGCTTCTTGCTCCTGGGATCCACTGTTCTATCACTGGGAGACCCTTGACACTCAGAAACATTGTCTTGAGAGTGTTGAGGGACAAAGATGGAGACCTTACCCGCTCCTCTCATTCTTGAGACAGTAGGGTTTGGCCCTGCTGCCACTGGAGTAGAATATGCTAGAAAAGACCAATTACTAGATATAGACTTATTGGTTTATTTAGTTATATACTTGATTTACTGATACTGTTTGTACTGCCTGTTGGTCAACCATGACTTCACCTGCTACCTGAAACAGAATGGCTTGGAGAAATGGCAAGGGTCTGCTAATTTTAACCTGCTGACTGTCAGCTATGCTTCTATAATCTCTTGCTTGCTTATCTGCCCAACCTGGTGGTCCTAGAGTATAAAATGAGAATAAAAGCCAACCCCACCCTGAGAGCCCTTCCAGGATTTATCCTAGCTTCAGTCCACAGGTGACATCACCTCTCTTCTGGTCTCTCTGGTATCAGTGGGCTGATTCCAGAAAGATTGCCACAAAACGAATTTCTTATCAATGCGTGTGGGACTTCTGCCTGAAGATAGACCAAGACAGAAGAGATAGAGGGGTGGTGAAGTAACGGATTCTGCTTTCACCATCTGAGTTCTGATAAACGGCTTGTTAACCCATAACAACACCTTATTGCTTAGTGCCTTTTATCTAACATGTTCTGGGGACAACAGAATGACAACATTTTTCTTTTCTTTTTCTTTTTTCTTTTCTTTTTTTGAAGGAGGAGGGAGCTTCAAGGCACAAGAGAGGATGATTTTATAATAAACTTTAAACTAGAACCCATGTTGTATGGTTTTGTTATTATCACATGAACATTCATGATTACAGAAAGGTATTTAAGGACAGCTCATGCAAGTATATAAGGCTTCAGGCATAAGCTACCCTTATTCCACTGAGATCTCATTCATTACCCACCCCTCTTCTCAGTACTTTCCAAGCTGAGCCATCTCACCATCTCTTAACACTCCTTACCACTGCAAATCAGCAAGAGAGCTCACGTACACCAATGCAAAGTCCATTTGGGTCAACTGCTCCTGCCATGATACCAATAATTTGGGAGGAAAAAGGCAAAAGACCCAAGGTGGCCTGAAGGACATGCTGAGAAAACAAGAAACTTTAAAGAACCACAACTCCAAGGAGATGATCTGGCAGGAGAAAGAAAATAGAAGATGAATGGAACAGGCCTGAAGAGGCAACCAGTGCTAGTATGCTAAGCCTGTTTGTCCCTCCTGCACCCTGAGTGAAGTAGCTGCTTTTTATTTAACACAAAAACCTGGCAATCAGGTCATGTTTGCTAGGACAGACAGCTTCTTCAAACGTGTTGTCCATAGCAATGTTGTGATAGGCTTACCTAATTTCCACTAGCTGACTTGTTGGTGTGCCTAGCTCTATACTGTTCTTCCTGCAAGTTCGCAGTCATAGTAAAGGGGGATGATGTGGCCATGAACTACAAAGCAAAGGATAAGGTCACTAAGTAGGAGCAGAGACCTGATGCCCCTACATGTGTTCTGGCTGAACTACACTGTCCCTTTTATGTTTTTTAATTAACTACAAATATAAAGATAAACTGTTTTCGAGAGAGATGGCTCAATGGCTAAGAGCACTGACTGCTCTTACAGGATTCCTGAGTTTGATTCCCAGAAAACACATGGTGGCTTGTCTATAATGGAATCTGATGCTCACTTCTGGTCTGTCTGTAAATGGTGACAGTGTACTTACATACATTAAATAAATAAATACATACATAAATATTTACAGTTTTCAACATAAAAGTAATCTTTATTTCTGCCTTGTGAGAAATCAGAAAGTCTGCACAGTGTGGATCTAAATTTCCCAGATGCTGTGCCCAACAGAATCTGACCGAGAAGCTTTCTTCAGTGGTATCAGACATAGTGGCACAAGCTTTTACCCCAACACTTGAGAATCAGAATCAAGGGGCTCTGTCTGATTCTGAGGCCAGCCTGATCTACATAGCAAATTCCAAGCCACCCAGGGCTAAATAGTGAGAACTGTCTTTCAGAAAACAAACAAATAAAACAAACCAAAAACAGTCCTCAGCCCCTGAGAAGGTGGGAAGTTTATTCAGTAATCCAGCACTTGGGAGGCAATGCCAAGAATAGTACTGGTTCAAAGAGAGTGGCCTGGCTGAGGCAAATCAGACAGAAGTTGGACAGTTGGTGGCACCTACAGCCTGGTGCTGGGTAAGGGCCATACACTGAACAGGACCAGAGCTCCTGACCCCTTGAGTCCCCCAAAGCACCATGAAACTGAAGAGAGTATTTTATTGATAAAACTGAGAATAAAAGCCGTGTAGGTTAGGGAAGGAGGCAAGAGCAAGGGTTTCCTAGAGACCAACATGCAGCCTCTAAATGACTGTCCTCAGGACTTATCCTAACTGCTTTCATCTCTAGAGTGTTCTAAACAGCTGTATCCCAGGTTAGTGTCATCAAAGGGGAAGGCTGCTGAACATTGAAGCACAACCCCACTGGGATGATCTCTCATTTCAGAGTGAAGCAGCACCCCACACACATCATTACAGGTTATCCTATTAACAGAGTGAGGAGGCTGGGCAGTCCATTGAAAGTTACAACATTCTTAGTCTAGTAAAGAGACTCTAGTTGAGAAGGTTCCAGTGGGAAGAACATCCACATCTGTGTTTTCTGTGTTTCAGGAAGAAATGAGGCCATCTCCAGGCCAGGTCCTCTTTTCCCAGGCCCCACACCAGCACAGGACTACAGGCCCTGTCCTGCCCTCTGCTGACCACAGTGAGGTCTTATAGACCTCATTCTGTGCTAGCTGATAGCCCAACCTTTCTTAGCCTCCTGCAGGCGCCCAGCTTCAGCCTCTTCTTCTCTTTCTGAGACTGCACACTCTGCAGGAGATCTCCACCTCAACCCTGAAGTTGTCAGAGTGCTGTGTGTCCCTAAGATCGGAGAGTCACCAGTCCCATATTGTGTCAGCCTGGGACATCACACCGGATTCTGGTCTTCTTTTGTGAAATGAAGGATCTGTAATAAAAGATCTCATAGATTCCTTCCATCTAGGAATCTCTCTAGTGCTTTGAGTCAATGAATAAATGTAGGTGCACGTGCATATGTGTGCATGTGTGCATGTGTGTGCATGTGTGCATGTGTGTACAGGAACAACTATGAAGGGAAACAGACATTCATTTAATTTTAGTGTCAGGGATAACATCCCGTCAGTTGGCTTTCTTATTCCGGAGTCTGTGGTAGAGAAACGCCCACGATGGGAGGTGTGTGTTAAAGCAATGCTGCTCAAGGTCAAGGCAGAAGAAAGGAGGACAGGAAAGGGCACTGCGTCCCCAAACATCCTTCAAGGGCAAGCCCATGGCATCCTAGCTTCTTGCTGCTGAGTCTTACTTCCTAAAGCTGAGCATCCACTCACAGCAGCACAGGCTGCTTACAACTTGGTTCATAAGCTGGGTCTGGAATTGCAAGTCTGGGAGCCTACAACTTCCAGCCTGAGGCAGAAGGACAGAAAATTTTGAATCCAATCTGGGTTTCTAAGCAAGTTGAAACCAAACCCAGGCTACAGAGTGATACCCTACTCAACACTCCTTAGACCCCCAAAAGATTAGTCCCTAAAAACAGGTTCCTGTGACAATTTTATAAATGTTGTCCACTGTCATTTCCATAGACAGCCGGAGCACTTGACAGAGCTGTGTCAAATACTACACTGACACTGGGCATCTGTCAGTCAGTAAGTCAAGAGCAGTCATTGCATGAGGATCCCAGGGTTGAAGAAATTCCAAGTTTTGGAAACAATCTCTCATCGATGGAATCTGCACAAAAAACATCTATCAATTGGGAAAGCAAAATAGTCATTGTAGCTTATAGGTCAAGTGCAAAAGTATTTCTTGAGATATTATTATGATATTCATCAAGATTGGAAAGAAAATCCCAAGACTTACTCTTGGGCTATAACTCCGGCTGTACTTCACAACAGAACTGAGAGCAGGTCTGGGCATGTGTCAGTGGGTGGGAGTGCAAGGGAGGTTTGGATAACAAAAAACTTAGAGAGGCTTTTAAACAATGGAAGCCCAAACTCTCTATCTAGGTGACACTAGGGATGTAGACCAGCAGCAGTTCATGTCTCTAGATTGCAAAAAGCCTGGTTCAAACTCCAGTATGAAGAAAAACAGAAATCAAAATTCTTTTAGAGTTATTGCACCATTTTTAACATTGGCTTATAGTAACTCTGGCATCTTAGATAAAGAGATGTTTTCTGAGGGTCCATGTTGTAAAACTAGACCATTGGTACTAGCTCTGGAACAAATGAGGGTAGATGGAAATGTAGAAAGGAATCTTATATAGAAAACAATCAGGAAAGTACTATGAACTATGCCGTGAGTACAGTGTTTTCTTATAACTATGACAGTGTTCCTATATGCAATATTTAAAGTTTGCCTTTTTAACATTTACATGTGTCTGAACTCACATGTGCCATGTGTGTACAGGTACTAACAAAAACCAAACAGGTGTCCAATTCCCCTGGACCTAGAGTTATCTCAAGTTGTGGCCTCTGCATGACAAACTGTGATCTTCTGGAAGAGGAGGAATCTGGAAGAGTGGAAGTTCTCTTAACCACTATCATCTCACTGATTTCTAAGACCTATTTTTACTAATGTGTCTCTGTCTGTCTGTGCACATGTGTATGAACATGCCAACAGATGCTATTAGAAGACATGATATGTGCTGGATGGAGTTACAGGCAATTGTAAGCCATCCAGCATAGGTACTGAAACCAACCTTGGGTCCTCTGGAGAGCATCAAGTACTCTTAACAACTGAGCCATCTCTGCAGACCTCACCATCATATAATTTTAAAGATGCAAGACAGAAAGGTAAATATCTCTTATGTTTCCGGCTTCCCAAGGCTTCCTAAAAGTGTGTAGTCAGGCTAATAGAAAACTTGTCTGTTCCTTACTGAAAACAGACACGAAGCCTACAGCCAATCAAAAGGCAATACAGAGATTTCTGTGGAGAGTTCCAATTCAGACTTCAAACTGCCCTGCACAAGAGGGCTTGGAATTTATTCCTTACAATGGAGCCAGCAGCACCATGGCTTGGCCAAGTGAAGAAACAGAAGGCTGGTTGCACAAGCAGGCAATGTACCAATCTGTGGGTTCTCCACCAGCTCCACCCACAGAGCCTGCTGTATATCTAAGGGCCCAAGTGGTGCTCACCCATTATCCCTGATTTCCAGGACAACCAGACCTCAGGTCCACGGGAACCACAAGCAGATGGGGTAAGACACTGACTGCCTATGCCTGGGACAGGGTGGGCAGGTAATGGGGCAGTGTCCAGGAAAAGTGGCACTGTGAACCCATAATGACAGCAAGGGCCTTCAGGAAGACATAGGGAAAACTAAGGCAAGGTGGGAGCAGTCACTTCTCTTCTCTCCTCACAGGAAACATGGGTCCGAAGCTGCTTGAGTCCCGACTTTGTCTCCTGCTGCTGCTAGGACTTGTCCTAATGCTTTCCTCATGCCTGGGACAAACCCCTTCCCAGTGGTTTGCCATCCAGCATATCAATAATAATGCCAACCTCCAATGTAATGTTGAAATGCAGCGTATTAACAGGTTTAGAAGAACATGTAAGGGCCTAAATACTTTTCTTCATACAAGTTTTGCTAATGCTGTTGGTGTGTGTGGAAATCCAAGTGGCTTGTGCAGTGACAATATAAGTAGAAACTGTCATAATAGTTCATCTCGGGTGCATATAACTGTCTGTAACATCACAAGTCGGAGGAGAACACCTTATACCCAATGCAGATACCAACCAAGAAGATCAGTGGAGTACTACACAGTTGCCTGTAACCCCAGAACTCAACAGGATAGTCCCATGTATCCAGTGGTACCAGTTCACTTGGATGGGACATTTTAACTCCAGTGCCAGCACTTTGCACCTTCACTCATCTGCTACTTGCAAGATCATAGTAATGAAGAGACAGTTCCTCTGTCTGCACTCCATATAGCACATGTCCTCGTGTAACCTGTCCCTGACTACCTTTAATTTAGCTGAACAGATATTTTCTTACTAATAAACACCTTTGCGTACAAATCTAGATCTCTGGTATCTTTGTGTCTGTCAGTGTTGTGGAAAGAGGAAGGGGAAGAGACACACACAGAAAAGTGTGTGTGTGTTGTGTGTGTGTGTGTGTGTTGAGGCAGGGCCTTATACCAATTTAGGAATCTTCCCAGTCCCTAGAAACAAATGAATCTGAGAAAAGATGGACATCTTTCCCAAAAGTTCCCACACAGCATCTTACCTAAAGTTTCACTGTGGGAAAGAGGTGGCTGGCAGAGGAGACCAGGGAATTGGGATCTCTGGATGAGGCTATCCCTTGCCCTCTCCTTGTACAGCTGTCCTTAAAGATCAATTACGAGAACATTCAACTCAAACCAGAAGGACAGATTCCAAGATAAGGGAACTGGAATCTGCACAGGAAAGAGATGAATAATGAGAGGGCCTGCCCTGGGGTTACAGATGTTTGTTAGCTACATGGGAACTAGGAATGAATCACAGGTCCTCTGCAAGAGCAATCAGTGTTCTTAACTGCCGAGATATCTCTCCACCTCAATGGATTTTTAAAAGTGGGGTGTGTGTGTGTGTGTGTGTGTGTACTTATATGTAACCATACATGGATTTAGATGAAAAGCAAAGATGAAATCTAAAGGAAAGTGTAAAATAGGGGAGTAGAATACATGGAATAGGAAAGCAGAAGCTGGGACTGTGTGAAACAAGAGAACCAGCCACACAGGGTGAGGAAGTGCAAGACAGATCAGAGAGGCAGAGGAATGAAGGAGAAATTATGATTACACAAGTGAGTGAAATGTCCATGATAAACACTACTGCTTTGTATCTAACCTTTACACAGACAAAAACCAGGAAGTGAATCTTCAAACTGTCCTTTCTTGGGTGGCCCATCCATCTGAGAAGAGAGAGGCTCAGCATTCTATAGCTTTGTCTTCCTCTCTTCATTAAGCTAACAAATTCCATAGGAAATGGTAACAGAGCCATTCCTTCTCATGTTTATCCATGTGACCATTCTTGTCTCTGAGATAGTTGTTGGCACTTTTCTCTGTACAGCTAGCATGCCTTATGCTCTCCCACACTATTTTCTCCCTGATAAGATTATGTTACAGGTGATGATCTTAGTCTAGATAGGGGGTGATGGCATTTCATGGGGGTAGAGGTTTGTTTATTGTTTGATGTTTTATTTTAATGCTTTACATTTATTGTGTTGGTGGGGGCACACATACCATAGCATGTATGTGGAAGACATGTATGTGGTGGTCATGTATGTGGGTATCAAAGGAGAACTTACAGAATCTGGTTCCCTTCTTCCAATACATGGACTCTGCAGCTCAAACTTGGGACATCAGCAGTGCTTTCATTTGCTGAGCCAATTCATTGGTCCATTAAGAGAAGTTGGAGAGCCTTCCTTGGATCATAGGGGGGGTTATTACTCTATGTCCTCAGGTGGAATCTCTGCTTTGAGGTTGCTGCTTTTAGCTTGAAACTATAACCCCAGGTATTAACATCAAACAATGTGACAGTCATTGGGGTTCTCAGAACCACCTGGTAAGGTCCCTTCCACAGAGGATCCAACTATTCTGTGGATTTTACCAGGAGAAGCCAGATCCATTCAGACTGAGTGCGTACAACTTTGTTTCCATACTCTTGTAGGGTTATTGGATTTGCCCCAAGTTCGTAGTGTATTGTACTGAATCATCTGATTGACCTCAGAGTCTAACCCAGGACTCATGTGAGGAAAAGCTATACAACAACCAAGGACTATATTTGGTGTCAGTTTGGGGAGCTATTCTAACACCCCTGGGGGCAACAAGAACAGATTCACCCATTTATCAGAGGTTTTGAAAGACCAGTAAAAATTCAGAGCCCTAGCACCAAGAATGTAGGTTAGCTGGTTCAGTGACCCTGTTCCAGGACCTCACCGTCCACAAAAGTTAGGTTAAAATCTTGAGAACAATCTTCAGAAGCAGGGAGTTTCCCCTTGTAATTTTTAGTTCCCCCTTGGGACTTTTTCACCAGTGTTTTTTGCATTTTCCAATAATGCCCTCCCTACCCCCTTGGGCTGTGTTTTTTTCCTTTAAATACCTCCTTTTCCAGCTACTCGGGGTCCACAGTCTTCTACCCCTGCGTGGTGTGCGACTGTGGGGCCTAGAGCTTGCCTGGAATAAAAAAAAATCCTCTTGCGGTTTGCATCAAGGCCATTTCTGGTGAGTGATTTGGGGTGTCGCCTCTCCTGAGTCAGAACATGGGGGAGTCCTAACTTTGTGGGTCTTTCAATTTCTTGGTAACGTTTTCCTAGGATCTACTTAAGAGCTTCGTTAATAATTTCAATACCACATGAGCTTTGGGGCTTCCAAGCAGAGTTTGGGTAATATTTTATCCCTAGAGCTGTGAATATAGATAATCACATGTGTAAATAAAGGTTAATCTGTGAGTCTTAAATGATCAGAAGAGACCAAACCTTGGACAGTGTCCTTTAGAAAAACATATTTGACTCCTCTGTAATCGTTTCAACCCCAGTTGCTAAAGATTCTATCTAGTACAAGAAGGTGTGTACAAACACCAACACATATTTGAAGCTGCCCCAAGGAGACAAAAGAGTACATTCTACCTCCAAGTCCTTATTGGGATAGGAGCACGTCCTCTGCATTGCTCCAAGATGTGTAAAGAATGAGGGCAGCAACATTGTGAAGACCATAGCCCTGATATTCTTGCTTTACTGTAGGTAACTCTCTACCCAAGAACAGTCAAGTTACCACTTACAGAGTGACATCCCTCCCTGGATGGAATGAATCATGTATTCCATGATTTTTCTTAACTGCAGGACTTAGAGAGGAAAGGTGCTCTCCACATTGATCCATGGCCAGTTTCTGTTGCCCCTTTTTCATGGCACAGTGATGTACATATAGGTTTTATATCATCTGTCTTTGGAAGGATCAGTACTCTCATGGGGATCTATCTGCAATACTGTCTTCTTTGCTTTTCTCTGTGCTGGAATATTTCCTTGGGACACATGAGACATGCATGCCCTTCTGATGGCCCTTCCAGTACATGACTGATCTTTGTCAAAATCTTCGACAGCGTCCAACAGGATTAAAATCTTTTTTGCTTATGTTTGCTTATATTTTATAGGTCAGATGTTGGCCAATAACCGTTATGTCGGTTCTAGGAATCAAACTCAGGTTGCCATACATTCATGGCAAGGGCCTTTGCTGGTTGATCCACCGCTTCACTTCACCCTCACCCTTATCTCCATATTCCTTAGTAGCAGGATTCAAATTGTTAAGACCTAGGTAAAATAGCAAGGCCAAGATGGAATGTTAAAACCTAAGTAAAAATGTTAAGGCCTAGGTAACTGTTTCCTGGATAGCCTGTCATTTTGTGCTGTTACTAATATTATAATGAAACTTTCTCACGTGTTGCTTCTGCTGTCATTAGGAAACTTGCTAATGCCAAGTTGATTACATATTCTTTTCTGTTCTGTGCCCTTGAAATTAAGATAAAATTCAATAGAACTGCTTTGTCTAGGTACCCACAATAAGCTTCATCCCGAACCAACCACTCAACAACAGCACTTCCTGCACCTGTGTATAAATCCTTATGGTACTTGCTTTTATAAGTTGCCCCTGGGATGGACCCAATCATAAGAGAGACACCTGCATCTATTTAGATTAAAGCTTCCATTTTGAGTAAGGGTCAAGTAAAGTTTAAGTTGCCAGGACCGTTCTGGGAGCTGGCATCCTACTTGGTACAAAGAGATGTGTATATGGGTAACTGACATCCTGGTTGGCAAGTTAAGACATGAAGTTTAGACAAATTCCATCCTGGCTGACAAGTTAACACATGAAGGTCAGACAAATCCCATCCTGGTTGACAAGTTAACACATGAAGGTTAGACAAATCCCATCCTGGTTGACAAGTTAACACATGAAGGTTAGACAAGGCAAGTCCTTTGCCACAGTTGAATACTCCAACCAATGGGAACAGGATGAGTGTACAACAAAGACATGTTCCTAAGGAAACCCCCATCCCTAAATCCTGATGGGTGAAAATCTTGGCACAGATATTTGTAATCTCAGGCTTAAAAAGCCCTACTGGATCTTGACACAAGGTGACAGTCTGCTCCCACGTCTGACTGGAGTCCCTGATCTATCATCAGCCATGGGGTATGGTGTTTGATAGACCATTCCTGTTTGATGGGAGGCACCAGTGTCTGAGTGGTGTGTGTGACGATTCTCAGACTCCAACACAAACATTTGAGTCATGGTGTCATTTTACACTCTAAAACTTGCCTTGATTTGTGGGACAGTGAGCTGTGCACCTACAGGCTGGTCCCTAGTAGAGCACAGGCCTTGAACCATGGTGACCTGGTATATGGTGACTTCTGCCTGAATGGGACGGCAGGTGTTCAGCCACATCTCCTGGGCCCCTGGTTCCTACTGCAGCCACAGCCTCCCACAGTCCCCCTGCAGGGGTGTGTGTGCCCATCAGTCACATAGACAAGGCCCCAAGCTCCTGGTATTCTGTATGGTCTCCACACTGCCAATTACCTGGCCACATCTAGTTTCCTCTCCACAATTACTTGGCAACAGCCAGGTAGACCTGTGCACTCTAAAAGGGGTTATTTGCCCCCTTCTCCCTTTCTTAACCTCTTACACTTTTACTGTCATGTCTCTCTTATTCTTGCTTCCCACTTTCTCCTCCTTTCCCCATCCTCTTCTACTTTCTCTCCATATGGCCATAGCGAGCCTCCCTGTTTCCTTGCTCTCTTCCTCTCTGTGCCTTTCTAAAATACATGCTTTAAAACCATTGACTGCCTGTTCTCATTGGGACCGGCCATGCTGAAGCAATGGAGCAAGGGAAAACCCTCATAGAAGCATGATAAAGGGGGATGGCATGGGAGTTTGCAGAGGGGAAACCTGCAAAGAGTATAAGATTTGAAAATCAAATAAATAAAATATCCAATTAAAAAACAGAGTAAATTGACGATAGGGGAAAAAAAAAGAATTTGAAGTCATCTTAATAAGGAGTCAACAGCACCTTAAGAACACACCTAAATTCTCTAGGATGAAAAGAAGCAAACACATTGAAGAGGTGTAAATGTCAGAAAATACTCAAACTCAGGGCTGAAGTCAACCAAATAGAAACAAAGAGCAAGATACAAAGAATCAAAGAATCCCAGAGCTGGCTCTTTGAGAAAACAGTTAGCCAAACTAACTAAAGGGCACAAAAACAGTACCAAAATTAAGAAAAACAGAAATGAAAAGGGAAACATAACAATAGAAACTGAGGAATTTAAAAACTCAGCCTGTCTGACTAGAAACACCTATGCTCAACCAACCTGGAAAATGTAGATGAAATGGAAGATATTATTTTATTTTAAGGTTTATTTTGGAATGTATGAGTGCTCTGCTGCATATACACACATGTGTCAGAAGAGGGCATCAGATCCCATGATAGATTTTTGTGAGCCACCATGCTGCTGCTGGAAATTGGACTCAGGACCTCTGGAAGAAACCCAGAGCTCCCAACTGCTGACCCATCTCTCCAGCCCAATACCACATACCAAACTAAAATCAAGATAAGTAAACCATATAAAAAGTCCCATAACCTCTACAGAAACAGAAGTAGTCATTAGAATCCTCCCAACCAAAACAAAAACAAAAAATAAAACAAAAACAAAAAAAGTGAAAATGAGGGCATTGACTCTCTAATCTGGAATGAGTCTGCACAAATCATGTTTGGGACCTTAAAGATGGGGCTTTAGTTCAAAACCCTAGCAACTCCAGATGCCTCCAAGCCTTTTCATCTACAGGTCCATAAAACAAATTTTACTGCAAGTAGTGTGAAACTACGTATTTTAGGCCCATTGTACCACCGTGTAACAGCCCTGTCCAGGCTACTGGACTCTGTCTCCTCAGGTTGTTCCACTTAGGGAACAAAATACCTATAGTCTCATGTGAGGCTCTGCAAGTGCCTGTCAAATACAGACATGGATGCTCATAGTCAGCTATTGGATGGAACACAGGGCCCCGAATGGCAGAGCTAGAGAAAGTACCCAAGGAGCTGAAGTGGTCTGCAACCCGATAGGTGGAACAACAATATGAACTAACCAGTACCCCCAGAGCTCGTGTCTCTAGCTACATATGTAGCAGAAGATGGCCTAGTCGGCCATCATTGGGAAGAGAGGCCCCTTGGTATTGCACACTTTATGTGTCCCAGTACAGGGGAACACCAGGGCCAAGAAGTGGGAGTGGGTGGGTAGAGGAGCTGAGCGGGGGGAGGGGACAGGGAACTTTTGGGATAGCATTTGAAATGTAAATAAAGAAAATATCTAATAAAAAATGAGCTATGTTGGCTACTACTATTTTAGCAAGAGAAGCAGAGACGTTAACTCTGGGTCAGCATCTTATACTTACATCACCCCATGCAGTGAAGGTTCTTCTCAAAGGAAAACCAGAACCCTGGCTGATCAAGGCATGTTTGAAAAAGTAGCAGGTCCTTTTCTTGGACTATCCTTGGAATCTAGATAGAAAACCCCACTGTCATCAGTCCTGCTACATTCTTGCCAGATGCTGACACACAGAAACTCATCAGTAATTGTCTGAGGAAAGAAATGTGATGAAAGAGATCTGTCTCTGTAACTCATGTACCCATAGAAGGACTTACAGAGACAAAGTTTGGATCTGAGACAGAAGGAAGGTCACACAGAGACTGTCCCACCTGGGGATCTATCCCATAAACAACCACCAAACCCAGACATTATTGCTTATGCCAGCAAGATTTTGCTGACAAGACCCTGATATAGCTGTCTCTTGTGAAGCTATGCCAGTGCCTGGCAAATACAGAAGTGGATGCTCACAGACATCTCTTGGATGGAAGACTTAGCCCCCAATGGAGGAGCTAAAGAAAGTACCTGTGGAGCTGAACAGGTCTGCAGCCAATATGAACTAACCAATACCCCCAGAGCTCATGTCTCTAGCTGCATATGTAGCAGAAGATGGCCTAGTTGCCCATCATTGGCAGGAGAGGCCCTTGGTCTTGGGAAGATTATATGCCCCAGCACAGGAGAATGCCAGAGCCAGGAGGTGGAAGTGTGTGGGTTGGGGAACAGGGTGGGAGGAGGGTATAGGGAACTTTTGGGATAGCATTTGAAATGTAAATGAGGAAAATCTCTAATAAGAAATTAAAAGAAAGAAAGAAAGAAAGAAAGTAAGAAAGAAAGAAAGAACAAATGAACAAAAGAAAGAACGAAAGGAAGGAAGGAAGAAGGAAGAAAGAAAGAAAGAAAGAAAGAAAGAAAGAAAGAAAGAAAGAAAGAAAGAAAGAAAGAAAGAAAGAAAGAAAGAAAGAAAAATCTGTCTACCTAAACCTAATAAATATCCCCACATCCAATGAAATCTTTCAGTTCTGAGGCAATTCTTGGCATTCTGAGGCAATGAGGCATGGTTGGGAGCACCATCTTTAAACATGGATTCAGAGACACAGGGGCTTCAGCAGAAATTGCAACTGGAATGATTTGGACCCCAGACTTATAGACCAAATATATGGTGAAAAAGAAGACCTGTTATCTCATACCAGGAATGTCACTATGCCTTAGATTCTGCACATGTGAATGTTCTGATCTATCAAGAAGGAGGGCTCGTCACTGCTGGCAGAAAGAACATTAAAAACGAAGAGGAGTTCTTGCCTCTCCTGGAAACTCTTTGCCTTCCTCTAGGAGTTTCTTGGTTTCAATGCTTAGGACATCAACTTTAAAACACCCTTGAGGCCACGAGTCACCAGGGAATTGACTTGGCTACCCAAAAATCGGCCCAAAAACCAGTGAGGCCTACTGACATTCTGGTGACATAAAGTGCATCACTGCTGCCTGAGAATCCATATACAACCAAGGGGACATAGGGAATATAAAAATATCCAAAGGGTAGAAGAACCAAACGAATGGTGGTGGAAGCCAGAGGGAAGATCATTCTGCCAGGAAATATTGGCAGGGTTCTGGAAAGTAACTTTCATCAGGGTACCAGACAGAGGTCCAGTATACTTTCTGAGTTGCCCAGAAAAAGGTATGTTATAACTAGACATGACAGCCTGGCCCGATTTATGTAAGCAATATGTCAGATTTATAGTAAAATAAATGTAAAGACAGACACTTATCCCAGAAGTGGGCACATACGAGGGGCCAAACTATGGTCAATTGTGAGAAACTGACTTCAGTGATATGTGGCCTGCTAGGGGAGGATAAGAGTCCATGCTTCTTTTTAGTGATACCTTATTTGGATAAGTATAAGTTTTATCCACTAGTCTCAAAGGTCTCAAAGAGTAGCTCAAAAGCTATTCCAGGTGCTGGACCAACAATTTTACCACTTGCTTGGAATTGTGTCAGATTATAGCAGAGAACTCATAGCCAAAACTTGTCAAGTAACAGTGGATGATTTCTGAATAGCTGAGAAACTTCATTGTATATGCAGACCTCAGAGTTCTGCTCACATTCAAATGAAGAATAGTTCACTAATGGAAACGGTACTTAACTCTCAGGAGATTTCCTGGAAGGATGGATGGGCCTCCTTCTTACTTTGGCATTTTGTACCCAATGCATGTAGGAATCCATCCCTATAGTATTTGTTTAGAATGCCTCCCCCATTGCTTCCCAATATCAAAGATAATCAGTTAACCAAACTATAAGTATTTCTTTTTCATTGTCCAGGTCCTCCTGTTTCCATAAAGGCTATTCATCAACTCTTTGAGAGACATAGTGGACTTCTGACTTTTCCACCATCATCCTAGCCACCTCTGAGCCTTGTTGTAGTGATACTACTTGGCTGAAAAGGGTAGCTAAAGACAACACAATCAATTTGAAAAACACTTACATGATTTTTCCACTCTTACACCTGAGAGGTTAGGTGGCATTTTACCATGCATTCAGCAGGCCCATGTCGAAAAGCTAGAAGCCAGAGATGACAATGCCAAACAGAGACCATCCTGAAATTATGGACCCATTAAAATTGAGGTTTCCACAGACCTGAGCCCTTTCCATTGCCTATCCACCATATTGAGTATTACGTATCTTGTAGTCGACTATGGGATCATAATTCAATGCCCAACAGCCTCAGACTTGGAACTGGGAACATCAGAAGGTAAATATTGGAGAAGGGAGAGCTAATGGGACTACAGAGCAGCAATCCAAGACCCCTGTTGACCTTTGCTCACAGATGCCTACTTTGTCTTGTTCTTTTGGATGAAGAGAGAATGTGGGATTTTAGCTTTTGAAGAAGGGACATAAACTTTACAATTTGATATTCCCCCTGTATCTGAGTTCCTCTATTGCCAAGTACAAGGAAATTTCATTGAAAAAAAATCTGATCTTAAAACAGAGCTTTTTTGAAAGCACATATCTCAATATATTGAAACAATGACTCCTCTCAAGGTATGTGCCCACTAAAAAACATAACCCAACATGCAGAAAATTAAATGTGCAGGAGAATGATTTTGTCCTCTGAAAACCAGAGCAACCTGGGGAATTGGACTATATGTTATATGAATGGACACCAGAAGTAGATTTACATTGGAGAACAATCTACCACATGCAAGGATCCTAGAGCTCTAGGCCTTAACGAAGATGAGCTATCCATGTTTAGGCCCTATGAATCTCTCCCCATCCTAAGCACTTGACATGTAGTGAAGCAGAGAGAACTCTCCAGCTTTGGAAGGAGAAGGTGACAAAGGGAACCCCTGGGTCAAAAGAGAGAATCCCACTTTTTTTTCTAATTAAAACTCCCTTGTTCATGGCAATAGGGAATCTCAGGTACAGGGGGAATATCAAATTTTACAGGCACCTCAGAAACGGGTCTAAATGGGGCAAGCTGGTAAACCAGTGCACCATGGTAGTTCCCAGTGACATCATCAGTAGTCACATCCCTGGACAATCTCTTGTATCCAGGAGAACCCTTGACTCTTCTGTGATGTCACCATTGTTGTGGTGACACCAAAGGCCTGTAGTGTATTCCTTCAGAACCAATTGGTTTCACAGGCAAACATGTTGTCCATGCAGCTCACGCTATTTTGGAGGGAAAATACAATACACACAGAGACCAGACTTTGGAGGAATGAGGCCAGCCTTCTGTCATCTTGGGAAGTGGGAAGAAAGAAATGGTCCTGGAGAAGGCACAATATTTCCTGCGCAAAGGTTGGGGAGCTACATTGAGGATGTGGGCTTGAGCTGGTCCTTTCAGGAATAGGGCTTATGATTTGGATCCTCAAAATTCTTCAATCGCAGACCCAGAAACAAGAATTTATGATGATTAGTTTGCCGAGAGCCAGGAATTGGGAAACCTGTACTTGCTTTGTTAAGAAATTTAATATCATCCCAAGTGGCAAAAATATGCCCAGAGGAAGCTCTGTGAGGATAACAGAGTGTTGTTCTCAGGATAGAGTGTTGAAGCACTTCATCCTGTTAGAGTTTCCAGTAGGTTATATGAGGATGTGATGGCAAGTACAGAGTGGGATATTCCCCTGCTCATGAATCAAGGTCTCTGACACTCTGGCATTGAACACACAAGATGTGGACTGATTCACAGTCTGAGGTTAGTGTAGTAATGTGGGAGCTCTCATCATGCATTTTAAGAAGCATGGACAGGTGTTGGCTTATGGGAGATGTTAGGTGTTAATGTTTATGGTCAAACTTTTTTATGCTAAGTAGAACAGACTGCATTGTCAGATAAGAGCTGACAATGCCCTCCAATTATTCTTGCATGGGAGAGCTTATGCATTTCAGGGCTAGGGGAATTGCAATAGGGAGGGAGGAATATGCTTAATGATGGTTTCTGGGAACAGGGATCTAGCTAAGGAGCCCAGCCTGAAGATAGCTTTCCTGCTCTTTCAGGGATTCTCTGTGACTCTAGATTTTCCTCTTCCTCAGACTTCTGTGTGCAACAAAGCATGGTGTCTCCATTCCGTGCCCTATTATCTTTACAAGTTTACTAGTGTTTATCAACTGTTGGAAAGGCATCACCACAAACCTCCACCATCAATAAGCAGGGGCAGAGAATGAAGAGGATGGAGAAGCTCAAAAGGGATCTCCAGAAGATCAAAAATGAGAGAGACGAACTCCAGGGTATCCTACTCAATTACACTAACAAGGATTTGAACAACAGGGAGTCATTATGCCCAGTTCTTTGCTGACTGTCTTGGGCCCTCTCTGTTAACCGCAGATTCCCTCATATCACAGGAGGCTACAACACCAGGCGGTCCACATATCCAAATTCATTTTGCTGATTGGAATTTCGACACAGAACTTCAAGTTCAGATAGGAGTGATATGGGTCTTAGGCACTTTTGATTCCTCCAAAAGGAAATCAGAGCCTGTGGTATGAATCTCAGTCTGGGGATAAGGGTAGTAGTGTGTGAGCCCTAATTCTGCATTGTAAAAATCCTATAAAGGTGTTGGTTTGTGGGAGATACAAGGTCCTCTCTGTTTATGACCAATCATGATTGCAGTTTACATGGAGGTAAGTTGGGTCCAACTAGTCCAGTCAACAGGTGGAGGAGCCTGGTCGCACATACTGCCTCTCACGATGACTGGATTGGCTGTAGTTCATCAATGCTTTTCTCAAATTTTGTTCATTATACTCTTAGATAATGTGTGTTTATTTGGAATTCTGATTGTGTTTAGTTATGTGGTGTGTGTGTGTGTTTGTGTGTGTGTGTATGTTCCACTTAAAATCTAGAGTGACTGTGTAGTATGCTGGGGCCTGAGATTTTGCTTGACACAGTTTCCAGGCAATAATTATGAAGATGCCAGGGAGCCTCACTTTGAGCAGCACAGCACATGACCTCTGTGCTCACCTTAGATGCACACTGGAAACTCCTGGTGTATGTTATAAAGGCTTTCACCTGAGGATACTGATTATGTCTTTTGAGAATTTATGTAAGCAATAGAACCAAGGATTGACAATTCCTTGTCTACAAACAGATGTCCCATCACAGGTCTATAAGGATGACAAACAGAAATCACCTGTGGAATAGGAACACTCTGGCCGTACAGTCTTATTCTGACAAAGGCTCCAGAATTCAAGATTATGAACCATAAAACTAGAGCAAATCTGTGTGCAGAACACTATTGGCTCATCAAGCCTGGGACGCACCAGGGCATACAGTAGGCACATATTTGTTGTAAGGAATCCCTACAGGAATGAGAAGACAGGATGAAGACTCCAAGATCATCCCTCTAAAAAGAAGAGCTGAGAATGTTAACTCATCACCTAATTTGTAGAAAAGTCTGTGCTTTCCCTTTTAACTTCCAGCTATGCATGTGTTTAAAAAGAGAATGAGAAAAGGCACAATAGGGAAATCCCAGAGTCTTCAAGAAAACACCATTCTCTTCAATCACAGGAGAGTGGGCTAGGAACACCCCCACCTGCACAACTCTTCCAGGGAAAACAGAGGCTTTAGAATCTAAAGCACAGACTCACATTTAACCTCTGTGAGAGAGGCATTCTAAGTCAGATCATACTAGTCCACAGATACTAAATGATACAATCAGAAAACCTTTTGAGATGCAATCGCCCTCCACCCTACTACCTACTCCCCCTCCCTTTCTTTCCTCAGACAGGGTCTTTTGTAGCTCAGGAGGGTCTTGAACTCTGGATCTTCCTGGTTCAGTGTTCCCAGTACCCAGCCTTGAAAGACATTTTTCAAACAATGTTTAACACTAGGTGTCAGACTCTAAACTTCTGAACTTCTAAGACTATCAGAAGCCAATTTACAACTATATAAAAAAGGCACCACTGTGGGTGTGATTGGCCAACACATTTTTGCACATTTCTGCATTTTCTTAAACTTTATTATTTACATTATGCTCCACCCTTAAAGTTTCCTTCTAGTATCTGCAAGCTGGATAACTATCTCACTCTGTCTCTCAAAAATTCCCCCCACGGACGGGAAAAGTTAATTAAGGGCTGGAGGGACATTTCTGGGGTTGTCTGGTTTTGTCCCTAAAAGACACCCAATATCCCTGGACCCCTTGGAGCAGGAAGAAAGAAAGCTCTTCAGAATAGCTTGGCTGCCTGGAAGCCACCGCAGGTCAACTTTTCTGCACTGTCTAGCAGGGTCACCGGTTTTATCTGGGGAAACTCAACTCTTAACTTTAGTTGGGCCACCAGCTGCCCCTTGCCCAGCACCTTCCTGGACCCCAAGGCCAGGGCTCTCAGCTCACCTGACCACACTGGGATGCTTGAATTCTCCAGGTGCCTCAGCACCGCCACCTCGCGGATGGTGGACAGCCGCATGCCCTCCTCACTTGTCTGCCCTCACATGTGCTTCAGATTCAAGAAGTGGCCACCTTTCTTCAGGTCGCGGGCCTTGAACACCTTCCCATAGGCGCCTTAGCAGATCTCTGTCATGCACTCATACTGCTGATAGGCGCGGCTCAGGCTGTCCTTCTCCATGCTGGCCGCAGGCTGCAGGTGGGGCACAGTGGAACCGGGGTGCGCACTTCCTGCCTTACAGGCCTCGGAGAGGTATGGAGTTGGACTTGAGGCCACCAGGCTAGAAGGAAGGACCTCTGGTGCAGCCTCCATGAAACTCCACCTAGCCAAGTCATAAGGGCGCCCCGTGCCATCACTGCAGGAGAGCTCCGACCCCTCCTCTTCCCCCTCCTCAGTGATTACAGAGTCTGCCCACAATCTCTGCACCTAGGAGGAGGACACAGGAGGACAAGGAGAAAGTGTGATCAGACTGCCTGGGAGACTTCCACCGGGTTCCACCAGCTCCCCCCCCCCCGCCCCGCCCTGGCTGTCTAATCAGGCTGGGTTTCTCAGAAAAAAACAAAACAAACAAACAAAAACAAAACAAAAAACAAAAACAAACAAACAAACAAAAAGTTACTTTTCTTCCCCAGCAGGGCTCCTGCAGTAAAAGATTGCTGGGGCCCCTCAGGGATAAGCACCGAGCGAAGCAGTAGGACCAGATGGGGCGTGCCTAGCAGCCCAGAGTGTGTCTGGAGCGCGGGGGAGGGGAGGAGCCAGGCTCAATATTTATACCTATATCATTGTTCTCCGCTGCCCTCCCTGACTATGGGGTCCTAATCCTGCGGGGTACGGAGTGACCTGGGGGAATTCGGAAGTTGGAGTGAAATCACCAGCTGTTCACCCTTTTGGGGCTGCAGAATGGAGTTGGGGCTCCTAGGACCCTGTAACCCAATGCTGTGAGTAGTGACTTCACGAGTAGGGGTGGTCAGACATCTGCTTGGAGATTGCTTCCTTTCTTTCTACTTTCAGTTTTTCTACAGGCAGACATTAGAAAGGGACTCGCTCTCACAAATGGACTTTGGAGTATGGCAAGCTTAGTGGGAGACGAAATTCTGTCTCCAACTGGGAGGACCTCCCTGGTGGATACTCAATGAGGACAGACCATCTGGTAGGGGAGGTCTGGGGCTACTAGAGGTGGGAGAGTGAGGGGTCCTGGAAGGGGAGAAGTGTCGTGCCCCCCACACCCACCTCCACCCCCGCACACACACTAAGATCCCAAGGGTGTAGGAAAGGCAGGTCCATCACACTTTCACCCATCCTGTCCTGAAAAAGTAACTTCGGGACTTTTCTAGCTAACTGGGACTGGTCCTTAAGTTTTCAACCCGTGCACAAGCAACCGCCTTATGATGGTGGGGGTGGGGGGCAGTAAACATAGGTCGCCCAGGTGTGAGAAGGGGCAGCGCTTGTGTCACTACTTCTGAGAGTCACAACTCTAAAGCTCTAAAGCTTCTTAGGAAATAAATATTCATTTGGGGTTCATAAGAAATCAGGAAACCCAGAGCTATCTGCCTCACATTTCCTTGAAATACAGCATTGGTGATAACTGTAAAGCAGAAATACTGACTTTCCAGAAAAAGACTTTCCAACTACCCATGTTGAGATTTCCCAGACATGTTGAGACATGGCTTTCTTTTAAGGTAATATTAATGTGACTACACATTTGGAGCCTTTTGGGTTTTATTTGTTTGAATTTGGAGCGTTGCTATTTTTTTTTATTATAAATATGTTTTGCCTGCTGCAACCCTCACCTGGTACCAGAAAACCGGCAAAAAGCAAGTGAGCCAGGCGCACGGGGCAGGACCCCACGGGTGCCCAGAGGGGGTTCTAGAAATCCCACCAGGACCACATCTGTGCACCAAATGCATGCAATTCCTCCAGAAGCCAGAAGAGGGCATTATGTTCAACCCAGAGAAGCATTAATAGGATTGTTAGCTGCCCTCTGGGTCCTCTGTTGGATAGACAAATGCTCTTAATGGAGGAGACTTCTTTCCTGTATCTACACTATATTTCTTCTTTGTCCTTCAAGATTGTGTGGTTTTCAAATGAACAAGATCATCCACAATCAAAGATAGAAGTTTATGGAGACCTATAGGTTCAGGTGCTTGAAGATGGAATGCTAATTTTCCTAGGTTACCTGACACCCATTCAGAGCTCTTGTGGGTTCAATATGCCATAGAATGGTCAAGGTTGAAGCAGATCTGTCACCTCTCATGTAGGATAACACTGCAGACTAGGCATGAAATGCCTAATCGATGAAATGCAGAATTGAGAAGTTCCTCAGTGAGTAGAAGTGGACAAAGGAATAAAAATTTAAGGCCAGCTAACCAGTGTTGGGATGAAACTTCAAACTATCCTGCATGGATGGATCCTGAAATAGAGGTCACATGCCAATGGTGGAGAGCATGTCTGTGCAAGGCTAGGAAGGGAGAGCGATGGCTGATATTGATCTTAACCACACTAGATCTCAGAGTTTATTGAGGAAGTACTTTTTCCAGTGGATGCTGCATGCTTATGAAGGTCTCCTGGAACAGATCTCATTTCTGAGACTGTGAGTCAGAGACTTAATGTGTGAAGGAATTAATCCCCTGGGTCCCCAACCTGCTGCTGTCAAACCAGGGCTTTTAAGTAGAAGCCTGAGAAGGATTGAGGGATGTGTTAAGTTGCTCACTGTCTTTGGACACCTTCTCTTTCTAAGCTGACTGTGACACAGAAAGGGACATCTGTAAACACACAGGAAACCAATCATTATCACGTGATACGGCTTTTCTTGTCCATCTTTTAATTCTCTGGTGGGTCCTGAGCCTTATTTACTTGTAAGTCTTCAGTGTAGTGCTTGGCTGTTTTGGTAAATGCTACCTGTCAGGTACATTACCTGATATCTAGTAATGCTATTTGTACAGGTAGATAACAGCTTGACATCAGTATTTAAACCACTAAACTGTCCCAAGTATGCAGAGTGGACTGAGACACTTCCTTTTCTCTTTCAGATAGATATTCCTAGTCTTTAAAGGATTCTGTCAGCCATTTTCAAGGACCAATCTTGTAGCAGCCAAACTGACTATAGAGTCTCAAATTGCCACTTGCCTTGTAGCTGTTGTAACAGATGAATAAAGTTACAGGGCTGGAATGTAACTCAGGGAGCATGGACATTTATTAGGTTCAATCATAGCACTGGGAGGTCAAAGAGAAGGAAAAAGTACCCCATCTCATTCAGACTTGTTGGAGACAAAAAAAACTGTGAGGCTCCATGGAGGCTTTTAAAGTCTGCCACCTTCCTCATAGATCCCTCCCAGACTCCAATTATTGCCCTTAATTGAGTAGATATATTCTCTGGGGAAAGTTTTCATAGTTGTGTTATAACCCCGAATGTAAATAGGAATACACAGATTATTAAATTCTGTGTCTGTGATGACTGGCTGATGAGATTGCTCAGTGGATAAAGGTAATGTGACCAAGCATAGAGACCTGAGTTCCTTCCCTGTGACCCACATCATAGGAGAGAAAAAACTCCATAAATTGTCCTCTGACTTTCATGTAGGTGGGGGTGCCAGGTCTCATCAGCTAAAGTTTCCCACTGCTCACTTACACTGAGAACTCTCCATCTGATACACTCATGTAATTATATGACTCTGTGCTCCATTTCAGAGATTCAGTACTTTTTTAGTTAGAGAAACCAAGGAGGCCAGCATCAGACCAACAACTGAAATGCAGGTTAGGGATTATGGATATAGGGAATTTGTAACTGAGGTGTGAACCTCATGTGTTCCAAACTGCTCTAAATGGTTTTCAATACATGTGTGGCCAACTGTAGTAGATGCTGTTGTTTCACTGCTGTTTCTTTGTTGCTATAGTTTTGTTTTATTGTCTACCTCTGATTACTTCAAAGAGACAAAAAAACTGTGATGAAATTTGCACTAATCCCTGTGACTGTTGAAGCCTCACTAGATGTCAGAGTCAGCTTGAGTGAGGATGATTTGCCTGGATGATGCACAGCTGCTCCTGGTCGCCTGTACTGCCATATGCTAATATCTTCCTCTGACAAAGTAGCAGTTATCAGTGACACAGAGTGAAACGATTTACAGTGCTAGCACTCCTAGGTTTAAGCAGACACCAGTAGCAAAGTACAAAGGACCCAAAGATGGAAGCATATGCCCAGGCTTACAACAGTAGGCTTTGAAACGATTAAAATGACCTGGGAGTAGACAGTGGAATGTGAGGTGCAGGCAGAGGCCTAGTACAGAGTGTCTGACAGTTTTCCAGGTAGAAGGTATTCCCACTACTAGAAGGTCTTTGGATCTGTGGTCTAGACAGCATAAGGAGAGTGATGAAAGTCACTGTCTTGTGAATTTGCTGCTGAGACAATTGCTTTCTCTTCTGAATATACACAGTGGAGTTGGCTCAAGGTTAAGAAGAAATAGCCATTGCTGTAGTTCATTGCTCTGAAGAACATTCTCCTTCTCTTTTCAGCCCACATAGATTAATCATGTACCACCTTGTTCCGTGGACACTCACATGACAGGGATGTGGTCCTACTTTCCTGTTATGTGTACCAGAAGATCACTTTACAATGGCCCAATGATCTATTTCAATCTTACAAGACATAACAATCTAACCTAGTATGGTGGCACTTGCCTTTAATGCCAGGAAAGGTACAGGCAGACAGAATGCTATGAAATCAATGCAGTCTAAACAGTTTGTGGAGATTATGTTTTTTATACGGAATCAAGTCAAATAAGTTTCTGAGGTTTGGAGGTTTTAGGCTTACCAGTTAAGGGGACTTTGTACTTGTAGGAAGGGATAATGCAAATATTCACAGATAAATTGTGGAACCCAGGCCTTCTTTCAGCTCCAAGGCAAGTGCATCCAGAGGACTAATGAATTATCTGCTTTGGGGATTCTGCCTAGCCTAACAGAATAGTGCTAAACATAGTTATTATAAGGAAATACTCCCACCAGTTCATATATAGTAAGATGCAGGGCCCACATTTGGATGGGTTTTTTGGCACCATGTATTTCCATTCATGATGTGGGTACATGGTGTCAGGAGACACAGAAGAAGGCCTTATATCCCTTGAAAATGAAGTTACTGACATCTCACAACATTGCTTGTAATCCCAGCACTTGGGAGAGGAGGTCAGAATCAGTTCAGGAGCATCCTTGACTACATAAGAAATTTTAAGTCACCTTTATTACTCTAAGAACTTCATTGAGTTCCCATCTGTTGCTATGTATTGTAATGCTAAATTCTGTTCCTAGGAAGGTCTGGAACTAGGAGAGAATTCTCCTATAAAATGATTTTGTTGTGCAAATATTGTTGCTTAATTTAAAACCATTGGTTAAATAAAACTGACTACTGGTATTTAATGGAGGCAGTAGACATATGTGAGTTTTTAGTTATCTGGTTGTGGGTGGAGAACTGAAAGATAAGAGGAGAAATTAGAAGAAAAGAGAAAAGGTACCATGGAGGAGAGGTACCCTGTGTGCATATGGAGGAGAAACAGCAAGTATTTGGGGTGCACCACTGGGGAGGTAGCCAGGTGAGCTGGTAGAAAAGCAGATTAGGGGTGACCAAACCCACAGTAACTGTCTCTGTTTTTGTTTTTTTAACACGGGGTTTCTCTGAATATCCCTGGCTGTCCTGGAACTCACTTTGTAGATCAGGTTGGCCTCAAACTCAGAAATCCTGCCTCTGCCTTGCAAGTGCTGGGAGTAAAAGTGTGCACCACCACCTCACAGTAATTGTCAGAGTCAAATGATGTAAGCATAGTCTGAGTCATTTGTTTGGAAGCAAGTCCAGATGAGCTTAAATTGGTTCTACTGAAACTTTGTATCAAAAAAGAAGGTGATAGGGAAGGAGTAGAGCATTGCCTGGAGGGGAAGGGAGAGAAGATCATGAAGAAAATGATCAAAGACATACTTGAACAGAAAGTCTCCAAGAGCCAGTGGGTGTGCATTTTTTCGTTGAATTATTTATTTATTTCCATCTGATCACAGTCCCTCCTTCTCTTCCTAGTCATAATCAATGTCCCAATCCCCCCCACACACAATTCCCTATCCCCTTCTCCCCAGAGTAAGTGACCCTCCTTTTTTCCCCTGTAACAACTCACCGGGCACATCAAGTTGCATCAGGAATAAGTGCATCCTCTCTCACTGAGCCCAGACAGGGCAGCCCAGCTAGGGAAAATAGATCTAAAGGCAGGTAACAGAGTCTAAATCCGAGGCAGCAACCACTCCAGTTATTAGTCGCCCACATGAAGACCAAGCTACATATCTGTTTCATTTATGAAAGGGTCCTAGTTCAAACCCCTACATGGTGTTGGCTCATGGTTCAGTCTCTGTGAACCCCTAAGGGTTCATATTAGTTGACTCTGTAGGTCCTCTTGTGGCTTCCTAACCCTTCTGGCTACTACAACCCTTCCACCAACACTTCCACATGAATTTCAGACCACAGCCTAATGTTTGCCTGTGGGTCTCTGCATTTTTACATTTAAAGGGTGATGGAGATAGCATGCAATTAGAGGGACTGCCCACAACAGGTCACAATGGAAACCTCTCAGCAGCCTGCAGCAGCTACTTGTAAAAAAGATGGTGTCTGTGGTCTTGAGAAGCAGGAGACACATTCCTCCTGGGTACCTGCAATTTGAAATAAGGGCCTGCCTGTTGTAGGCTGAGATAGAAACATCTCAATTGCCTGTGGAAGCTCTTCATACTAAAATGTAATTCCGCTTTATCTTAACCTTAGTCCTATACAATCACTGTATAGAATTCATAACTGCTTTTCAGCTGGCCTAGATGTATATAATTATTCTATTATATCTGAATTTCCTGTTTCTTTTTTCTTCTTCCCTAGTGTAGTCTGTGAAACTCGATGTTTCTTGATGTAATGATTCTTAAACTATGAAAAAATTGAGATATAAGCGCTCAGTACAGCACAGATCAAAATGTCCCAGGTGTATGCTGTGTGTTCTCATCTTGGAAACTGTGTAATAACTGAGTAATGGTAGTTCGAGATTAATGCATAACTTTCAAAGACATTTTGAAGAAATTATTAGAAAATGAAATAGAGACAATATTTGGACCTGAGAAATGTAAAAGTTATTGATGTTCTGAAATTAGTTTCACACAACATTTGAGAGTAGTCCTGAATAATAAAGTATGAAATATGTCATATGCTATATGTCAGTCAAACTAAGTCAAAACACTGGGACTCTTACAAGGATTATTGTGTGCAATGTACAGAATCAGAAAGCTAGGAGAAGTACTCAGTTAACGGTTAAGTACCTCTGACCCATTCAGTGCTTTGGTAGAGGATTTCCCATGAGAGCCCTAACATGCAAAGCAGGGGTTGGATCTCCAGTACACACCAGCTACTCAAATGGATACCATGTTTCCTATTATAAAGAAATGGAGGACTCCATTCAGGCACCATCTGGGAAGGCTCTTTCTCATTTTCCAAGCCACTGCAATTGCAGGATTTTAACTTGGCACCAGCTCCATTATCTTATGCAAGTATTCTCTGCATTGCCCACTTTCCTGTGGTAGTGTCAGTGATGGGCTCTGCACTATGATTTGTCCCTGTTACCTGGTGTTGCTGCTCCCAAAACCTGCTTCTCTTATCACAAGAGAAACTTCAAATCACATTCTAAACTGCTTTGGCTCTGAATGGAAATGGGTGCTTCTACTTTTTTACAACAAAGTAAACATATCTCAAGAACCACTTTCTATAGGTATGATCCATTCCACTAATATAGCACACAAAGAAGGACAAAAGTGCATATCAGGGGATGGAGAGATAGCTCTTCATTTGAGAATATGTTTCTCAAAATACCCACATGTCATCTAACTGTCCTTTGTCATTTTAGTTCCAGGTGAAACCCAATAACTTCTTCTGGCCTTTTGGAATGGCATGCAAAAGTTGCACAGACCTACAGAAGGCAAATCATGCATAAATATAAAATAATTCCAAATAACAAGCAGAATCACCACGGGGGGGGGGGGGTGGTGAAGAAGGAGAAAACTCATAGAGCATATGGGCCTGGATTTTGTCTCAGCTTTTAAAAACATTTGTATACTGAATACTGAACTACACACTGTGTTTGTGTTAAAAACGCAAAAAGGAACCAAATGTATTGTCAAGCACAAAATTCACTCTCATAACAAAGAAAAACAACAAAATAACCAAAAAATGATAAATCCCTACTCGAAAGGTCCTAAATATGAATATCTCTAGTAGTAGTTACCACTGGTAGAACATTTGAAGGAAAGCAGAAGCATACATATCTGTGTTTTCTGACAGCTTTTATATTCCCTTAGAATATGTTTTTATTTCCTGAAAGACATTTCAGAAATACTGATATATTTCCCATTAATTTGTTCAACACTATCATCCACAGTATTTTAGCAGCAGATAAATATTTGACATGCAAGGATACAGCATGGATAATTTTTCCATCTTGTAGTTGGAATTCACAGAGTTGGACACACTAGACACACTGAATGTACAATCTATTCCTTTTGTAGCTCAATCTGGCTGGGAAGTCATTATGGAACCCAAGCCCCTTAAGTATATCCATCTGTGTCTGATAGGTGTGAGATTTCAGTAGGATGATACCACATCTGAATAAAGAAGTTTCTTAAGAGTGAAGAGTTGGAGATCACTGTTTTATTCTTAGAATATATCCAATTTACTCAATAGAAACTAAAAGTGGGCAGTCAATATGTACAGTGTATAGCCTTATCAAAATATTAAATCAATTACAAAACAAAACAACAGCAAAGAAACAAACAAAAAAACTTCTAATGAAACAAAAGAAAACCAAATAACAAAAGCAATCAAAGCTCAAACCAAAATCTAAAAACAAGAATTGTGGTAAAGAGCCTTCTTTGGCTGTTATTTTGCTGCACAGACTTACAGCCCATGACTGTCCTTGG
This sequence comes from Mus caroli, assembly GCF_978045245.1. Classification (NCBI taxonomy): domain Eukaryota; kingdom Metazoa; phylum Chordata; class Mammalia; order Rodentia; family Muridae; genus Mus; species Mus caroli. Next base: position 36,568,992 of record NW_028227267.1, on the reverse strand, counting down.
CAACACAGTAGAAAATAAGTTACTTCTGGTAACAATCTTTACAAGAGAAAATTAAGTAGGTCTCCTTTTTTGGAATATGGGTTTGAAGAATAAGGACACCCAACACTAAGCAGAAAACATGTTACAGACTTTGGCTCAAAGACTTTGCGATTTTGTAGAATGATTTTGTAATTTTCCTTGATGACCTATCAGGACAAGAAAAATTTACACTCTCAGAATCTTCCTGTTTTCCCAGCAGCTCTTGATGTGTCTCAGCACATGTCTGAATCCCTCTACATGCTCACTCTTGCTGAGCCAGAACCCAGATGAAATTAATAGCTATTCATTGCAAGGAAACAAAAGTAAAGGAAGAAAATGCAACAGATGATAGCCATGATTACTGGGGATGAGATGAAATATTTGTTTTGCACACGCAGAGATGCCCCTATAGAAGTTATCTTCAAAGGAGACCTTGTCCTAGTTTGTTCCATGTTCCAGGTTCTGCTGGAGTAGTTCACATCAAGTGTAGGAAGGAACAACGGCCTGATTAGGATTTGTCAATTCAGCTCTCCATCCCACACTAGATCTATTAAGCTGGATAATATATTATGACTTATCGTTAGCTGAGGTCATTCCCTGCATCCCCATCATTGGCTGATGTCATTCCCTGCATCCCCATCATTGGCTGATGTCATTCCCTGCATCCCCATCATTGGCTGAGGTCATTCCCTGCATCCTCAAGTGTCATAGAGCACCTGGACTTGGAATTATTTCTCAGCTTTTAAAAACTGCTAGAAACTGAGCTGTGAACTACACATTGTACTGGAGTTTAAAAGAAAAACACTATATTACTCCAATAGTCCAGGTATAATATATTGAATACTAACATTGTAGGAATGCCCAAATCTGAGTTCAAGAGAGATGTGAACAACCTAGAAAATCATGTGGATGCCATATGGGGAACCTGCCTAGAATTAAGCGAAGATTATGATTATTTCTCTAGTGCAGGATCCTGACAGGGTACCACTCATCAACCCCTATATCTGGAAATAACCAGAGAAAACATATCACATGAAATCCACAGGAACTGCATGGGTCCTATAATCAGCAAGAATGTGTTAACTGAAAATATTTCTAACACTAGGAACTGAATTTAAAAAGTGATGGTCATGAAGGAACATAACAACACACCTGTACATCTGAGACTATTGTAGAGCACTCTGTCAAATATGCTAATTATTTGTGTTCACACAACACAAGCACAGTATACCTCAGTAACCAGTTTAGTGTTGTTTCCTTGGTAATGCTATTATAAAAATCTTCCAGGATATTTTGGAGTCATAAAAAACAAGTCTTGAATGGGATAGGTACATAATGAGCAAAGCATATAGACAGCTCAGTCAGTGATAAGCTTTCCCCTCATAAACACAGACTCAGAATCAGGGTTCTTGGCATAGTATCCAATCTGTCTTAGCAAGTTCCAAAAGGTATGTAGAGTAGGCTTGTCTGCCAGCAAAGGATCACATGGTGGTATTGGACTAGCCTCTCTTTCACTGTTTCAGTCTTTTCCCAAAGAAAACAGTTCCTTCCATTAGAGGCTCCCTTTGTCATTGCCTAACTGACTAGGTGTCCAAAGGTATGATCCCAGAAAAATAGGAGGTCACTATAAATAGGAACAAATGGAACAATTTTCTCCCAATAATGTGACTGTGTCAGGGATATTTTGAGTAAGATGCGGCTAACTTGTTGAAGGGCAAATACTTGCATGAATTATCTAACACTGAGTAATAGTTCATGAAAGGGCTGCATCACATAGTACAGTTTCACTCTTTAGCTGATGGACATCAGGATATCATCTTCTTCTGGACTACTCTGAGGACAATTACAGACCTCATGTGCCCTAGAGACTCTCTGGATATCGACTCCTTGTTCTGCAATCAGTGGGTCAAAGGGGACTTCTTTTCTACTTTCTGAACCTCACTTCTCAAACACCTACCTGATTTTATACTACCAGACCTGTCTGAAGGTCCTCATTTCTCCCAACCACCATTGAGGCTGATTTTAACACTGAGAAAATGAGTTTGAATAACAGCAATTGCAGAATGCTACACAGATAACATAGTGTGAGTTCTTTAGATTATCATGACCCTCAAGGGGCTCCTGAAACACCCCTGTTTTGCACCACAGCTATGGGAATTCTGCTGGATGCATGTACAGCCACATGCAACTCAATCTCTCAATGATTAGAATCCAAGACATATGATAAGGCAACGTTTTACTGAGTATAGGTAGCTGGATAGGCAATGGTAGCAGGCAATGACGAAAAGAATCTGGAATGCTGAGAATACACAGTGAGACACCTGAAATTCCAGTGGCCCTTCATGATTCTTCCAGAGCAGAAAAGGGACATAACACATGGATGTTATACACCAACGTCCTCCTCAACACTATGTACCATATTCTGATGATTTTTTCCAAAGGATTTCAATGAGGATCAGTAGTATTGCCCCTAGCCAGTTGTGAGTCTGACTTTACATGAGTTTTTGTGTCCTTTTTTTTTTTTTTTCTGGGAAGCTAGGTAGAGTTGCACACTAATTTGACTGCCGTATTTGATTTTTTATGCGTGCAGTGTAATCTCAGGGGCTTTTCATCATGCTTGGCCTCTAGAACAGACATGGTTACACGTCTACACAAACATATATACACACACAAACACAGCTGTATATTCAAGCATCCATACCACAAACACTTGCAAAGGCATTTTGCCTTACACAAACACACAACTTAGAATAAACACTCTGAGTCATAGCTGGTACACAAACACACACACATACACACACACAGACACACCAACACACACACCACATACCACAAAAAGACTGACACAAACACACATACAACAATGAAATTCTTGCTCTTATCTAGCATATTTTCTATTGTATGAGCATGTAGTGGGACCTATGATGTGCACAAGGCTCTTAGACTTAAGGGGGCTTTGCAGCCCTGACCTGTACTTATCTCCTCCTCAGGAATATTTTATATGCAAATACTTGCTGTCCTACCAGGAAATTATAAGCTCTACACAGATATCCTGGACAACACAGCACTAAATTGACAAGAAAGAGCTTTCTACCTATAGCCTCCACTAAGCCCGTTTTGACACATCAAGGCCCTCTCACTAAACCTACACTGAGTCCTTTTTAGCATCTGAGGAAGACTGTGACTTTTGGACATTACTCAGGATCTTTTCAACACATTACTTATTATATTATATTAAATCATCCTCAAAATTAGTCAGGAGAATTCTAGTTAAATGACCTGCTGTGACATTTCTGAAATGCAGCACTCTGCACAACTCTGATTGAGAATCTATCCTGAAACAAAGCCATGCCCAAAATATAGTTAGCAAAACAATGTCAGCAGAGTGAGCACTGTAGGCTTCTATGTATGCCCATGGTTAAGCCAATAAGACAAGCCAGAATAGCCCAGGCAATAACTCGAAGCAGGAAAAATTATAAATGTTATACTAATTTTAAAAATAGTGTTATTGTTTAATGAATTGTTGATATAAATAAGAGACAATCTCCACCTGGTAGTGGACAGGAAATGAAAACTCTACTGGACATCAAACAACAGGAAGTATCAGGTTTATTGAGAGACGTAGGCCCAAAGAACCAAGTTAGAGAATGACTACACAAAATCAGATGTCCTTAACTGGCCTTACAAAATACCCACAAAGGTACAGATTGGCATAAGCATCCATAATCACACACACACACACACACACACACACACACACACACCCATAAAATCATAAGGGAGCAAAAAACAATGAAGAATCTGTCATGCTAGTGGAACAAAAATTTAGACAATGCAGAGCAGATGTTTCAACTGAGAAACACATCTCTGGTATTCTTACTGGGGAAATAGAAAGATCTAGACAACATTCTTCTTGGTCAGAATGAGGAGCATATAGAGTGAAATTTTTTCATGAAGTCTCAAAACTCTCACACAAAGTGAGATTGTGAGAAGCCTTTCCTACATCCCTGCTCATCAAGCCAGCTCCAGACCACAAGGCCCAGGAACTCCAACTCCAACAGCACTCAAAGAAAATAGGACTGACAAGCTGCTACTCAGGCTCACTCAGTGTGAATCAAGATCTACAGGGGAAAGGGTAGGGGTGGGGGGCAAAAACTTCCAAAAGGCAACAATGAAATCCACTTATTTCTCAATCCCACTAAGCTCTCATCCTTCCAAACTACTTCCTACCTGAAATCTACATGCTCCCCACAAAACTTTTGAAGGCCTTTACATCTTCCTGCAAAGCACTCTACTATTCTAAAGAAGGGCTCCAACACAGCACCCTTCAAACTCAATGTCATATAGAGTTGTGATGTGTAATCAACTTATCTCCCCCAGTGAACTGCAGATTCTAGTAGAACAGAAAAATTTACTTCTCAAACTAACAGTTTCTTGATAAAGGCTACCTCCACAAAAAGCCTTGTAGATGATCCCATAAATAAACAGTTGGAGAAGACATAGGCAAGTGCCTGGTAAGTTGGTGGACTGTTACATTGGACTGTCTTTGTTTATAGTGAGCCATGAGGGCAATCTGCCTCTGATACACATCACCCTACCTGCTGCTGCTTGGTACTTGTGACAAAGATGTTCTTGCTGGCCTCATCACAGAACCTTTTTCTTCACCATAGGATGCTTCCTGTTCAGCCTGCCCCTCCAGCAGCTTCCTGTTCTCATTCAGCAACATCCTTACTCTTTCCTTCAATTAATTGCTGTCATTCAGGAGGTAACAGTGCCTGAAGCTGATCCACAAACAAAGAAACAAAAAATGGTCATTTCAAGCAAGCTTACATTTCTCTGCCACTCTTTTAAGAACTAGGATCCCTACAAGAGTCCTGATCCCTGGACAGCCTCAGACTAGAGTCCACACTATACCCATCAGTACCAAATAGAGGTAGGTCAAATACAGAGATCAGCCACATTTCACAAGACTCAGAGGACTTCAGAAAATCGTATCACCAATATTGTGGTTGTTTATATGTCTGTGTACCATAAAACAATCAGCAGGGAAAGGGCAAAAACACTCTGAGGGAGAAGAGAAGACCCAACATGTATAAACCAAATCGAGGTAGATCAAATGCAGAGATCAGCCACATGCCACAAGACTCAAAGGACTTCGGAAAACCATAACACCAACAGTTTTCCATATACATCACAGAAGAGGAAATGTTCCTCATGGTTGCTTATATGTCTGGGTACCAGAAAATAATCAGCAGGGAAAGGGCAAAAACATTCAGAGGGAGAAGAGAAGACCCAACAGGTATAAACTCTTTCCATTTTTGTCATGGATCCCAGAACTTTGAATCTGCTGTCAGAATCCTAAAGTTTCAGGGTTGCTTGATATTCCCAGCATGGTGGAAATGGTTTCTATGCAGAGGATCCTGAATTTGGAAGAATAAAGTTTGGAGTGTCTTGGACACTCGTCACACTGAAGAAAACTGAGTCCAAGAGGTACAAATCCAAGACCCTTGCCTCAAGGGAGGGCTCCTATTAAGGAACAGATAGTGGGGCTGGAGAGATGGCTCAGAGGTCAAAAGCACTGACTGCTCTCCTGGAGGTCCTGAGTTCAATTCCCAGCAACCACATGGTGGCTCACAACCATCAGTAATGTGATCTGACCTCCTCTTCTGGGGTGTCTGAAGACAGCTACAGTGTACTTACACATATAATAAATAATTTTTTTTAAAAAAAGAAACAGGTAGTATAGAACTAGAGCCCTTATTTTTGTTCAAAGTCCTAGAAGGCCACCAGCATTCCCTGCCTAGTGTTTCTCCTTACCTGTGTCAGGGACTCACCTGCAGGAATAGTTATCTTCTATGAGTTCCTTGTACTTCTCTATGATATCACTTATTGACTGGGTCATTTTTTCCATATCCAACATTGTCTTCTCATGTTGTGATTTAATGATGGTGAATTCAATGTTCATCCTGTGGAAGAGCATGGCCCAAAGAGCAAATATCCTCTGAACTAAGCAATCAAGTATCATGTGCAAAAAGGCTGTATCTGGACTACCCAAGCCAATTGTATGCCACATCCTTGTTCCTTCAAAGAAGGTCCTATTAGTACTGAGTAAACTTATTATCTTGCCCAGAGAACAGCAGAGCCTGAGAACCAAATGAAGAGCAATGACCCTCAAGAGCACCTTGGGTAAGACTGAAGTACTATACTAGGTCTGTGAGAAGTTTCTAATAGACCTGTCAAGATATTGAATCCTTTATCCTCAGGCTGGTCCTCTTGTCTTAGAGCTGTGGTGGTTCCCACTATCTAGTGAAAGAAACAGAGAAGTTCTCTCTGGGTCAGCATCTTATATTTACATCACCCCATGCAGTTGAGGTTCTTCTCAAAGCAACACCAAAATTCTGGCTGTTCAAAGCAAGGGTCAAAGTCCTACTCTTTGACTATCCTGGAGTCTAGTTTGAAAAACCCACTGTCATCACGTCTGCTAACATCTTGACAGATGAAGACCCACAGAAGCTCATCAATAATTGTATGAGGAAACAAACATGAAGAAACAGATCGGTCTCAACATATTGGACACCCCCACATCCCATGAAAGATTCTGAGTGAATGTTCTACATGGATGGGAACAACTCAATTAAATATGGAACCAGGTACACAGGGACTTCAGGAGATATTGCAGGTGAAAATATTTGGCCCCAAAATATATAGACCAAATCTATGGTGAAAGAAAGGACCTGTCATCACTTACCAGGAATGTCAATATGCTTTACTTAATAAATATGTGGATATTATGATCTATGGAGAAGGAGAGCTCATCACTGCTCACAGAAAGAACATTAAAAACAAAGAGGAATTCTTGGCTCTCCTGGAAACTCTTTGAATTCCTCCATGATACTCTTGGTTTCAAGGCAAAGCACATCAACTTAATGACCCCCTTGTGGTCACAAGTAATCAGGTCACTGAGTTGGCATGCCAAAAATTGTTTGAGATCAGTGTAAACTGTGCATGGTGGCACATGCCTTTAATCCCAGAAATTGAGAGGCATACGCAGGCAGATTTCTAAGTTCGAGGCCAGACTGGTCTACAGAGTGAGTTCCAGGACAGCCAGGCGATACAGAGAAATCTTGTCTCGAATAAACCAATCAAAAAGCAAACAAACAAAAAACAGTGGAATCTACTGACATTCAGTTGACATACTGTGACCCACTGCAGCCTGAGAATCCATTGTATAAACAAGGGGAAATAAGGGATGTAAAAATATCTAAAAGATAGCTGAAGCCAAAATTTGGTGGTGGACACCAGAGGGAATGATCACTCTGCCAGGAAATACTGGTAAGTTTCTGGAAACAAACCTTCAACAGACTACCTGACTGGCATACACACTACTTTCTAAGTTGCTCATAACAAGGTATGTATAACTGGACTTAACAGCATGGCTCAATTCCTCCAAGCAATATGTCATCTTAATAGTAAAATACATGTAAAGACAGATACTTCGGCCAGAAGTGAGAACATATGAGGGGCCAAACAATGGTCAAATGTGGGAAACTGACTGCACTGATGTGTGTTCTGGTGGGGGAGAGTAAGAGTCCATGCTGTTTTTTTTTAATGAAACCTTCTATGCGTTTATCCACTAGTCTGAAACTTCTAAAAGAGTAGCTGAGGAGCTCTTCAAGGTACTTGACCAATAATTATACCACACCCTTTGAATTGTGTCAAACTATAGCAGAGCATTCATAGCCAAAAGCTGTCAATAAACAGTGAATGATTTAGGAATAGATGGGAACCTTCATGGTATATGCAGACCTCAGAGTTCTGGTCTCATGAAAGTAAAGAAGAGTTCCTTAACGGAAACACTACAAATCTCTCAGAAGAGTTCAGGGACTGAGCCTCCTTCTTACTTTGGGCCTATTGTACCCAATACAGGGAGGAACTCATCCCTATACTATTCTATTGGAATGCCTGCCCCATAGCTTTGTAGGCTCAGATATCATCAGCTAGTCAAAATATAACTATTTTTTTTTCATTAGCCATATTCTCCAGTTCTCCATAAAGGCTCTTCATTTGACTACCAGAGAGAGAGAGAGTATACTTCTGTCTACCCCACCATCTCCCCAGACACCTTTGGGCCTTGTTGTAGTGATATTCCATAACCGAAGGTGGTAGCCAAAGACAACACAATCAATGTGGAAAGGCTTTGCATGATATCTACACTCTTACACCTGTGAGGTTAGGTGGCATTTTACCATGCACTCAGCACACCCAGGTCAAGAAGGCAGAAGGCACTGATGTCAATGCCAAAGAGAGCCCTTTCTGAAATTATGAATCCATTAAAATGGACCCGAGGCCATTCATCCCCTATCCATCCAATTGAGTCTTAGGTATATCATGAATACAGGATCATATTCCAACCCCCAACAGACTCAGGCCTGGAACTGGGAACTTACAAAGGTAGATACTGGAGAAGTGAGAGCTAATGGGACCAGGAAGCAGCCATTCAATGTCCCTCTTGGCCTTTGTTCAGAGATGCCTATTTTGTCTGGTTGTTTTGGAGATAGAGAGAATGTAAGATTTTAGCTCTGGAAGAAGGGACATAAAATTTACAATTTGATGTTGCCCCTGTAGTGACTTCTTCTATTGCCAAGTACATGGGAGTTTTCATTGCAAAGAAAAGGGGTTGTAAATCAGAGATTGTGTGAAATCACATGGATCAATATATTGAAACAGTGTCTCCTCCCAAGGCAGTTGCACTCTAAAACATATAATCCAACTTGTGTAAGAGTAAAGGTGCAGGAGTAGGTTTTTGGCCTCTGGGAAACAGAGACACCTGGGTAAATCGATTGTTTGTTCCATGAATGGACCCCAGAAGTAGATTTATATTGGAGAAGAATCTCCCTCATAAAAGGATCCAAACAAAGATGAGCGACCCATTCCAATGCACTAACAAACTCTCCCCATTCAATGCACTGGACTTGTAGTGAAGCAGAGAGAAATCTCTAGCTTTGGAAGGAGAAGTTGCCAAGAGGTATCCCAAGGGGCAAAAGAGAAACTCCAGGAAAGGGCACCTCAGAAACTGGTCAAGATGGGGCAAGCTGGTAAGCCAGTAGGCCATGGAAGTTCCAGATGACATCATCAGTAGTCACTTCCCAGACAATCTCTTGTATCCAAGAGAACCCTAGAATCTTCTGTGATGTCACCACTGTTGTGGTAACCAGAGCAGCTTGTGGGGTATTCCTTCAGATCCTCATGGGTTCCCAAGGAGGCATGTTGTCCATGCTCCTCAGGGTATTTCGGAGAGAGAATAGAATACACTCAGACACCAGAGTAAGGCAGAAAGAGTCCAGCCGCCCGTCAGTGTGGGAAAGGGCAAGAAACAACTGGTCATGGAGATGGCACAGTGAGTCCTGGGCAAGGTTCGGGGAGCTGCCTAGAGTATGTGGGCTTCAGCTGGTCCTTCCAGGAATAGGGATTATGATACTTCAGATTCTTCAATGGTAGAACCAGAGTCAAGAATATCTGATGATTAGTTTTACAGACAGCCTGATATTCAAAAGCCTGCAGTTGCTTTGCTGAGAGATCTTAATTTCCTCCTGAATGGAAAATTATGCAGAGCAAGCTCTGTGAGAATAGAAAAGTGTTGTTCTCAGGATAGAGTGTTCATGTACTTCATCTTAATATAGTTTCCTCTAGGATACATGAGCATGTGATGCCAAGAACAGAGAGGGCTATTCCCCTGCCTATGAATCAAGGTCTCAGACACTTTGGTATGGAACACACATGATGTGGACTGATTCATAGTCTGGGGTTCCTGTAGTAGTGTATGAGCTCTCATCATGCATTTGAAGAAGACTAGAAAAATGTTGGCTAGTATGCTAAGAGGTACAGATTTGTTGTCAGATATGAGCTGACAATGCCATCCATTTATTCTTGCCTGGAGCAGCTTATGCATTTCAGGGCTAGGGCGATTACAAAAGGAAGTCAGGCATATGTTTAGTGATGGTGGTTGTGAACAGGGACCTAGCTGAGGAGCCCAGCTTGAAGAAACCTATGATGCACTATCAGGGATTCTAGGTGTCTCTAGATTTTCCTCTTCCTCGGGCTTCTGTGTAGGACAAAGCATGGTTTCCCTTTCCCTGCCCTATTATCTCTACAAGGTTACTAGTGTTTTTTCTACCTACAGGGTCTGTTGGGGAGGCATCACCACAAACCCCCACCATCAATGAGCAGGAGAAGAGATGTGAGAGGTTGGAGAAGCTCAAAAGAGAGCTCCAGAACATAAAAAATGCCAGAGAAGAACTTCAGGGAATCTTGGCCAATTACACTAACAAGGATTTAAATGACAGGTAGTCTTTATGCCCAGTTTTCTGCTGACTATCTTGGGCCATCCCTGTTAAGCCCAGATTCCCTCATACCACAGGTGGCTACAACTCCAGGCTGTCTGCATATCCAAATTAATTTTGCTGATTGGACTGTCGACACAAAACTTCAAGTTCAGATAGGAGTGAGATGGGGTTACAGGCACTTTTCATTCCTCCAAAAGTAATTCAGAGGCTGTGGCATGAATCACAGTCTGGGGATGAAGGTAGTAATGTGTGAGCTCTCATCCTGCCATTTAAGAAGCTTACACAGGTGTTGGTTTGTGGGAGTTGCTAGGTAAAGTTTGTTTATAGCCAATCCTTTCCATAATTGACCAGGCTATAATTTGGATCCCATTGGTCCTGTCAACAGCTGGAGCGGGGTGTCCCACATATTGTCTCTCAGTATGACTGGATTGGCTGCAGTTCATCACTGCTTTTCTCAAATTTTGTTCATTATACTCTCAGATAAAGCCAAATAATTTTAATTATTTTGCATTCTGATTGTGTTGTGTGTCTTGTGTGTGTGTGTCTTGTGTCTTGCGTCTGTCTGTGTGTGAGTGTGTGTGTGTGTGTGTGTGTGTGTTTGTGTAAAAGAGATAGAGAGAGACAGAGAGAGATACTGACAGAGAGACAGAGACTGAGAGAGATACTGTTTGCATGTGAGCTTGAGTGTGCCTTTGTGGATGTGTGTGTTCCTGTGTGTATGTGTTCCTGTGTGTGTGTGTTCCTGTGAGTGCAGCTTAAGATCTAGAGAGTCTGTGTCATGTGATATATCATTGAGTTTTGCAAGACTCCATTTCCAGGCAATAACAGTGAGGAAGCCAGGGAGGTTCATTTTGAGTAGCAGAGGACTTGACCTCTGTGCTCACCGTGAATGCACATTGGAATCTCCTGGTGTGTTATAAAGGCTTTTCCCTGTAGATATGATTATGTCCTTTGGGAATTTTTGTAGCAATAGAACCAAGGATTGGGAATTCCTTGTCTAAAACCAGGAGGAGAATCATACAGATTTAACGTGGACCCAGGCCTGTGACACAGATTCCTGGAAAGTTCTGGGAGAGCTAGTCTATTCTTTCAAACCCCTTCAGGGAGCTGAAGCAGATCAGCACCCTGCCTTTTCTTCCCTGGGCTTAATGGCCCAAGCTGAAGAGCAATAATTTTAATAAGCACCAAGTGGAAAAGGTAATAAGGAGCTAGGTCCAGTGGCATATATGGGGTAGGGTAGAGCATGATTCAGCTTGAATTGAAATGATCCTTGTATCCTTAGTTCATGGGACAATTTGTTGCTTGGGCCATGCCCTCCCACAGGATCAACTTTGAGACATATATGCTTGAGATGCAACATGACCAGGTGATGACTGACCTGAAGAGAATGCCCCAGGACATCAGTGAGGCCTTGTCCAAGTGCAAGGAGTTGACTAAAGAAAATCAGTTCTACTGGTGAGTGACTAACAGGGTCATGACCCAAGAAATAGGCCCAGGATATGTCTGACAATCCTTGTCTTTGAACTAACATGGGGCTCAGGTTCTATACTCTTAGTCTCTAAAGAGGAAGCCTGCCTCCTTCAAATGAGGCACTAAGATTTTAACATCTTAGAGTCATTTTGACCAAGTGTGAAGAGTCTGGGAGCCCCTCAAGTCACTGTCCTTTCCAACACAGTATCCTCAAGATTGAAAGGTTTCTACCATGATGGAGATATCAATCAACCTTGGACCTCTTGAGCTCTGAAAGTAGATTCATAGATGGGGTTTCCAGGAGAAACATAGAAAGATAGTGTGATGCTTGGGTCTCTTCACTCCTAGAGAATTTTTCCCTATACCTACAGGTGGTTTTTTAATACCACAGACTCATAAGCACATATAGACACCATGTTCTTTTCTGAGAGATACATGAGTCCCTGTTGGTGTCAGGGTTTTCAAAAGTATCTTGGGTCTTCTGGAAAGTGGCAGTCCTCTGGATTTGATCTCCCTTTATGGCCAATCTGGATACTTGTCTGGGGCTGTCTGGGGATCAGGGCCCATGAAGAAGGAATGGTGCTTGGAGGAATGGGAGGAAGATGGATGGATGCTGCCTGTAATCACCATGTTTTGTTTGTGTCTCAGCTTCAGGAACTGCCACCTCCTGATTGAATCTAAGCTCATCCAGCACAAAGTCAGGATGTTGAGGAGTGAGAACAGACAGCTGGTATGGGATCAGACTGCATTGGAAGAATGCAACATAGCAACAAAAATACTATGTAAAGAAGGCAGCCAGAAGATCAAAGACCACTATACTAAGCAGCAGCAGGTAGGATGAATGAAGCATCATGGGCAGAATGCCCTAATGTGTAATCATAAAGACAGTCAAGCCTGATGGTATTTATGGTATTAAAAAACCACCTGTAGGTATGTAACCATCCTGCACCTTATCCAGGCTCTCTCCTATGTCTCATCCAGTTTTACACTTCTGTGATCATTTCCAAGACTTTCTGTGGAGTTACCCTCTTTTGGAGAAATTGGATTTCTGCCATGCCCTCTCCTCCCCATCCCAGTTGGCCACCTCTAGCTTGCCACTCTAGGCAGAGGAGATCCTGGACCCCTGACAGAAACCCCTAGAGGCTCTATGGTATGGAGAGGTGACTCAGGATGCCATTTCCTGAATTATCTAGGAACCAGGCCCTCTGTTTTGCTCTATGGCAACTCATCCAGAGGGGTCTGGGCCTGTCCTCTCCTAGGACAGAAGGGCAGGCTCCAATTTTATTGTGTATGTGTACGTGTGTAAGGGTGTGCCTGTATGTCATGGCTTGGCTGAAAAGATGCAGTGTCCTTTCGATGTCTCCAAGATGAAGTACTAGTACAGGATGGCAGTATCTAAGGAGCCATACACATAGCAGGGCTATTGGTTTTTGGTTTTGCTTTTGTTTTTTCCTTCATGAGTATCCACTTTAGAGTTCAATGCTTACCCTTGGGAAGAATTGCATGAAGCACACTCTTGCTGATTACAGTATCTTTTCAGTGTGCATGGATTTCCTGTGAGATGGTTTCTCTGGGGATTCCCAGATATAGGGGTTCACAAGGAGAGCCAAGGAAGGAATCTTCACTCCAGAAATAATAAGAGCCTTCACTTCAAAGTTTGCTAGGCTCCTTAGAAGGCCTCTGTTCAATGTTAGATTCAGACACTGATACACACTTATTTTTCAATATAAACATTTAGACTATTGGAGAAATGTGGTGTTTTACTTTAACTCCAGCACAGTGTGTAGTTCACAATTAAGTGTCAAGCAATTTTTTACATTTGAGAAAAACATCCAGGCCCAGGTTCTCTCTGCCCCTTCTCCTATGGGGATACAGGAAAGATCTCAAATGAAAGGTCATACTAGATTATCCTGATGAGTAAAGCTGGTGTTTCTTGGATCGCTGACATGGCAAGATCTCACCAGGCTTTTTTCTCTTCCTCCCATAGGTCTGAAATATTCTGCAGAAGCTCAAACAGATCAGAGACCAGGTCAAGATCTTGCTCCGACATAACTGTTCACCAGGAGCACTGGATGTGCAAAGCAAATTAACCACCATTGCATCTAATCCTTGTAACCATGGCAATCTTGGGCTGCATTTTCTTCTTTTTTAGTTTGCTATGGGTAATGAGGCCTTTATTTTTTCTAGCCTCTCATCCAGCAAAACTGCCTGTTTGGAAGGCTTCAGAGAAGTACTGAGATACATCAAGATCTGCTGGGCATCCAGCAGGACTCTGACAATGCCAATTTTGGCAGGTCCTGTTGGGTCATCAAGATATAATTCATAGTGGTCAGTCATGTGAATTTGAAAAACTTTAAGGTATCACCTGTAACATCTCTCATGTTAGCCTTGAAGGACTAGTCCATGAGCAGAACACCCACCCCAATGAGGCATGCCTATATTCATCTTCAACAGATTATTACCATCAGTGACTGCCTTTGCACTATTTCACCAAGGCCAGCAATAGGCTGTGGGTCTGTGCTGAACATCTGCAGCAAGAGAATGATGTTTAGCTTAATTATTTTGTTTGGTTTTTGGTTAGAGTGTTGATTTCTTTGGGTCTTTGGTTTTCCTGTGTTTTCATTTGAAGTTTCATTATATATTCATTATCTTTTTGTTAATGTAATTAATGTAATGCATTTTGCTAAGTCTATATCTTGTATAAACTGACTCCCCACGTTAAGAATTTATTGAATAAAATTAGTGTATTGTTATGGATAAAACATCATCTCTAATTATTTCTATTATAAGGATATTCTGCATTTATGTGTGGTTCATACATAGTCCTGTAACACTAGAAGTTTTAGGCAGGAATGGGACTCTTCAAGTATTATGTTGTTTAGGCTTCATAAGTAGTGCCCAGCCAGACGGATCTCCACATAAAATTGAGCTTTTGATGTGGATAATGTATCAAACTATGTGGATCCCGAGGTCAGGATGGAAAAACTATCCTTGCTCTATCTCTATAGTAAAAAATTTAGCTACAGTCATAATGTACTCTCTTGGATGACCACGTCAGACAAACAAATTAGAAACACAACAGTATTTCTCTAATACATCTCAGGAAACAAAAATATTCACATTGAGTAATTAAAATCTTCTGAATTATAAATGAAGTGATTGGGATTAAAATGACCTTCAAAGTTCATTTCAGAATTGAATGTTTGATACCTACTTCATCGAACTGTTTTACAAAGGACTAGTAGATATGGACTTGCTGGAGGAGTTGTGACAATGGAGGTTGGTATTGAGGTTTCAAAAGCTCATGCCAATCCCTGCCTCTGTCTTTGTCCCTGTCTTTGTCACTATCTCTCCGTCTCTGTTGATCTCACTATGTTTCTCTCTCTTTTTCTCTATATCTCAGTCTATAATGTCTCTGTCTCTGCCTAAGTCTTTCTGTTTGTCTGTCAATCTGTATCTATCTATCTCTTTCCTCTGCCTCCTCTATATGTATCAGATGCAAGTTCATCTACTCCTCTATTTTTATGATGCCTGTATGCATGCCTGCCTGCCTACCGCCACGTTCCCCAACTTGACAATCCTGGATCACACTTTTATATTGTAGGTCAACCCCAATTGAATATTTTCTTTATACGTTATCCTGGTCAAGATGTGTCCTAGCAATAAAACAGTGAATAAGAAAGCAAAAGAAAAACTTAATCAATGCAAAGATCAGCTACAAGATGGGAGAGGATCTTTACTAAGTATACATATGACAGAGAGTTCATTTCTAGACAATCTGATGGTGTTTAAAACCAAACAACAGGAAACCTGCCTGTTAAATATTAAAACATTATAAATTTAAACATTTCAAAATGTTCTATGGCTGTACATGGTAGTGCACACCTGTAATCCCAGCAGTCAGAAGGCAGAGGCAAGAAGAACTGCATGAGCCTCTGGACAGTCTAGTCTATGTACTAGATTCTGGGACAGCAGGGGTAACTAGAGAGTCCCAGTCTCAAACATACTCCCTTCTGATGTTCTGTCGAACTGAACAGAATCTTCAAGAAAGAGAAAGAAATGGATCATAGATATGTATTTACATATTTAATATCCTTCCTCATAGGAAAATGCAAATTAAAATAGTTTTAACCTTGTATCTTACTGCAGTCAGAATGGCTATTACAAATAGACTAAGGACCACAACTGTTGGCATGAGTGTGGGGTAAGAGAACATATATTCACCTGTACAGTCATTATGAAAAACAGGAGAAATGTTCTGGAAAACATTACTAGAGATAGATCTTCTATATGAACCAGCTGTACTATTTGTGGTGGTGTGAATGAGAAGAACCCTTATAGGCTCATAGATTTGAATACTTGGTTAACAGGGTATAGCACTATTTGATCAAATTTGGAGCTGTAGCCTTCTGTGGGGGTGGGCTTTAAAGTTTCAAAAGTCCAGCTCAGGGCCAGTATCCCTGTTTCCTGCAGATCCAGATCCAGAACTCTCAGCTACTTCTCCAACACCATGTCTGCCTGTGCATGATTCTGTCAAGACAAAAATGTACTAAAATTCTGAAATGGTAAGCAGACCCCCATTTACATGCTCTCCTTAAAAGGACCTATCATGGTCCTGTTGTCCCTTTCTAGCAAGTGAACACAGACTCAGACACTATTCCAGGGCATATAGCCAAAGGCATTATCCTAAGACAGACACCCGGAGGTGCTCATGTTCCTTGCTGCTTTATTCACAATAGGCAGGACATCAAAACAACCCAGACGTAAATATAACTGATGAAAGGATAATGAATATATGGTTCATATACACAATGGTAATGAACTGTGACAATATAAATGAAATTTACAGGTTAATGGATGGAGACATGAATAATCTTTCTGAGTGATATAACCCAGACCCAAAAAGACAAATACCACATGATGTGTCTTATGTGGATGGTAACTTTGAATGTATAGAGATGTGTATTTAAACTGCAGTATCCATAGAAGGTAATGCATAGTGTTGGGTTATAGGAGGATATTTCAAGAAAATAATAGTACACATAATTGGTGAAGGAGAAAAAAAGAAAACAGTAGGACAGAGTGAGGTAAATATCTTGGGAGATTGCAGAGGAGTGTGGTGGCTTGAATATGCTTGATCATGGGAGTGGTACCTTTAGGTGTTGTGGCCTTGTTAGAAACAGTGTGTCAGTGTGGAGGGTGAGCTTTGAGACCCTCCTACTAAACACCAGTTAGACAGTCTTCTTGGTGCCTTAGGAATAAGATATAGAGCTCTTAGCTTCTTCTCCAAAGTAATGTCTGTCTAGATGCTGCCATGCTTCCTGCCTTGAAATCAATGGACTGAGCCTCTGAACCTATAAGCCAGTCCCAATGAAAAGTGGCCTTGGTCCTGGTGTCTCCTCACATCAATAAAACTCAAAGACCTGGGACAGTAGACCACCATGTCAGGAATTTGGTAAGGTTGAGTGGGTTGGAAGTCCCAGACCCACAGTAGATGGCAAAAGTGTCACCTGCTTCCTACCAGGCCTCTTTCATGGGACCAAAATCTCTACATAGGTACATGGCCTGTGGTCATTTAGAACAGAATAAGGTTCCCCATACTAATGAGGTACCTAGAAGATGGTAGGGTTTAGTCAATAAGCTTCCCTTCCTGGACATTCCTTCCTCAGAAGGTACTTACCTTCTAGTCTAACCTCAAGACGTGTTATGCTTTCATTTCCATGAAAAACAATCAATAAACAGTTTAGAACCAAGGACTGTCTCTCTCATCAAACCAACTGTGGGTTATATGGAGAAAAAGCCTTTGCCTACAGAGCCATGCCATCTAAGTCTCCAACAGAAGGACCCTCAATACTCCTGGACTAGCCACTTCTGAGCTAACCCAGAATTCCCCATTCCCTGTTTTCAGGGCTAGTTCTCAGCCTGCTGGCCTCCTACATGCTCAGCTCCTCTGTGACTTCTAGCAGTACCTGCATGTCCAAGATTCTGAGACCCCTTGGCCTGGTCTCCTTGCAGGCCAGCAGGCTCTAACCTGCTATAAACTCCCTGCAACCCAGCACTGTCTGGATGTCCAGGATTTCCTGGGTCCCTGACCCCAGACTCCTTAACATAGGCCCATGGAATTCAGAACCTCCATTCTCTACTCTTGCCTGTGGTTTTCATTGTCAAATGGACTCCAAGGTGTCAGGGAACCCCAGCTTCCACCTCCCATGCCCAAGGCGACATTCTTCCACCCCCTAAGTAGTGTAATTGCATTTCAATCCAGGTCAATACCAGACAGTGGGCTTAGGATACATACAATCTACCATGTCTGCATTTGGTCTGCCCAGTTGGTTTCCCACACCTGTGCTGCAGACCAGAAAGCAAAACAACACTAAGACAAGGAAGTAGTATGGAGGTGGGATAACTGACTGCAGACTTTTGAAAGGCCACCTGTAAGCCTACAATTTAAGAAGCTTTATAATACACAAACCCATATAAAGGAGGTTTAAATGAAAATACCCTATTATGCTCTGACAATTCCTCCCCTGAACATAATATACTACCCAATGAAAAGCCCAGGGCCAGGTTTGCCTTATCTTGTTTGGAGTTGCTCATCACTGAGTCTCATACACACTACCCAATCATTAAAGACTGCGTCCATTGCTCTTCCTTCCTTTCTGGAAGTCAATGGTCAGACCACATTGCTGAAGAAGATGGTATCTGGCACAGCCATCAATTCAGGCATCTATCTCATTATTTTCTGTGTGTTGAGAACATATCTATTGCTCTTTAGCAGTTACTTGGAGATATTTGGCCCACTACAACCCACCAAATGTCTATAGAAGAGATAATCCCTTGGTAGCTGAGATTGCAAATCCCAGTCCATCATCACCCTCCTAAAATCTGGCAATTGATATTCTAATTTCAGCTTCTCTAAGTGGGCTAAACTGGAGAGGGAGCCCAGGGCCTCAGGCACACCATGCAGCAAACACTACAGGACAATACACTACACTTCACCACAGCACACCGCACCACACCACACTACAGTATACTACACTAGATAACCCCAGTCCTCCTGTTTCTCTGAGATCAACTTTGGCTGTCCACTGTGGGAACATGTCTACTTTATATATCTGCAATGGATATAGGAAAATATGTTTTAACCAAGATCACTTCGGTGTTTGTCTAGCACGTTTGTTGGCAATGTTAAAGATTTTCAATTGGCATGCAACTTTATCCTTTGTGAAGATTCAATATAAGAACACAATGTACAACTATCAAATCATTTATCATTTCTTTTCATTGGGAGCTTTCAACTCCCATTTTCATTTTGACCTAATGTTTTCTTGTTGGTTGGTATTGTGGTAGAAGCTGTTCCACATTCTTTAATTTTCTTCTCCTAGGTATAATGACCATTACCATACGACCCTGAAAATATTCATCTCATCAGATACCTTTAAAGGGGCTAAATACTCTTTTGCAAAGAAATTATGGATTATGGAGAATCTGGGGGTTGGGTTGTAAAATACTTTCACAAAATAGACAGAATATAAAAGCTCGTAACTAGTTTCTGGTTTATTTAAAAGGATCAGCTTACCTGTAGTATAGAAATGATTTTCTTAAACAAGGACTTGCTGTAACCAAGTCTGTGAAGATTAGCTTTAATTGTCAGTTGGAAACAACCTGGAGTCAATCTCGGAGCAGAATCTCAACAAGGGATTTTTCCATGGGTGGCCTGTGGTCATATCTTTAGGGTTGGTTCTCTTAGTCAAATTAAATGATATCAAAAACCACAGCCCACTCTCAGAGGCAATATTCCCTAGGCAGGGAGGAGGCCCTGAAATGCATAAAGGTGGAGAATTGAACTGAACACAAGTAAGCACTCAAGCGAGCTAGTGAGCATATCTGTGTTCATTTGTCTCTGCATTGGAATGTCAGTGTGATGTGACCAGTACTCTCAAGCACCACCTGTTACGACTTCCTGCAATGCTGGGCAGTCACATGAAAATGGAAGCTAAACAGTTTCTCTCCTAAGATGCTTTTTCTGAAGTGTCTCTTCATTTGTCCACCCTGTCAGATCTTCTCATTTGGAGACTTGAAACTATTTTTACTTTAATTCTCCATCAAATATAATAAGTTTCTGGGAACTGAACTTTCCCTTCTACAATGTTAAGTACTAGAATTAATTTCTTCGTTCTTATTGTAATTTGACATCTGTTATCTAACAATCCCATCTCCTTCCTTCTACTCAGGTCTCTACAAGAACTATCTCATCTACTCTATTTCTATAGAAGAGGTAATCCCTTGGTAGCTGAGATTGCAACTCCCAGTCCACCATCACCCTCATAAAATCTGGCAACTGATGTTCTAACTTCAGCTTCTCTAAGTGGGCTAAACTGGAGAGGGAGCCCAGGGCCTCATGTATACCAAGCAGCAAACACTACACGAGTGTACACTACACTTCACCACAACACACCACCCCTCACCACACTACAGTATACTACACTAGAGAACCCCAGTCCTCCTGTTTCTCTGAGGTCAACTTTCTTTCTTAGCCCTTTCTCAGCCTTCCTGCATGGATTATCTGCCCAAACAAGGTGAATGTACTAAAACAAAGGGAACATTTTCTACTTTCATAATCCACATTGAAATTAGCTGTGAACTCTGTGCAGAGTTCATGACCACCAGGAACACCTCGCCTCCCTTCTCCCCATTGCCACTTATTTGGGTTCTCTCTCCATTTTTTCTGTTCTCTTTTCTAATCTGAGGGTACAGCCTTGGATACTCAGATTTTGGGTACTTTGTCCTTTCCTTCAGACCTCTGTATTTGCTGTGTCTACTCTTAGGACTCTGTGTATCAGGCTGAGTACTTAGTAGAGCTGTTTCTAACTCTGCATCAGCAGATACCCACAAGAGCTTCTGGCCCTCAGATAGGTGGTTCTTCAAAGCTTTAGATAAGAAGTGTGACTCTGAACAACACCCTGACTCCTGCAGACAGATGGCTGCTGAACATACTCCATGACTAGTTGTCCCAGGAGGGTTTTGGGACTCCTCCAAATCTGGCTGCACTGCAGCTTCCCTTACAATTCAATGTGGATGTCTTACAGGTTAAGAGGATCAGTCAAGTACCAACAAGGTAGCCACATGGATGCATCCAGAAAGGCATGATTCAGGAGAAGCTGAAAGTCCTACATGTTCATGTGAAGGCTGCTAATAGAACAGTAATGTCCAGGCAGCTAGGGTGAGGGTCTTGACCACACACTATACTCTAACATGGCCACACCTTCTTATATTGCCACTCAGTGGACTGAGCATATAAAAACCATAAAAAATATTTATTTATGCAAAAATATTTATGCAAAAATACACAATAACTTCTTGGAAACTGAATCTAATAGCACATGCAAATGATCATTCACCATGATCCAATAGTCATCATGCATAGGATGTAAGAATGATTCAATGTTTTGGAATTCATCAAAGTAATATACTATGTAATAAATTTAAGAAATTTTTACTTGATCATCTCATTAGATGCTGTATCATCCCACGAATGCAGGAATGACTCATTATGGACATCCATCAATGTAATCCACTATATAAAATATCTTAAAATATATTGGATAATCTCATCAGATGCTGAAAAATTGTTTGACAATATACAATACAACTTCAAGATAAATGCATTGGAAGAATCAGAAAGTCACGGTCTATATCTGAATATAATAAGAGCAACATAGATCAATCCAGTTGCCAACATAAAAATATATGGAGAAAATTTTGAAGCAATCCCATTAAAATCAGAGACAAGGAAAGACTTCCCCCTCTTCCCCTATGTATTCAACATAGTCCTTGACATTTTAGCCATAGCAATCAGGCAAAAAAGGCAGATCAAAGTGTTGCAAATTGGAAGGGAAGAATTCAAGACACTACAATTTGAGGAGTATGGGATATTACACATAAATGAGCCCCAAAATATCCAGGAGAGAACTCCTACAGCTGATAAATAACTTCAGCAATGTCAATGGATATAAAATTAACTCAAACAATCCAGGAACTTTCCACTACTCAAAGGATAATTAGGCTGAGGGAGAAATTTTTAAAAACTACATACTTCACAATAGTCACAAACAATATCCTGGTGTGATTCTAACAAAGCAAGGGAAAGATCTGAATGACAAGAACATTAAGTCTCTGAACAAAGAAATCAAAGAAGACTGTAGAAGATGGAAAGATCTCCCATGGTCATTGATGAGCAGGATTAATATAGTAAAAAATGTCCATCTCGCCAAAACAATCTACGGATTCAATGCAATCCCCATCACAATTCCAACTCATTTCTTCACAGAGATAGAACAAGCAATTCTCAAATTTATCTGGAATAACAGAAACCACAGTATAGCAAAAACTATTCTTAACAATAAAAGAATGGCTGGGGAAATCACCATCTCTGATCTCAAAATATACCACAGGGCAATAGTGATGAAAATGGCATGGTACTGGTATAGAGAGACAAGTAGACCGATGGAATAGAATTGAAGACCTAGAAATGGACCTACACTCATATGATACTTGATCTTTGTCAAAGGAGCCAACACCATCCAGTGGATAAAAGACAGCATTTTCAACAATTGGTGTTTGTTCAACTGGCAGTCTTCATATAGAAGAATGCAAATTGATCTATTCTTATCTCCTTGTACAATGCTCAATTCCAAGTCACTCAAGGACCTCCACATAAAACAAGATACACTGAATCTAATACAAGAGAGAGCAGTAAAGAACTTCGAACACATTGGCACAGGGGAAATGTTCCTGTACAGGACACCAATGGCTCATGCTGTAAGATAAAAAACATTGTCAAATGGGACCCCATAAAATTCAAAAGCTTTGTAAGTCAAAGGTTACTGTCAAAAGGACAAAATTGCACACACATATTGGGAAGACATCTGTACCAACCCTACGTCTGATAGAGGGCTACTATCCTGCTGCAGACCCTCTGGGTCCCGTGCCTGCATGAAATGGTTCTCTAGTGTAGGTGGGCAAAGCTTAGGATAGAGTGACAAAGTGTCATACACAGGAGAGGTTGTGCAGAATCTGAATGTAATTTTCTGGTCGAACTTAGACTAAATATATTACAGCGAATATCATAAATTGTAAAACATAGCAGATAGGGTACATAGAAGTTTTCCAGGTGCAAGAGGAGTGACTATAAAAAGAATTTGTAGGAACCAGATAAATGTTTACATTAGAGATAAGCATCCCTCCAGATGTAAGAGGAGTGACTTCAAAAGGATGATGTTTACATTAGAGATTAGCACCTGCTTTGGATCAGCCCTGTGCCAGGCAAGAGTTTCACACTTTAATGTTAATGGGCTAGGGGAGTATTAACTCTTGCCTGGCCTCAGGAATAAAGTAGTGTCAAGGACCTTGGAATTCTTAGGTCTTTTTAATTCTTATCTATGTCTGGAGAATTCCCATTTATCAGTATAGTATATTAACTTGCTGTTGGCATGGAATGTAGTCTGTAAAAAGAATTTCTATCTCAGTGAGAATTCCAATCTCTTTCTGCAGATAACTGAGCTAATGGCTAGTGCTTTATTGTTTTATTACAGTGCTTAATTAGTTACTGAATAGTTTAAGCTCCTTGCTGCTATCTGGGAACTTAGAACACTGGGAAAGGCTTTAGCTATGTTAGAATTCAATCTTAAAAGTCATTACATTAAGGTAATACTAAATAGAGCACACGTGAATCCATACACTAGGCTAATTCGGGGATGGAAGATTGATTTTATGGTTTATAAAGATTTAGGGGAGAAAGTGCCAGACTCCAGGAAGAGAGTTTCCTTGAAACTCATTGCTTCATAGGTCAGCTTCCCAGGTTTCGCTATGTCAAACTGACTCAACCAAAGTACGTGGCAATATCCAAAATATATAAAGAACTCAAGAACTTACACTCCAGAGATCCTAATAACCCTATTAAAGAATGGGGTACAGAGCTAAACAGAAAATTCTCAACTGAGGAATCTTGAATGGCTGAGATGTACTTAAAGAAATGTTCAACATCTTTAGTCATCAGGGAAATGCAAATCCAAATGACCCTAAGATTCCACTTCACAGCACTCAGATGGGCCAAGAATAAAACTCAGCTGACAGGTGATTCTGGCAAAAATGTGAAGAAAGAAGAACATTCCTCCATTCATGCTGGGACTGCAGGTTGGAAAAACGACTTTGGAGATCAATCTGGCAATTCCTGAGAAAGTTAGAAATAGTTCTACCTCAAATACAGTTATACCACCATGGTGCATATACCCAAAAGATTCTCCAATATATTAATAGGACACATGCACCACTATGTTCATAGCAGCCATATTTAAAATGACCAGACACTCAAAACAACCCAGATGTCCCTCAACAGAGGAATGGATACAGAAAATATGGTACATTGTACAGAAGTACTACTCAGCTTTAAAAACATTACTTCATGAAATTCAAAGGCCAATGTTTGGAAGTTGAAATATCAATCTCAGTGTGATATCCTAGTCACAAAAGGACACACATGGTATGTAGTTATTGATAAGTGGAAATTGTTCAAAAAATGCATGGAATGCCCACGATACAACTAACAGACTATGGGAAACTGAAGAAGAAGGAAGATCACACCAAAGTGTGAATGCTACAGTTCTACTCAGAAGGGGGAAGAAAAGAATGTTTGGAAGTAGGAGGAGAGAAGGATCTGGGAGGGAGAGAAGAGTAGGAGGTAAAGGAGGTTCTGGTTCGGACATGGGAGGAGATGGGGAAGAAGTACAGAGGGAAAGTCATTTGAAATGAGGTCTGTAGCCATTGGGGAGGGGGAACTGTGTGTAGCGACTATAAAGTCTCAGATGCCAGGGACCCAAGAGATTCCCAGAACCCAACATGAAGGACATTAGCCTAAATACCAAACAAAGAAGAAGTAGGAACTGTACAGACCATATTTATTGGATAAGCATGGCAATCTTTGAAGGGTGGGGCCACCCAACCATCTCAAAAGTATTAATCCAGAAATCCTTCTCTCAAAAGGAAATGAAGGGATAAAGAGAGGAGCAGAGCTTGAAGGAAAGGCCATCCAGAGACTGCCCCATCTTGGGATCCATTCCATCTGGAGACACCAAACCAAGTCACTATTGTTGATGTCAAGAAATCTGATGCTGTCAGGAGCCTGGTATATTCTCATTCTCTCTCTCTCTCTCTCTCTCTCTCTCTCTCTCTCTCTCTCTCTCTCTCTCTCTCTCTCTCTCTCTTTCTCCTTTTTTTCCCACAGGTGGAGGAACATTTTTGTTGCTTTTCCCTAAACACAGTATAACAACGATAGATAACATTCATATCAAGTTAGGATTATGGGTAATCAGAAGGTGATTCAGTATATCAGTATACAGCAATGGTTCTCAACCTTCCTAATGCTGCATATCCTTTATGTACTTATTCAGGTTTTGGTGATACTCCCTCCACCATACCATAAAATTATTCAATGCTACTTCATAACTGCAACTTTTGGTAGTTGGTGTCTCTTGAAATGCTATGCACGCAGCCAAACATGAGACCGAGCGAGGGAACACAGAATGTAAAGTTAGGACAAGGACTGAAGGAAGAGAAGGGGCTTGCAACCCCATAAGCAGAACAACAAAATCAATGAAACAGAGCCCCACAAAACTCACATGCACAAAACCACCAAGCACATAGTACATGAGGGGATATCCAGAGTTCCAGCTGGATACGTAACAGAGAAATGCCTAATCTGGCATCAATGGGAGGGCATGCCCTTGGTCCTCTACAGGCATGATGATCCAGGGTTGGGCAATGCCAGGGCACTGAGGCAGGAGTGTGGGGAGGAGGGGGTATAGGAGCACCCTCATAAATAGAGGCAATGCTAGAAGTGGAGGGGATGGGGTTTTGGAGGGGGAACTGAGAAGGAGGATAAAATTTGGACTGGAAATACATAACAAAATCAATAAAGAAAAAGTAAAAATAAAGTTATAAAAATCACAAATGTGGCAACCCTAGAAAAGGACAACCTACAAAAGAGATCAGGATCTACAGATGCAAGCCTCACCAACAGAACATAGAAAAGAGAATTGCAGGCAAAGGAAATACCATAGATGATATTACAAAGTCACTCAAAGAAAATACAAAGAGTAAAAAACTCCTAACTCAAAACATCTAGCAAATGCAGTACACAAAAAAAGAACAAAACTAAGAATAACAGAAAAAGAAGTGGGTGAGGGTTAACAGTTCAAAGACCCAGAAAAAACATCTTCAACAATATCATTTTTAAAAGTCCTTAACCTAAAGCTGAGATGGCCTTAAATTTACAAGAAACATACAACACACCAAATCGATTGGATCAATACAGAAAATCATTCTGTCACATATTAGACAAAAGTATAAATGTACAGTATAAAGAAAGAAAATATTACAAGCTATAAGGGAAAAAACTCAAGTAACATACAAAGGAAGACCTATGGGAATTACATCAGACTTGTCACCAGAAATGAAAATATCTAGAAGATCTTGGAAAAATGTCTTGCAGAGACTCTAAGAGAACACAAAAGCCAGCCCTGGCTACTATACCCAGAAAACTCTTTATGACCATAGTTGGAGAAATTAAGATATTCTGCCACAAAAACAAATTCAAACAGTATCTTTCCACTAATCCAATACTACAGAGGATACTAGAAGCAAAATTCCAACAGAATGAGTGTGATTATACCCAAGAAAACACAACAAATGAATAATGTCACAAGAGCCCCAAAAAAAAGGAAAATCATGTTGTCTCCATTACCTGCCATATTATCTCAACCTACATGGTCTGTTGGAAAAGCATCACCCCAACCCTCCACCACCAATAAGCAGGAGCATAGAATGAGGAGGATGGAGAATCACAAAAGGTTTCTCCAGAAGATCAAAAATGAGAGAGACGAACTCCAGGGAATCCTAGCCAATTACACTAACAAGGCTTTGAACAACAGGTAGTCATTATGCCCAGTTCTTTGCTGACTGTCTTGGGCCCTCTCTGTTAACCTCAGATTCCCTCATATCACAGGAGGCTAAAACACCAGGCTGTCCACACATCCAAATTCATTTTGCTGAATGGATTTTCGACACAGAACTTCAAGTTCAGATAGGAGTGAAATGGGACTCAGGCAGTTTGATTTCTCCAAAGGTAAATCAGAGCCTGTGGTATGAATTACAGTCTAGGCATAAGGGTTGAAGTGTGTGAGCCTTAATCATGCATTGTAAGAATCCTATGCAGGTATACGTTTTGGGGAGATGCAAAGTACACTGTGTTCATGGCCAATCATGTTTGCAGTTAAGCTGGAAGTAATTTGGGTTAAACTGGTCCTTTCAACAGTTGGAAGGGCCTGGTCCCACATACTTTCTCTCAGTAGAACTGGATTGGCCATAGTTCATCACTGCTTTTATCAAATTTTATTCACTATACTCTCAGATAATGTGTGTTCATTTGGCATTCTGATTGTGTTTGATTATGGGTGTGTGTGTGTGTGTGTGTGTGTGTGTGTGTGTGTGTGTGTATGTTCCACTTAAGATCTGAAGACACAGGGAGCCTCACTTTGAGCAGCACAGCATATGAGCTCTGTGATCACTTTAGGTGCACACTGGAAATGTAGTCTCCTGTAGATACTGATTATGTCCTTTGGGAATTTATGTAGCAACAGAAGCAAGGATTGACAATTCCTTGTCTACAAACAGATGTGTCATCGCAGACCTAAATCTTGGCTCACACTGAAAGAGCCTGAGCAGGTACTTGTCAGGACTGTTTTCTGTCAGTGTTGCTAGAGTTCTTTCCTAGAGCTTATATTCTGGAGCTCACTGGATCAACCAGGATGTGAGAAAAGCTTCTCTCAGGCTGAGTGTTGGTGTGAGAGATGTGAGGCTTCAAGAATGAAATTTCACTAACACTCTCAACCTAGTCTAAAAATTGTGCCCCCTAAGAAATGTTAGTGCCCAAGGGATGGATAGCAGAGACCAGCGTCTCACATTAAACATAAGCCTTCCATAGTCCTCATTCAACTGTTTCTCTACCATCCATTGTTATCTCCTCATAGTTTTCTACTCACTTATGATTTTTAGACAGAGAAAGCGACATATATCTATATCTATCTATCTATCTATCTATCTAGAGAGAGAGAGAGAGACTATGTGTTTGTGTGTGGTATCTATCTACCTATCTATCTATCTATCTATCTATCTATCTATCTATCTATCTATCTATCTATCTATCTATAGAGAGAGAGTATGTGTTTGTGTGTGGCATAAGCATGTCTGTACCAATACATATATTGGTGGGTGTGTTGAAATTCCAGTTATTTATGTAAGATTTTGTTCAGTTTTTCTTTTTTTGTTTTATTTATTTATTGATTGATTGATTGATTGATTGGGACAGCATCGTTTTGTTTGTTTTTTATTCAGTCTTTCTGTAACATATTCCCTAGAAACCAGGTCTGTCACTGAACCTGAGACTTCCTGTTTTGTTTAAGCTGTCTGACCAGCATCTTTGAATTTTCTGTCACCTCCCAGGCAGAAATCTTTGTATAGTTTGGTCTCAATTAATTGTTATGAGGTTCAATTGCTCATAGCTAGGAAGATCATGGTGCTATTTTCTATAATTTTATACAAACATTTTAGTGTTTTGGGGTTTTTTATTTGTTTGTTTTTGTAAGTGCCAATTCATTAACAAAGAGGAAGACAATGCCGTCTGCTTCAGGTGTCAGACACACAACTTGGCTCACTGTGCCTTCTCATGAGTTTTATCTCATCATGAAGGAAACTTCAGAAAGAAGTAGTAGGGAGGGGGTAGACTAGTGGTGGTCTTACCCAAGAAACCTGGGCTACATGTTACCCAAAGTTGAATGTTTCAACAATTAATGTCTTACTAATCCAAGAGAAGCCATGTTGCCAACACTTAAAAGTGAATGAAAACATAGATAGTCCAGCCCACCTTTTCCGAATCTTACCATGTGACCTCAGATTCCCCTTCCCAGTCCTTCCCTCATTCATTACAACTTCCAGATCCTGAGTTTGGATGCCCACCCATGTGAGAAAAAACCGCAAAGCCGGCATGGTACCCTTGGAATATGAGTATGATATGGGGCACAAAAGGGGTGCTCAAAAACAGCTAGCTGAAGACATGAACAAAACGGGGCTCCAAGAATCTCGATGTTCCGATTGAAAGAACACTTAGGAACCTAAAACAACAGCCTATCATTCTAAGATGGGAGTGTGGGGCTCTTGGAGGTCAAGGGGCAGGAGTCCAGGCACCCCCGAGTCACAAAGATGGTTCCCTGACATTGGGCAAAAGCATTGGTGTTGGTTGAGGGACCACAGAAGCCAACTTACCTGGATTATCATGGCTCTCCATCCACTGGACCTCAGACTCCAGTGGCCCTGGGATCAAGCTTCTTCGTGAAGCTCCACTTCTGTGTCTGTCTTCTGCTGCAGGGCCTTCACAAAGCACTCTTTCTCTTGCCTGCCTCGTGGATGCTGGCAAGAATCACAGGAGATACTCAGACCCTGGGGTCAGGAGGTCAGGAGACCAGGCCAGATGTGACCTTCGTGGCCACTTCCAATCCAGACACACGCTCTTGTCCCCCTCCCAGTTGGTCACTGCTAGCTTTCCTTTCTAGGCAGAGGAGTTCCTGGACCCCTGACAGCAACCCCTTCCAGCTCTATGGTATGGAGAGGTGAATCAGGATGTCACTTCCGGAATTATCTAGGAACCAGGTCCTCCGATCTTCTCTATGGCAGCTATCTCAGAGCCGAGCTCCTCGGGCCTAATACACTCCTAGGACAGACAGAAGGACAGTCTCCAGTTTTATTGTTTTCTAATTAAAGTCTTTAGTAATAAAAAGTTAAACATGTAAGCATTTTAAAAATAAAACTTAGACTCCTTTGCCTCATTGCACTAAGATAAACCCCTGGAATCTAATGAGTGTCTTACTGGCTTCACCAAGTGGATTCATGGAATCCTATACTGCATCCCTTTGCTGACTTTATTTTGCTGAGTGTATCATAGACATGACTTTGCTTCTGTACAGATTCCCCCTCATTGTTCTGCAGAGTGCTGCATTTCAGAAAAATCAAGGCATGTTAAGTCACTAACCTCTTTTTGGCTGACATTACTAAGTGTGTGTGTGTGTGTGTGTACGCACATGCGCGCGCGCGCGTGCGTGCTCGCGGGCACACGCACAACTTTATTTTTAAATTGGGTATTTTCTTTACTCACATTATCCCGTTTCCTGGTTTCCCATCATAAAAAAAAAAAAAAAAACCCTCCCCCAATTCCTTTTCCACTCCCCTTCTTACCAACCTACCCACTCCTGGTTCCTGGCCCTGGCATTATATCTCATGAACTGTAATCTGTTGATTGCAGCTACTGGATAATATCTATGGCTAACTGTTTTTGTTGGTGCTACCAGAGTCTTATGAGAAATTGCTAAGTTAGGTTTAGAGAGCAGAATATATTTCCACTTGGAGCTTGCTGGAGGATATTCTTGGAACCCTCTTTTAGAACCTTGAATCTTGTGTGGACCCACTTGTGTATGCAGAGGACCCATTTGTCTGTTTTATGTCATACTTGTAGAAGCAGCAAATATCTGCATGGAAAAATTTCCTGACAAGGAAATCAGTACAGGCCCAGGCAGCACAAGTTGGGTTAATTTAAGAATCTATTACACAGCTCAGGTCCCAATACTTCCTCAGTTGTCAGGAAATGTGCTGTAATATAGCAGTGTTTTCATTGGTGTGTGTGTGTGTGTGTGTGTGTGTGTGTGTGTGTGTGTGTGTGTGTGTGTGTATGTGTATGTTTGTGTGTGTATGTGTTTTTGCCCAGGTGTTTGTGACCATGTTTATGTGTCATATTTGTGTAATGATAGGTGCTTGTTGTAGGTGCTAGTATACAGTACTGTTCATTCATATTTTCTTTTAAGTGTGTGCATGTATATGTGAAGGCAAGTATTCATGTGTCTCTGTATACATATGCATGTATTTTTTTATATATTCACATAGTCACTTTGTCAGCAAATATCTTAAACGATATAATAGAGGACAACTTAAAAGAGAAAAGTACTCTGTCAGTTCATTTTGCATTGGGGAAACAGCTTTTCATCATGCCTCTCCACCTAGATCACTAGAACAAATGGCACAATACAGAAGGAGAGGGAATTTGTAGGAAAAATTAACTCTAAATTGTTTGAAATAGACTTAACGGGTCGAATTACTTTACATATACATAAATTATATAACACACATACACACACATACAGTCACAAGGAGAGAGAGAGAGAGAGAGAGAGAGAGAGAGAGAGAGAGAGAGAGAGAGAGAGAGAGAGAGAGAGAGTTATGCTACTGGGATAAAAAGTCTTCCCCAAGAGCCATAGGCTATGAAATATAAAGTCCCAATAGAAGGCATGGGAGATATCCTTTGGCTGTGTTTGTAAGGAGACTCCAAGACACCCTTAATGAATTATACACTATTGATTTTTGTGAGGCCAGTGAGCTAGGGGCTGAGAGAAGCAGGCCTGGAGTAAGAGGTAGTTGAGGCATGTCCAAACCCTGGAAATTTCATCCTCAGAGTGGCAGCAATAGAATACCTTTTAGAGTTTCAGATGGTTCATCTGAAAAGGTGTAACTGTAAATCATGTTGCAAAAGAAAATTTCAGAGAATTCTACTGGTTTTAGTGTATAACTGCAGTCATTCATTTCTCCAAGTTGTAGGGTTGGACAAGGTCACTATAAGAAACAACTGTTTATGGACAATAAGGGCTTCTATCATTCTCCAAGCTGAGAACCTAAGAAACTTCACTATTTGCAGCTAATGTAAAATGTGTAGACTTGGGGATGAACAAAGCTTTAAGTTCATTAGGCTCAACAGCCATTTCAGAGTGAAGGGAGCAATACCATACTCATGTCTGTGCTGCTGTGTGTAGTACATGTCAGGAAAAGGGGGAGGGGAGCTATGTGCTTCCAGGACAAAGCATCAAGAACACTTAGGTTGCTAGAATTTGTATTCTATACTATATTGTTTATGTTATGTTATATTATATTTATGCTACAAAATTATTGTTGTACATCAAGAAGACATTCATCTTCTTAGGAGTTGAAAGACATGAACAGAGGTCAGATGATGTTCCAGGTCGGCAGGGGCAGTATATTTCCACACAGAGGTGTATGGGCTTCCCCTCTTGCTGAGGTTGCACCAGGCAGAGCTTCAGAGAAGGAAGAAGCACATCCAGAGCTGCTCAGCATTCAGGAGGAAATGTCTAAGACTGTAAATTAATACTTGTCCTCACCCAACACCAAGAATATTTAATGGAGTTGAGTTAAGTAAAGTTAAAAGACTTTGAGCAAAATCCTGTAACATGTGTCAACCTTGGTCTTACAAAGTCTAAACTACAAAGCCCCCAAAGAAACATGGCAATGATTGTCTTGATGGGCTATTACATCTGAAACTGCCTTTCTACCTTGCTTCACGGTTGACCACATGTTGTAATTCAGTGCTACTAAACTGCCCCTGTAGGTTTTGGTTTTGATTGCTTAGGGGATTAGAATTTTTGGTTACCTTGGTGTTGCAGATTTGATTTTTATTTTCTCTTTCTTTTTTCTGGTCACTATTTTGATATTTTGCTGAAGCCATATACACTGCATATACTGATACAGCTAAGTAGAGAGAGATTCTTTTTAAATCCATACTGAGTGAAATGTCTGCACTTTTATGAATTAAAAAACAAACAAACAAAAAAGAAAACAAGTTCAAATCCTACACTATCAAGCCCAGCGTTTTTAGCCAGGTATGGTGTCACACTCCTGGAGCTCCAGAATTCACAGGCAGAGATGGTTTTCTGTAAACTCCAGGCATCATGGTCTAA
Source organism: Mus caroli (assembly GCF_978045245.1). Taxonomy (NCBI): domain Eukaryota; kingdom Metazoa; phylum Chordata; class Mammalia; order Rodentia; family Muridae; genus Mus; species Mus caroli. The sequence continues at coordinate 36,536,258 of NW_028227267.1, read as the reverse complement.
ATCGAGAATTCCCAGACAGCCAGTCCTTCACAAGGGTATATTTTGGGGGGCATGGATGTCATATCCTACTCTGTGTATAAGCACTTCATGATAGAAAATGGATCTATGCTGTATCCTTTAGGTCATATATTTAGGTACCCCTAAAATAAGGTAAATGGCATTCACATGTTCCTGTAATAAGCATGCTGACCAAATTATGAGAGTCACAACTGTATTGCTCTAAAGCTTGTTATGAAATGAATATTCATTCGGGGTTCATAAGAAATCAGGAAACCCAGAGCTATCTGCCTCTCACTTCCTTGATATACAGCATTGGTGATAACTGTAAAGCAGAAATACTGACTTTCCAGAAAACTACCTCCTTCTACTCATGTTGAGATTTCCCAGACATGTTGAGACAAGGCTTTCTTTTTAGGTAATATTAGTGTGACTACACATTTGGAGCCTATTTGGGTTTTATTTGTTTGAATTTGGAACGTTGTCATTTTTTTTTTTAATTTATATGTATGTTTTGCCTGCTGCAACCCGTACCTGGTATCACAAAACCAGCAAAAAACAAGCAAGCCAGGCCTGCAGGGCAGGACCCTAGGGGTGCCCAGAGGGGACTCTAGAAATCCCCCCAGGACCACATCTGTGCACCAAATGCATGCAATTCCTGAAGAGGCCAGAAGAGGGCATGGTATTCAACCCAGAGACTCATTAATAGGATTGTTAGCAGCCCACTGGATCCTCTGGTGGATAAACAAATGTTCTTAATGGAAGAGCCTTCTTTCCTGTCCCTACTCTACATTTCTTCTATGTCCTTCCAGACTGTGTGGTTTTTAATTGAACAAGATCATCCATAATCAAAGATAGAAGTTTATGGAGACCTATAGGTTCAGGTGCTTGAAGATGGAATGCTAATTTTCCTAGGTTACCTGGCACCCATCTAAAGCTCCTGTGGGTTCAAGATAATGCCATAAAATTGTCAAGGTTGGAGCAAATCTGTCTCCTCTCATGTAGGATAACACTGCAGACTAGGCATGAAATGCCTAATTGAAGAAATGCAGAATTGAGAAGTTCCTCAGTGAGTAGAAGTGGACGAAGGAATAAAAATTTAAGGCCAGCTAACCAATGTTGGGATGAAACTTCAAACTATCCTGAATGGATGGATCCTGAAATAGAGGTCACATGCCTATGGTGGAGAGCATGTCTGTGCAAGGCTAGGAAGGGAGAGAGATGGTTGATATTGATCTTAACCACACTAGATCTTAGAGTTTATTGAGGAAGTACTTTTTCCAGTGGATGCTTCATGCTTGTGAAGATCTCCTGGAACAGATCTCATTTCTGAGACTGTGAGTCAGAGACTTAATGAGTGAAGGAATTAATCCCCTGGATCCCCAAACTGGTGCTGTCAAACCAGGGCTTTTAAGCAGAAGTCTGAGAAGGATTGGGGGATGGGTTAAGTTGCTCACTGTCTTTGGACACCTTCTCTTTCTAAGCTGCCTCTGACACAGAAAGGGACACCTGTAAACACACAGGAAACCGATCATTATCACGTGATGCAGCTCTTCTTGTCCATCTTTCAATTCTCTGGTGGGTCCTGAGCCTTATTTAATTGTAGGTCTTCAGTGTAGTGCTTGACTGTCTTGGTAGATGTCAGGTAGCTTAACCTGATATCTACTAATGCTATTTGTGCAGGTAGATAACAGCTTGACATCAGTCTTTAAAGGACTACACTCTCCCGAGTATGCAGTGTGAAGTGAGACACTTCCTTTTCTCTTTCAGATAGATATTCCTTGTCTTGAAAGCATTCTCTCAGCCACTCTCAAGGACCAATCTTGTAGCAGCCAAACTGACTATGGTGTCTCAAATTGCTACTTGCCTTGTAGCTGTTGTAGCAGATGAATGAAGTTACAGGCCTGGAATGTAACTCAGGGAGCATGGACAATATTAGGTTCAATCATAGCACTGGGAGGTCAAAGAGAAGGAAAAATTACCCCATCTCATCCAGACTTGTTGGAGACAAAAAAAAAAAAAAAAAAAAAAAAAAAAACTGTGAGGCTCCATTGAAGTTTTAAAGCCTGCCACCCTCCTCATAGATCCCTCCCAGACTCCATTTATTGCCCTTAATTGAGTAGATATATTCTCTGGGGAAAGTTTTCATAGTTGCGGTATTACCCCGAATGTAAATATGAATACATAGATTCTTAAGCTCTGTGTCTGTGGTGACTGGCTGATGAGATGGCTCAGTGGATAATGGTAATGAGACCAAGCATAGAGACCTGAGTACCTTCCCTGTGACCCACATGATAGGAGAGAAAAAACTCCATATTTTGTCCTCTGGCTTTTATGTAGGTGGGGGTGCCAAGTCTTAGCCCACAGCAGCTCAAGTTTCCCACTGCTCACTTACTGAGAACTCCCCATCAGATACACACATGTAATTATATGATTCTGTGCTCCATTTGAGAGATTCAGTACTTCTTTATTTTTACTTTTGTTGCCCAGAATTAGAAAAACAAGGAGGCCAGCTGTGGCTGTAGGTCTCTGCATATTTACATTTAAATGGTGATAGAGAGAGCATGCAATTAGAGCATGCACTGCCCACAACAGGTCTCAATGGAAACCTCTCAGGAGCCTGCAGCAGCTACTTGTAAAAAAGGATGGTGTCTGTGTTCTTGAGAAGCAGGAGATACCTTCCTCCTGGGTACCTGCCATTTGAAATAAGGGACTGCCTGATGTAGGCTGTGATAGAAACATTTCAATAGCCTGTGGAAGCTCTTCATACTAAAACGTGATTCCCGTTATCTTAACCTTAGCCCTGTACAATCACTGTATAGAATTCATTGTGCATGACTGCTTTGCAGCTGGCCTTGATGTGTATAATTATTCTATTATATCTGAATTTCCTATTTCTTTCTTCTTCTGCTTTGGTGTAGTCTGTGAAACTCGATGTTTCTTGATGTAATGATTCTTAAACTATGAAAAATTGAGATATAAGGGGCTCAGAAAAGCACACTTCAAAATGTCCCAGGTGTATGCTGTGTGTTCTCATCTTGGAAACTATGTAATAACTGTGTAATGATAGTTCCAGATTAATTCATGACTTTTAAAGAAAGTTTGAATAAATTATTAGAAAATGAAATAGAGACAACATTGGGACCCGAGAAATATAAAAGTTATTGATGTTCTGAAATTAGTTTCACACAACATTTGAGAGTAGTCCTGAATAATAAAGTATAGATTATGTCATGTGCTGTATGCCAGTCAAACTAAGTCAAAACACTGGGATTCTTTTATGAGAGTTATTGTGTGCAATGTACAGAATCAGAAAGCTAGCAGAAGTACTGAGTTAAGGGTTAAGCACCTCTGACCCATTCAGTGCTTTGGTAGAGGCTTTCCCATCAGAGCCCTACCCTGCAAAGCAGAGGATGAATCTCCAGTACACACCAGCTACTCAATTGAATGCCTTGTTTCCTTTTGTAAAGAAATGGAGGAGGCCATTCAGACACCATCTGGGAAGGCTCTATCTCATTTTCAGAGCCACTACAATTGCAAGATTTTATCTTGGCTCCAGCTCCATTGTCTTATGCCAGTATTCACTGCATTGCCCGCTTTCCAGTGGTAGTGTCAGTGATGGGCTCTGCACTATGATTTGTCCCTGTTACCTGGTTTTACTGTTCCCCAAATCTGCTTCTCTGATCCAAAGAGAAACTTCAAATCACATTCTAAACTGCTTTGGCTCTGAAAGGAGATGGGTGCTTCTACTTTTTTTACAACAAAGTAAACATATCTCAAGAAACAGTTTCTATATGTATGATACATTCCACTAATATAGCACACAAGGAATGACAAAAGTGCATATCAGGGGATGGAGAGATAGCTCTTCATTTGAGAATATGTTTCTCAAAAGACCCACATGGCATCTAACAGTCCTCTGTCATTTTAGTTCCAGGTGAAAGCCCATAACTTCTTCTGGCCTTTGGGAAATGGCATGCAAGTGTTGCACAGACCTACAGAAGGCAAAACATGCATAAATATAAAATAAATCAAAATAACAAACAGAATCATCACGGGGAGGGGGGAAGAAAACAGAGGGAGAAAACTCATAGATCATATGGGCCTGGATTTTGTCTCAGCTTTTAAAAACATCTGGATACTGAAAACGAACTCTACACTGTGCTTGTGTTAAAACCCCTAAAAGGAACCAAATGTATTGTCAAGCACAAAATTCACTCTCATAATCAAGAAAAACAACAAAATCACCAAAAAATTCCCTATCTCAAAAGGTCCTAAAATTGAATCTCTCTAGTAGTAGTTACCACTGATAGAACATTTGAAGGAAAGCAGAAGCATACATGTCTGTATTTTCTGGCAGCTTTTATATTCCCTTAGAATATGTTTTTATTTCCTGAAAGACATTTCAGAAATACTGATATATTTCCCATTAATTTGTTCAACACTATCATCCACAGCATTTTAGCAGCAGCTAAATATTTGACATGCAAGGATACAATATGGGTAATTTTTCCATCATGACATCGGTATCCACAGTTGGACACACTATCCACACTGAATGTAAAATCAATCACTTTTGTAGCTCAGTCTGACTGAGAAGTCATTATGGAACCCAGGCCCCTTAACGAGATCCATTTGTGTCTGATAGGTGTGGGATTTCAGTAGGGTGATACCACACTTGGATAAAGAAGTTTATTATGAGTGAAGAGTTGGAGATCACTGTTTTAATCTTAAGAATACATCCAATTTATTCAATAGTAACTAAAAGTGGGCAGTCAATATGTACAGTGTATAGCCTTATCAAAATATTAAATCAATTACAAAACAAAACAACAGCAAAGAAACAAAGAAAAAACTTCTAATGAAATGAAAGAAAACCAAAGAACAAAAGTAATCAAAGCTCAAACCAAAATCCCAAAACAAGAATTGTGCTAAACAGCCTTCTTTTACTGTTATTTTATAGCAAACACTGACAGCAAATGACTGTCCTTGGCAACACAGTAGAAAATGAGTTACTTCTTGTAACAATCTTTACAAGAGAATCTTTAGTAGGTCTCCTTTTTTGGAGTGTGGGTTTGAAGAATATGGACACCCAAGACTTAGCAGAATACATGTTACCAACTTTGGCTCAAATCTTTACAATTTTGTAGAATAATTTTGTAATTTTCCTGGATGACCTATCAGGACAAGGTAAATTTACACTCTCAGAACCTCCTGCTTGCCTAGCAGCTTTTGATCTGTCTCAGCACATGTCTGAATCCCTCTACATGTTCACTCTTGTTGAGCCAGAGCCCAGATGAAATTAAAAACTATTCATTGCAATGAAACAAAAATAAAGGAAGAAAATGCAGCAGATGATAGCTATGATTACTGGGGATGAGATGAAATATTTGCTTTGCACATGCAGAGCTTCCCCTATAGAAGATCTCTTCAAAGGAGGCCTTGTCCTGGTCTGTTCCATGTTCCAGTTTCTGCTGGAGTATTTCACACCTAGGGAAGGAAGGAACAACGGCCCAGTAAGTGTTTTTCAATTCAGCTCTACGTCTCACACTAGATCTATTAAGCTGGACAATCTATTACAACTTATCATCTGCTGACGTCATTGCCTGCATCCCCAAGTGTCACAGAGCACTTGGGCTTGTAATTATTTCTCAGCTTTTAAAAACAGCTAGAAACTGAGCTGTGAAATACACACTATACTGGAGTTTAAAAAACCCTATATTACTCCAATAGTCCATGTATAATATATAGAATAATAACATTGTAGCAATCTCTGAATCTGAGTTCAAGAGAGATGTGATCAACCTAGAAAACCATGTGGATGCCTTATGGGGAACCTGCCTAGAATTGAAGTGAAGGTTATGATTATTTCTCTAGTGCAGGATCCTGACAGGGTACCACTCATCAACCCCTATATCTGGAAATAACTAGTGAAAATATATCACATGAAGTCCACAGGCACTGCATGGGTCCTGTAATCAGCAAGAATGTGTTAACTGAAAATATTTCTAACACTAGGAACTGAATTTTAAAAGTGATGGCCATGAAGGAACATAACAACACACCTGTACATCTAAGACTGTTGTAGAGCACTCTGTCAAATATGCAAATTATTTGTATTCACATAACACTAATACCTTATACTTCAGCAAACTGTTTAGTTTCCACAGTTAATGCTATTATAAAAATCTCCCAGGATATTTTGGAGACATAAAAAACAAATCTTAGCCGGGCGTGGTGGCGCACGCCTTTAATCCCAGCACTTGGGAGGCAGAGGCAGGCGGATTTCTGAGTTCGAGGCCAGCCTGGTCTACAAAGTGAGTTCCAGGACAGCCAGGACTATACAGAGAAACCCTGTCTCGAAAAACCAAAAAAAAAAAAAAAAAAATCTTATATGGGATAGATACATAGTGGGCAAAGCATATAGACAGCTCAGTCAGTGATATGCTTTCCCCTCATGAACCAGACTCAGAATCAGGGATCTTGGCATATTATTCAATCTGTCTTAGCAAGTTCCAAAGGCTGTGTAGGGAAGGCTTCTCTGCCAGCAAAGGATCACGTGTTGGTGGTGGACTAGCCTCACCGTCATTGTTTCAGCCTTTTCCCAAAGTAAACAGTTCCTTCCATTAGAGGCTCCCTTGATCATTGCCTGACCGACTTTATGTCCAAAGGTATGATCCCAGAAAAATAGGAAGTCACTATAAATAGGATCCAATGGATCAATTTTCTTCAAATAATATGACTGTGTCAGGGATATTTTGAGTAAAATGAGACTAACTAGTTGAAGGTCAAATACTTGCATGGATTATCTAACACTGAGCAGTAGTTCATGAAAGGGCTGCATCACATAGTACAGTTTCACTCTTTAGCTGATGGACATCAGGATATCATCTTCTTCTGGACTACTCTGAGGACCAGTACAGACCTCATGTGCCCTAGAGACTCTGTGGATATCTACTCCTTGTTCTGGAATGTCTGGAACAAAGGGGACTTCTTTTCTACTTTCTGAACCTCACTTCTCAAACAGCTACCAGATTTTATACTACCAGACCTGTCTGAAGGTCCTCATTTCTCCCAACCCCCAATTAGGCTGACTCTAACTCTGAGAAAATGATTTTGAATAACAGCAATTGCAGAATGTTACACAAATAACAGTGTGAGTTCTTTAGATTATCATTATTATTATGATTATTATCAAGGGGCTCCTGAAACACCCCTGTTTTGCACCACAGCTATGGGAATTGTGCTGGATACAGGTACAACTACAAGCAACACAATCTCTCAATGATTAGAATTGAAACCAAATTATAAGGCAAAGTTTTACTGAGTAGAGGAAGCTGGAAAGGCAATGGTAGCAAGCAGTGAGGAAAGAATCTGGAATGCTGAAAAGACACAGTGAGCCACCTGACATTACAGTGGGCCTTCATAATTCTATCAGAGCAGAAAAGGGACATAACATGTATTTTATATACTAATGTCCTCCTCGACTCTATGTACCATATACCGATGATTTTCTCCAAAAGTTTTCAATGAGGATCAGTAACATGGCCCCTAGCCAGTAGAAAGTATGACTATATATGAGCTTTTGTGTCCCTTTTTATTTCACTTGGGAGCTAGGTAGAGTTGCATACTAAATGGACTGCTGTATTTGATTTTTCATGGGTGCAATCTGAAATCTCAGGGGCTTTACTCATCATGCTTGGTCGCTAAAGACGGACATGGTTTCAAGTCTACACAAACAGACTAACAAACACATATAGACATAGAAACACAGTTGTATATATCCATACCACAAACACTTACAAAGGCATTTTGCATTATACAAACACACAACTTAGAATAAACACACTGAGTCACAGCTGGTACACACACACACACACACACACACACACACACACACACACACAAACACACCCCAACACACACACCACATAGCACAAAAAGACTGAAACAAAAACACATACATCAATGAAATTCTTGCTATTATCTAGCATATTTTTGTTGTATGAGCATGTAGTGGGACCTATGATGTGTACAAGGGTTTTAGACTCAAGGGGGCTTTGCAGCTCTGACCTGTACTTATGTCCTCTTTAGAAACTTTTTCTATGCAAATACTTGCTGGTTCTACAAGGACATTAAAATCTCTACACAGATATCCTGGACAACGTAGCACTAAATTGCCTAGAAAGAGCTTTCTACCTATAGCCTCCAGTAAGCCCCATTGTGACTCATCACAGTCCCCTCACTAAACCTACACTGAGTCCTTTTTAGCATCTGAGGAAGACTGTGACTTTGATCATTACTCAGGAAGTTTACAACACCTTACTTATTATATGATATTAAATCATTCTCAAAATCAGTCAGGAGAAATCTAGTTAGATGACCTGTTGTGACATATCTGAAATGCAGCACTCTACACAACTCTGAGAATCTATCCTGAAACAGAGCCATGCCCAAAATATAGTTAGCAAAACAATGTCAGCAGAATGATGTCCTGTAGGCTTCTATGTATGCCCATGGTTAAGCCAATAAGAACAGCCAGAATATCCCAGGCAATAACTCTAAGCAGGAAAAATGAAAAAATCTAATTCTTAGTTTAAAAATAGTAGTATTGTTTAATGATTTGTTGGTTTAAATAAGAGACAGATCTCCACCTGGTAGTGGACAGGAGATGAAAAGTCTACTGGACATCAAACAACAGGAAGTATCAGGTTTATTGAGAGACCTAGGCCCAAAGAAATAAGTTAAGAATGACTACACAAAATCAGATGTCCTTAACTGGCCTTACAAAATACCCACAAAGGTACAGATTGGCATAAGCACCCATAAACACACAAACACAAACACACACACACACACATAAAAACATAAGGGAGCAAAAAACAATGAAGAATCTATCATGCTAGATGAACAAATATTTTAGACTATGCAGAGCAGATATTTAAACTGAGAATTTCAACTCTAGTATTCTTACTAGAGAAATAGAAATCCCTATAAAACATTCTTGGTCAGATGAGGGGTATATATGGAGAAATTTTTTCATGAAGCCTCAAAACTCTCACACCAACTGAGATTGTGAGAAGCCTTTCCTACATCCCTGATCATCCAGTCAGCTCCAGACCACAAGGCCCAGGAAAGAAAACTCCAACAGCACTCAAAGAAAATAGGACTGACATGCTGCTACTCAGGTTCACTCAGTGTGAATCAAGATCTACAGGGGAAAAGGTTGGGGTGGGGGACAAAAACTTCCAAAAGGCAACAATGAAATCCACTTATTTGTCAGTTCCACTAAGCTATCATCCCTGCAATCTATGTCCTACCTAGAAACCTACCTGATGCCCATAAAGCAAATGAGCTTCAGGACTTTACTTCTTCCTTCAAAGCTCTCCACTGATCTGAAGAAGGACTCCAGCACAGCACCCTTCAAACTTAATATCATGTAGAGTTGTGATGTGTAATCAACTAATCTCCCCTAGTGAACTGCAGATTATAACAGGGCAGAAAAATTTGCTTGCTAAACATATAGTTTCTTGAAAAAGGCTACCTCCAGAGAAAGCCTTGTAGATGATCACCTAAATAAACACTTGGAGGAGACATCGGGGAGTGCCTGGATAAGTTGGTGGACTGTTACATTGGATTGTCTATCTTTATGGTTAGCCATGAGGGCAATCTGCCTCTGATACACATCATCCTACCTGCTACTGCTTAGCACTTGGGATGCATGTTCTTGGAGGTCTCATCACAGAACCTCTTTTCTTCACCATAGGATGCTTCCTGGTCAGCCTGCTCTACCAGCAGCTTTCTGTTCTCATTCAGCAACATCCTTACTTTTTCCTTCAATTGATTGCATTCTTTCAGGAGGTAGGTGTGCTTGAAGCTGAACCAAAAACAAACAAACAAACAAACAAAAAAGGTGATTCCCAGCAAGCTTCTATTTGCATGCCACTCCACCAAGTACTATGATCTCTGCAAGGGCCCAGATCCCCAGACAGCCCCAGACTAGAGTCCACAGTATACCCATCAGTCCAAAATAGAGGCAGGTCAAATCCAGGGACCAGCCACATGCCACAAAAATCAAAGGACTTCTGAAAACTCTGAAACCAAGAGTGTCCCATGTACATCACAGAGGGGGAAATGTACCTCATGGTTGCTTATATGTCTGTGGTACCAGAAAACCATCAGCAGGAAGAGTGCAAATCCCATCTGAGGGAGGAGAGGAGACCCAAAAGGTATAAACTCTTTCCATTTTTGTCATGGATCCCAGATCTTTTAATCTGCTGTCAGAACCCTAGAGGTCAGGGTTGCTTGAGATTCCCAGCATGGTGGAAATTGGTTCTATACAGAGGATCCTGAATTTGGAAGAATAAAGACTGACTGTCTTGGACAATCTTCACACTTAGGAAAAATGAGTCCAAGAGGTACAAATCCAAGACCCTTGCTTCAAGGGAGGGCTCCTATTAAGAAACAGATGGTATAGAACTAGAGCTCTTACTTTTGTTCAAAGTCCTGGAAGGCCACAAGCATTCCCTGCCTAGTTCAGGGTCTCAGCTGTGTCTGGGACTCACCTGTAGGAATCTTTATCTTCTATGAATTCCTTGTACATCTCAATGGTATCACTTAATGACTGGGTCATTTTTTCCATATCCAACATTGTCTTCTCATGTTGTGATTTAATGATGGTGAATTCAATGTTCATCCTGTGGTAGAGCATGGCCCAAAGAGTAAATAATCCTCTGAACTAAAGCAATCAAGTATCATGTGCAAAAAGGCTGTATTTGGACTACCAAGCCAATTGTATGCCACATCATTGCTCCTTCAAAGTGGGTCCTATTGGTACTGATTAAATATCTTGTGCATAGGACAGCAGAGCCAGGCGACCAAATGGAGATGGCTGACCTTCAAGAGCTTCTTTTGTGAGCCTGAAAGAATATACTAGTTCTGTGAGATGTTTCTACTAGACTGTGCCACAGGCTTTGGTCCTTAGATATAAGGATTTTTCTCCTCTTAGTTTTAAGGCAGGGATAATCCTTTGATCCAATTGCTAAATGAATTCTCAGAGGACATAACTAGTATTTACAAAGAAAAAGGCTTTATAACACCTCCTACCCCAGGAGATTCCTTGTGATACCAAGGTAAACACAGGGAACAAAGTACCCTGATGATCAACTTGGGCCTCTAAGGACTCAACACTATCATGCACTACAAACTGTGCATCACACAAATCCTCAGATCCCATCAAAGGTCTCCGAACCCCAGATCCTGAACAAAACACAAACAACTAACTTCACACGCACACACACACACACACACACACACACACACACACACACACACACATACACACACACACAAGTTAAAACGCCAAATAAATCCAGGTAGGTTCCACAGTCTGAGAGTACAATGAACAAAATTATATTAAAGCAGTAATGGCCTGCAGATATTGCATTCTTACACAGTAAGGCAGCAATTGTGACCAGTTGTTAACAAAACCAATCAGACTCCAAGCACAGCAAGGGCAAGTACAAAAGAGGATGACCATAGAACACACAGCACTTATCCAACAATTTAACAACTGTCAAGACTTCTTATAATGAATGTGAGAGATGACACACTCCATTATGAGAGAAAATGTGGGTTAACAGAGAGGGCACAATAGAGTCAACAGGATACAGGGCATAATTTTACCTGTAGTTCAAATCAGTATTCATGTCAATGTCCAAGATTCGAAAAAGTTCTAATCTCTCAGCATTTATCTTCCTGATATAAAATTTCATATCTTCTACTTTATTCATATTCTTCATATGATTAATGATGTTGCAATTTTGGGGTGATGTTTTACCAGCAGACACTGAAGATAGATAAACACAAATGCATTTGCATAGTTGATGGCCCAGGGCAGGGGAGACCATTCTGAGTCCCAAAGAGAAGGTTGAGGAAGAGAAAAGCTAGAGACAGGATTAATCACTGAAAAAGCAGAAAGGCTATATTTGAGCTGGTCTGCTTTATATTCCTCTTCCCAACCACCACTGTTGGTCACAACTAACACACACTCTTTATTACATTACCCCTTGCCCTGAAATCCATAAGCTGCCTCACACATAAAGATTTGGGGAACAATTTCAGCTCATGTCATATGTTATGCCAAGAAAACCATCAATAGCTAGTCATGTGTGTTCAAACTCAAAGTGGCTGAGACATCAAAAAATGACCATATTAGAATCCTCCTCTGTTCTCTGCATCAGAGACTGATGTGTCCTACAATAATCTAGAAGATGAAGTGCTTCAACTCCCTACCAATAAGGGACACATTGTTATTCTCATAGTGCCTTCTCAGGGCATTCTTTGACACTCTAAATGAAATTAAATGGCTCCTAGAAAAGAAGCTGCAGGATTGTCAATTCCTGGCTCTGTCAAATGAATTTTCAGAAATTTTAGTCTCTTGGTCTGTCATTAAGAAAGTCCAAGGCTCCAGCTCTTAATATCTACTCAGGGAAGGCTCAGCTCAAGCCAACCTGTTCCAGAATTTCCCAAACTCTGCCCAAGACTCACTGTGCCTTCCCCAGAATGATTTCCTTCTTCTGTTTTTACAAGAAAGGATGCCAGATTCCTTCTGTCTTGGTCTGGTCTCTCCTTGATCACTATTCTCCTTGTGAAATTGCCTGCGCAGCCAGGAAAACATGCCTGATTGAGAACCCAAAAGGCACTGAAGGAATATCCCACAGGCAGTTGCTGTAGCCACAACACAGGTGACATCACAGAAGATTCTAGTTCTATCCTAGATACAAGAGATTGTCCAAGGAAGGCATTACTGATGATGTCACTGGGAAAGGCTAAGGCCTATTTGATAACTAGATCTCCCCAAATTTACCAGTTTCTGTTGTGCATTTCCTGGAGCCTCTCCTGTGACCTGGCAAATACCCTATTGCAACCTCTCTTTCTAAATTCGGAGATTTTTCATATGCTTCATTAGAAGACAAGTGCTTTCGATGGGAAGCATTGATTAGGACCCTGATATGCAGAAGAGATTTTTGTTAGCATCCAAATCTCTAGGGATGGTGAAGAGATATTTCTCAATAATAAATATACTATCTGAGTGAATTCATGTGACATACAGTCTAATTCCCCAGGTTTTCCCTGTTTCACAAAGGCCAATATCTTTCTCCTATACCTTCAATTGTATAAAATCTGGATAATATCTTGTTACTGTGCATATCTTGATACTGGGTATTGTTCCTATATACATATCCATGTGTTTCAAAAAATCTCCCGTTTACAATCCCATCTTTTGCAAGGAAAACTCCCTTTTCTTTGGAACATAGGGGCTCAGCGACAGGACAAATATAAAGTGGTAAACTTCCTGTCCCATCTTCAAATTATTAACTTGCACACCCTCCCTTTCTAAAATACAACCAGACAATTAAAGTGGACATCATTGAGCAAAGGTCAACCTGGACTGTACTGCATTGTAGCCTCATAGCCATCAGTTCTCTAATATCAGTCTTCCTGAATTCCCAAGTGCAGGCATGGGATGCTGGGGTTGTATCATAATACTCTACTCATAGCAAACATAAAACTCAGGAGGTAGGGCAAGGAGTGGAATGGCCTGAGTTCAGGTTAAACTTCAATTTTAATGGGTCTATAAGTTCAGGATGGAGTCCCTTTGGCTTTGTCATCTGAGGCTTCTGTGTTCTTATGCTGGGTGTGCTGAATCTGTGCTATAATGAAACCTATCCTCACAGATGGACGATGAAAAATCATGTATGTCTTTTGCGGGAAGACATCTGCCTTTGACTACCACCTGGAGCCACACAATACCAACATGCAGAGCTCACAATTGAGGGGCGGATATTGTTGATACCTTAGAAGTTGAGGGTCTTTTCTTCCAATATGGAGCCCATATTTTGGCAATGTGATTTTTCCTTTGGTTTTTCACTATCTGTGGCTTGGTTGTTTCCTGGCCTAAAGGATTCTGGATGCACCAACAAGGGCTCTACTCCATACTTTTTTTTATCATGAAAGGATTTTTGCAGAATCATGCCATGCCAGTAGGAAGGTCAACTAGGCTGCTCTTAGGTCCAGCTCACCTGGTAGAAGACTGAAGACCTGAGGTATCTGGGGAAAGGAAGCAGCACACAGAATCACACAGGTCCCTCTACTGCAACTGCTAGAACTGTAAAAGGGTTGTTTGTTTGGTTTTTATTATATATAAAGCTAGCCAGAGTGGGTACATGCCTTTAATCCCAGCACTCAGAAGGTTTTTTTAAAAAAATGTTGTTGTTAGCATTCATTCCTATTGTTTCCTTTGGTTTTTGTGGTTAACTCCCCCAGTTATTTGCACTGTACCTAGAACGTTAAGCCCATGCTCTGTACAGTCCTATTATTCATGTTAGTCAGAAGTGGTTACTCCTCAGATGATCTCATAACTCACTTTCAAATAAGGAAAACCTTCACAGAGACATTAGTTACCTTGTATGGTCTCATGGAACCAACTCACCATGACGGTAGAGTGGTATCTCAATATTTTGGATTAACTTAGCTTCTGTTTTTGAGATGACAGGCCTTTGTGGAAGTCTCCATTTAGGTGGCAGAGGGCCTGGTATAGCTGAAAGAATGGCTGCCAGGGAAGGCCAAAGCTGGCCCTTCAGTGCCTCTGAACCCTGATGCAGAAGTCTCCCGGCAACACAGGAACACATAGCCAGAGCTTGTTTGGTACTGTATTATGAATGAGCCCTGAGACCAGGATGAAAAGAAGCCTCCAGATTTCTATTAAAGGTGGCACAGTCACTTTGATGTGAGGGGAGTAATGGATCTTTAGGATGCAAGTCCTCCATTTTATTCATCTTTGCTATGTACACAGTATGTGTCAATGACAAAGTCACCCTACTTTACAACATCTAGCCCTTCTAGATGTTAAAGTGTTTGCCAGTGTATACATACTAGAGTTAGTAGAACAATATATTTTGCCCCAATTTGATAATACTTTAATAATTTTGTTTTAGTATTAATATAGTTTTTGCTCATTCACATTACATGATGCTTACTGCAACCCCACACCCACAATGTTTCCCCAAAATTCATGAACTCTTATTCTCTGATCAGATGAGGGGCAACTATCTCAGGACATCTCTTCTTCTACCAAAGCCAACTTACCCAGTCCTGTGAAAAGGTGTTGAGTGTGCAGGAAATGGATGCCTTCTGTTTGGCTTTCCTATTGCTCCATTTCCTGGATATGAGAAGTTCATACAGAACTGTCCTGGAACATGGTACTTCATTCAGATGGTTCACAAGAAGCACTGGTTTTGTTAATGTTCCATCAAACCTACTCCCACTAGTGTCCTAACACTGGCAAAGGCAATGAGACATGAGGCATCTATTCCAGGAGTTTCTGATTATTCTCAGAGCAGCAGTACAGCAGCCTACAAAGCTGGCAAAGTTAAGTGAGGTCAAACAGGGAACCTAAGAGCATACTGCTTCTTTCATAAAGTATGTTCTAGAGGATTACCATATCTAAACACACATAGTTTCGTACACACTGGAAACTAAAGTGCTCAGCATATATTGCTTTTGTCACCCAGTTTCCCCAAATATTAGAAGTCCCCAAATTTGGAGAAATTTGAAGGAAAAAATATGTCCCCGGGGTTGGCGATACCTCAAAAAAGTGTGAGGACAGAGAACTGTTTGAGAATCAGAGACCAAATGCTTACCAAGATCAAAGTCGAAGCCCAATAGGAAGATCTAAATAATATGCCATTGGATGAAACATGAAATTCAGAAGGCATAGGCCATGAAGGTAAGTCTTTGGCCTTCAGGCAGATCTATTTCGAATTTTCTGAGGAACCTCCAGATTGATTTCCATAGTTGTCATAGTACTTTGCACTCCCACCAGAAATGAAGTTTTGTTTCTCTTTTCTCACATTCTCACCAACATGTGCTTTTGCCAGTTTTTGATCTTGGCCATTCTTTATTGGAAAGTATACAGCCTTATACCAATCTCAGTTGCTTTGGTTTTCATTTCCCGGAAGACTAAGGACTTTCCACATTTCTTTAACTGCATCTCAGCCATTCAAGTTTCCTTGTTTTGATTTTTTTCTATAGTTCTTTGCGACTTTCAGACTGGGTTCTTTTCTTTTTGGTGTTTATCTACTTGAGTTCTTTAGATATTTTGGAATGTAAGGTTAGTGAAATTTTTTTCCCAATATGTAGGTTACCAATTTGTCCTACTGACTATGCCCTTTGCCTTACATAAGTTTTTCAGTTTCATGAGGTCCCATTTATCAATTTTTGATGTTAGAACCTGAGCCATCGGAGCGTATTTAGAAAATTTGCCCCTACTCCTGTGAGTTTGAAGCTCTTTCTCAATTTCTCTTCAATTAGATTCAGTGAAACTGGTTTTATGTTGAAGTCTTTGATCCACCTGACCTTGAGTTTTATTCCTGGTGACAAATATGGATCTACTTTCATTTTTCTACATACTTACTTACTGACAGTAGGACCAGCACCATTTATTGAAGATGCTTTCTTTTTTCCATGTATATTTTTGGCTTCTTTGTCAAAGATCATGTGTCGATATGTATGGTTAAATTTCTGGGTCTTCAATTAATTTTGTTTTTATATTTTAAAATATTTTAATCTTACACTTCAAAATTTATCCTGTTTCCTGGTTTCTGGTTCAAAACCTGTTATCTCATGCCCCCTCCATCTGCATCTATGAGAGAGTTCCCCACTCACACAAACACTGCTGTCTCCTTGCCCAGGCATTCCCCTATACTGGGGCATTGAACTTTCAAAGGAACAAGGGCCTCTCTTTCCATTAATGTCTGACAAGGCCATTGTCTGCTGCTTATGTAGCTAGAGCCTTGTGTTGCTCCATATGTACTCTTTGATTGGTGGTTCAGTTCCTGTGAGCTCTGGAGTATCTGGTTGGTTGACATTGTTGTTCTTCCAATTGTTGCAAATCCATTTAGCCCCTTCAGTCCTTTCTCTAACTCCTCAATTGGGGACCCTATGCTCATTCCAAAGGGTTGCTGCAAGCATCTGTTTCTGTATTCATCAGTCTTAGGCAGAGCCTCTGAGGAGACAGCTGTAGCGGGCTCCTGTCATCAAACACTTCTTGGCATCTTTGATAGTGTCTGAGTTTGGTGTCTGTATATGGGATGGATCCCCAGGTGGGAATTCTCAGGATGGCCTTTGCTTCAGTCTCAGTTCCACAGCTTGTCTCCACATTTCTTCCTGTGACTCTTTTGTTTAACCTTCTATGACACTTTTTTTGTTATTTAAATGAATTTGCAAATTGCTTTTCTAAGTATAAGAACAATTGATTTGGAATTTTGATGGGGATTGTGTTGAATCTGCAAATGCATGATGGCCATTTTTACTATATTAATCCTGCCAATCCATGAGAAGTGGAGATCTTTCTGTCTTATGAGATGTTCTTTGATTTCTTTCTTCAGAGACTTGAAGTTCTTGTCATACCAATATTTCACTTGCCTGGTTAGAGTCTCATTCAAGGTATTTTCTTTTGTTTGTGACTATTGAGAAGGATGTGGTTTTCCTAATTTCTTTCTTAGCCTGTTTATTTTTTTAATAAAATAAGGAAACTAATTTGTTTGATATAATTCACATCCAGCCACTTTGCTGAAGTCGTATATCAGGTTTAGCAGTTCTCTGGTGGTCAGTGCTTCTAACCATTGGTTGTGTGCTGACCACTGTGGTTGAATTATGGAAAGCTGCTAACCCCTGTGGTTGGAAAGCTGGAAGAATCTGAGGAGCAGGGGGTGTGGGGGTAAGGGGTGGGGGTGGGGGGGGTGGGGGGATCAACCCTGTTGGAGGACAAGAACACTCAATAATCCTGGACCCTGGAGATCTCTCAGACACTGCAATGCCAACCAGGCTGCATATAACCACTGTTATCAGGCCCCCAAAATATATACAGCAGAGAACTGTCAGGTCTGGATTCAGTCAGAGAAAATGCACATAAGCCTCAAGAGAATGGAGGCCCTAGAGAGTTCAAAGGTCTGGTGCGGGTGGGCGTGGGGGTGGGGACATCCTGTGAACACAGGGGTTTGGGGGTGGTGGTATGGGTAATGATATGGGGGTGGATCAGGAGAGGAATAAAATCTGGAGTTTAGCCTGGCCTGGTGACACATACCTTTAATCCCAGCACTCCGGAGGCAGAGGCAGGCAGATTTCTGAGTTCCAGGCCAGCCTGGTCTATAAAGTGAATTCCAGAACAGCCAGGGCTACACAGAGAAACCCTGTCTTGAAACAAAACAAAACAAAACAAAAACAACAAACAAACAAATCTGGAGTTTAAAATATATAAAGGAAAAAAATTTTTTAAATAGAAGAAAGATAAAAAGAAGGAATTCTCTGTTGGAACTTTTGTGGTCAGTTAAGTATATGATCCTATCATCTGCAAATAGTGGTATTTTAATTTCTTCCTTTCCAATTTGTATCCCTTTGTCCTCCTTATGTTGTCTAATTGCTCTGGCTAGGACTCTGAGTACAATATTGAATAGGTAGGGACTGAGAAGGCAGCCTTGTCTACGCCCTCATTTTAGTGGGATTGCTTCCAGTTTCTCTCCCTTTAGTTTGATGTTGGCTACAGGTTTGTTGTATATCAATTATACTATGTTTAGGTATGGGCCATGAATTCCTGATCTTCCCTAGACTTTTATCATAAATAGATGTTGAATTTGGTCAAATGCTTTCTCAGCATGAAATGATCATGTGGTGTTTTTCTTGAGATTTTTTTAGATAATGGATTATGCAGACAGATTTCTGTATATGGAACCATTCCTCCATCCATGGGATGAAATCCACTTGATAATGACGAATGATCTTCATGATTTGTTCTTGGTTTTGGTTTTTGAGAAGTGAAATGCATAATTTTGCACTGGTATCCATAAATGAAATTCAGAAGTTCTTTCTTTTTTGTGGCTTTGTTATCAGTGTAACTGTGGCTCCATAGAGCACATTGGGTATTATTCCTTTTGTTTCTATTTTGTGGAATAGTTTGAAGGGAATTGGTATTAGGTCTTCTTTGAAGGTTTGAAAGAATTCTGCACTAAACCCATCTGGTCCGGAGCTATTGTTGGTTGGGAGATTTTACCCATTGCTTCTATTTCTTTAGGGGTTATAAGACAGTTCACATGGTTTATCTGATCCTGATTTAATTTTAGTACCTGGTATCTGTTAAGATAATTGTCCATTTCAAACAGATTTTCCAGTTTTGTTGACTACAGCTTTGTAGTAGGATTTGATGATTGGTTTTTTTTTTTTTTTTTTTTGATTATGTTGGTTTCTGTCATTATGTCTCCTTTTTCATTTCTGATTTTGTTAATTTCAATACTGTCTCTGTGCCATCAGGTTAGTCTGGATAAGGGAATTTCTATCTTGTTGATTTTGTCAAAGAATCAGTGCCTTGTTTTCTTGATTCATTGTATAGTTTTTTGTTTGTTTGTTTGTATGGTTGGTTGGTTGGTTGATTTCAGCTCTGAGTTTGATTATTTCCTGCCATCTACTCCTCTTGGGTATATTTGCTTCTGTTTGCTCTAGAATTTTCAGATGTTCTGTCAAGCTGCTAGTATATACTCTCTCCATTTTCTTTTAGGAGGTACTCAGAGCTATGAGTTTTCCTCTTAACATGGTTTTTATTGTGTCCCATAAGTTTGGGTGTGTTGTAATTTTGTTTTCAGTAAATTCTAAAAAGTCTTTAATTTCTTTCTTCATTTCCTCCTTGGCCAAGTTATAATTGAGGAAAGCATTGTTTAGCTTCCATGTGTATGTAGGCTTTCTGTTGTTTTTGTTGTTATTGAAGAACAGCCTTAGTCCGTGGTGATCTGATAGGTTGCATCAGATTATTTCAATATTTTGTATCTGTTGTGGCCTGTTTTGTGAACGATTATATG